>NW_006399963.1:1269860-1278756 GCF_000299155.1 Elephantulus edwardii | reverse complement strand
TGTGCGGGGAGAAGGGTGCAACAATGAATGAATGGAATCCCAAAATCTCTTTAGATGTTCATTGAAATGAAAAATAAACAACCTAAATTAAAAAAAAAATGCTGTCGATTCCTTACATACTTGATTTCATTTCTCGTCAAAAATCAGTTGATGATAGGTAGATGGGCTGATATCTGGATTCTCAATTCTAGTCCATGATCTATGTGTCTGTCATTGTACCAGTAACATGCTGTCTTGACCACCACAGCAGAGTAGTAGGATTTAAAATCAAGGAGTGAGATGCCTCCTACCTTGTTTCTCTTTTTAAGAACAGCTTTGCTTATTCTGGGCCTCTTTGCATTCCAAATGAAATTAGAGATCGCCTTTCCCATCTCATTGAAGAATGGAGTTGGTATTTGTACTGGAATTGCAATAAACATGTAAATTGCCTTTGGTAGTATTGTCATTTTCACTATATTGAGTCTTCCTATCCCTGACCAAGGGATATTCTTCTACCTCTTCAGGACTCTTTTTGTTTCTTGTAGTAATGATTTATAACTTTCTTTGAATAGATCTTTTGTGCTTATCTTTGATATGAAAACCAGGTAGACTCCACCAAAATAAAAAAATGTAGACCAATACCTCTCATGAACATTGATGCAAAAATCCTGAATAAAATCCTGACGAATAGAATCCAACAATACATTAAAAAAAAATTCACCATGACCAAGTGGGATTTATAACAGGTATGCAAGGATAGTTCAATGTAAGAAAAATAAAAACAAAACAAAAAAGCAAAAAGAGGGGAATTTCTTCAACACGTGATTCTAGCAAATGATTAAAAAAGGGCCTTTGACAAAATCCAACACCCTTTCCTCATTAAAATACTCAACAAAATAGGATTAGAGGGGAATTTCTTCAACATAGTAAAAAGTATATACACAAACCCTTTAGCCAACATTATTCTCCATGGAGAGAGAATAAAGGCACTCCCCTTGAGAACAGGAACTACACAAGGATGCCCACTATCATCTCTCCTATTCAATACTGTATTGGAAATCTTAGCAATAGCAATAAGGCAAGAGAAGGAAATAAAGAGATACCCAAATTGGCAAAGAGGAGATAAAATTAACTCTTTATGCAGATGATATGATAGTTTACTTAGAAAACCTTAAAAACTCAGCAAGAAAACTACTGGACATAGCTGACCAATTCAACAAAGTGGCAGGATATAAGATCAACATACAAAAATCAGTTGTTACACATTTTTTTATAAATACAGCCTTTGAAACCTAATGGACAGCCTTTCTGAGCTGAAATCAACTTAATACAAGTGGGTTTTGGATTTAACATAACTTGAGAACTCTAAGTCCTATTCTGTGAAATGACAGTAATTTTTAAAAATTCAAACAAGAAAAACATTTTGCACAGGATAGAAACCCTATTTTAAAAAAAAAAAGGAAATAAAAGTAAAAAGCCTTAGCTCAATAAAAAGGTGGAAATGACCTAAGTGTCTACCAATGGATTACTGGATGAACAAAATGTGGCAGATGTATATACAATGGTTGTAAATACTATAGCCATAGAAAATTATGAGTCAGTCCTCAGCACATAATGTGGATGAATTCAGACAGGAGTGAAAATAACTCAATCACACAAGATAAATATTTTTCCAGTCTAAAACAAAATGAATGAAGACAATAAAAGGCAAAAGGAAACAATCAGTCCAAATGGCTAACGTTGTGTTGTTGTTGTTGTTATGGTTATGTGCCTGCGACTCATAGCGACCCTATGTACAACAGCCCTAAACTCCGCTCTGTCCTGTGCCAATCGCACCGTCTCTGACACTCCCGAACCAATTATCCCAGTGACTGAATCAATCCACCTCATAGAGGGCCGTCCTCTCCTGCGCTGTCCCTCCACCCTCCCAAGCATGATGTCCCTATCTAAGCACCGGTCTCTCCTCACAACATGTCCAAAGTATGTTAGATGGAGCCTCAGAATCCTTGCCTCCAAGCAGCCACCCGGTTTAACCCTTCCCAGGACAAATCTGTTTGTTTTCCTAGCAGTCCATGGTATTCTCAATACTCCTCTCCAGCACCACAGCTCAAAGGCATCAATTCTCTTTATATCCTCCTTGGTCATTGTCCAACTCTCTGATACATAACAGGTGATTGCAAAGACCATGGCCTGTATCAGACGCACCTTAGTCTCCAGAGAGACACCACTGCTCTTTAGCACTTTGGAGAGGTCCCTAACAGCAGAGTTTACCATAGCAATGCACCTTTTAATTTCCTGGCTGCTGGTGCCAAGACTGTTGACTATGGAGCCAAGCAAACTAAAGCTGTTTACAATCTCAATCTCTTCACCATCCATCCTGATGCTGCCAATTGGTCCAGTGGTGAGAATCTTTGTCTTCTTGACATTGAGCCTCAATCCATATTGTAGGCTGCAATCCTTGACACTCTGCAGCAGGCGCTTCAGGTCCTCCTCAGTTTCAGCAAGCAGGGGTGTGTCATCCGCATAACGCAGATTGTTGATAAATCGTCCACCAATCTTGACCCCACATTTCTCCTCATAGAGCCCAGCCTCCCGGATAATCTGTTCTGCATAAAGTTTGAAAAGGTATGGAGATAGGATGCATCCCTTGGCATACGCCCTTCCCAATTTTGAACCATGCAGTGTTCCCTTGCTCTGTTCTGACGACTGCCTCCTGGTCCAAGTATAAGTTTCGCATTAGAATGATCAAGTGTTCTGGGATTCCCATTCTTCTCAGAGTCGGCCATAGTTTGTTATGATCTACACAATCAAATGCCTTTGCATAGTCAATGAAACACAGATAGACATTCCTCTGGTATTCCCTGCTTTCAGCCAAGATCCATCTAACATCAGCTACAATATCTCTAGTACCACGACCCCTTCTGAAACCAGCCTGGACTTCTGGTAGTTCTCTGTTGATGTGCTGTTCCAGTCGTTTTTGGATAATCTTCAGTAAAATATTGCTTGCATGTGAGATTGTTCTGTAGTTTCCACATTCTGTTGGGTCACCTTTCTTTGGGATAGGAACAAATATCGATCTCTTCCAGTCAGTTGGCCAAACTTGGTGAGCACGTCCAAGGCAGCATCTGTTAACTGAAATATGTCAATTGGTATACCATCTATTCCTGGAGCCTTATTTTTTGCCATTTCCTTCAAAGCAGCCTGAACTTCTTCGTTCATCACCATAGGCTCTTGCTCATATGTTGTTTCATGAAATTCTTCTGTGGCTTCCAATTCCTTTCAATAGAGTGACTGAGTATATTCCTTCCATCTTCTTTTAATATTTCCCAGATCATTTAACATTCTGCCAAAAGCATCCCTGATTATAGCAACTCGAGGTTTGAATTTGTTCTTTAGTTCCTTGAGCTTAAGGCACATGAAACTCCAGCCTCTAAGACCTGGAACCCAGTAGAACCAGATAATGCCTGTCTGGCTACCTCTGCTGGTCACTATGGAAGGGACAACAATGGGATGCCCTGGCAAGAGTGGGAGAAAAATATGGAACAAAATTAAAAAATCATAAAATAATGAAACTAAAAAACTGGTTTATTGGTTTGACAAGAGTCTAGGGAAATCAAATAGCTTATGACTCTCTCAGTCACTCTTCAAGCCTGGAGTCACTTCACAAGTAATGCACATGACCTGATGGTGAAATGGCCAAGATCAAACCAAAGTGGTGCTCAGTCAAGTTTACCTCATGTCATTGCTCCTTCGGGCTCCTGAGGCTGTAAATCTTTTTTTATAAAGGAGAAAACAGCCTGACTTTCTCCCATGGAATGGCTGCAGTGTTTGAACTAGTGACATATTTAACAGGAAATAAAATTAATAATGTGCTAACACAACACCTCTACATTAATACCAAAGCAAAGTGGATAAAATGATATAACCATTATAAAAAATGGTTTGGTACATCCTTAAAAATCTGGAAGCAACAGTCCTTTACTAAATACATATTTTAGCAAAATAAAAGCTCTGAAGTAAACAGATAGAGATGCATATACACTCAAGTTCATCAGAGCACTATGTGTAATAGAAAAAAGACAGGAACAATTTAAATGACCATCCATGGGAAAATGGGTAAACAAATTACAATAAATATACACAATCAAAGGCTGGATAACATTAAAGAGTAACCAATTAATCTGGGAAATAGTTAATAACATGAATTGACTTGGAGGACACTGCTGAGTGAAATTAGATATGAAAAGACAAATATTATAAATAATTATTACTATAAATGTCTAGAAAGCTTACTCACAGGAAAACAATTCTTTGAAGTTATCAAGGGTGGCAGGGGAAGGAAAAACAAATCACTAACTGGAAGAAAGACTTATGTATTAACCCAGGTGAAGACAAAAACAATACATACTGTGGAGAGATCAGCACAAAATAATCCAGGCAAAGGAAGAGCAAGAGTTAAAGGGAACAAAGGTGCATACTACTAATTGCATATATAATCCCGCAGCATCCATAATAACAATAATCTATGAGTGGTACATGGCTAGACATGCAAAGCTGAACAGAACTAGCAAATGTGACTTAATCCATGGATATATACAGGTTTGAAAGAAGATAAGTGTATTTACTGCTGCAAGACAGAATATGAAAACTTCTTGTATATAACCAAACACCTTGAAGGATTAAATTGCTGGGTATGGGGGATCAGGACTACAGTTGTAGGGGCATTAAGGTCAAGTGGCACATTTCATTTACAAAGAACAATGTTCTACACTTTACTCTGGCAAGCAGCAACTAAGATGAAAGTCTATGAGTGCCCATTTAACATGCAACTATTGTTTGTTTTCTCCCACTCTAGAGCAAAGAAGAGTGAAGAAAATCAAAGATACAAGGAAACAATTAGTTCAGAAGATTAATGGACCATGCAACCTCAAGACTCCAGGACTCTATGAATGAATTATGCCTCCTACCAACCATTGTGAAAGGAAACATAGTAGAAGGTCCTCGACAGTGTATAAGAAAAATGTAGAAAAAAAAAAAAAAAGAAAAATGTAGAGCCTCAACTATGTCCCTTAGGCACTTTTAACTCATTAAGCCACTCTTAGGCTCAACTTTCACATTAAATGACACCAGTGATATATATATATATATCTCAACCATAAGAGATCAAAGGGTAGCATCTAGCCAAGGATAAAGCTCACAAGGAACAGGAAAGAAGGATGAATAATAGGGAGAAATTAGAGAGAATTCTGTCACAATGTAGAAATTTAAACCAATGTCACAAATCAAAACGTGTATGAACTGTTGAATGGAAAACCAATTTGCTTTATACCTTTCTCCTAAGACCCTCACCAAGACGAATGATGCAGTAACTGCACACAATAGAATGAGAATGGCACAATTGGGCAAGGTTTCTAGCTTGAGCTGACTCGATGACACCTAAAAACAAAAATTCACAATACAAAATTAAAAGAACTAAATGTATGTGTGTGTGTGTGTGTACGTGCACACACGCATGTATATATAGTTGACTAACACAAGCAAGCAAACATAAAGAGATGGAGATCTCCAAGAAACAGAAGCAAAGATACAAGTGTCCCATAAGAGTGAAGAGGGAACACCTTTCTTAGAAACCAATGCCCTTAACTTGCCCTTGTAGTCTCCTGTGAGAAAACACATTTCTGTTTGTTAAAACCATGTACTCGTAGTATTCCTGTTACAGTACTTTAGTTAATGAAGAGTATTTGGACATAATTCTAAGGAAAGTAGGTAAGTAGACAGGTAATGGTGGCCCTGGAACTCTGTATCTAAACAAACTAGAAGTCATGCTTCACAAAAAAATAAATTCTGAGCGGGAGGAGCTGCGTGAGCAGACCAGTGGAGAGAGGGAGTGGATTTGAACTGGGACCCAGCCCTGGATCTTTGACCCACGCCCTGTCCTCAGGTATCACATCAGGCTTAACAAAAAAAACCACAAAAGAACAAAAACACATAGACCAAATTATAGCATTTATCAACCTCAAATGAAAAAGTTGTCCAACTTGAAGATTTTGCTTCTTTAGACTATAAACTGCTGTTTGGCCTTACCACATTGGTCCTGCCAACTCAAGCAACAGGGAGGTACTGGACATCTCGATAGAGAAGTAGTGAGGGTCAAACCAAGAATCAACTATGACCTTAGTTTTCAAAAACTCTTCCATGTTAATGTCTTAAAAGAAGCAGGGTATCTCACTTACCATGCAAGCCCAAAACAAGATATCTTCCTCCCCAAAATGACACAGTAGCAATGGATTTCATGAAGCCAGAAAGTATGATGGAACTTTCTGATGCAGAAGTTGAAAAAAAGATGATTGAATGTTTTCAATGGATGAAAAACAAACTTGAAGAATCACAGGACACTTCATTAAAAAATCAGGAGGAGCTTAAAAAAACAATCCAAAACGACACAGAGAAAACAAATGAGACATTAGAGGCAGTGGAAAAACAAGAAATCATAATCCAAAATATGAAATCTAAGGTTTATGATGCTGTCAACATGATGGAGTGACATATGAATAGAGGTGAAGAGATGGAAAACAGAACTAGTGAAACAGAAGATACAACTGTCACCACAGATCTGACCAAGAAAAAAGCAGAAACAAAAAAGAAGGAAACAGAAGAAAACTTAAGAATAATGCAGGATATCATTAAAAGAAATAACATTCGCATCATTGGAATCCCAGAACCAAAAGAAGCAAATTAAGGAACTGAAAAGTTGTGGAAGAATTACTAGAGGAAAACTTTCCAGGCATAATGAAAAATAACAGAATATATATTCAAGAAGCTGAGTGAACACCATATAGAATAGACCCTAAAAGAAAAACACCAAGGCATATCATTGTCAAATTTGCTAGAACCAAAGATAAGGAGAAAATACTTAAAGCAATGAGAGAGAAACAAAGAGTAACCTGTAAGGGAGAACACATAAGATTAAGGGCTGATTTCTGAGCAAAAACCATGCGAGCAAGAAGACAATGGAATGGCATATATCAAACACTCAAAGAACACAAATTTCAACCAAGAATACTGTACCCAGCAAAACTGTCCATCAAGTACGAAGGAGAAATAAAAATATTCCCAGAAATACAGAACCTAAAGGAGTTCATAAAAACAAGACCAGCCTTACAGGAAACACTGAGAGACATTCTTCAAACAGAGATGCCACAGAAAACAGGATAGACCAAAGAAACTAGCAACACCATCAAAAAGAATTGAACAAAATGACAGCAATAAAACCCTACCTTTCAATAATTTCACTGAACGTGAATGGTTTAAATGCACCACTGAAAAGAAAAAAAGTAGCAGATTGGATAAAAAAACAAAATCCATCAATATATATTGTCTAGAAGAGACACATCTGAAAAATGAAGATAAAGAAAGACTAAATATTAAAGGATGAGAAAAATATACCAAGCAAATGGCAACAAAAAAAAAGCAGGAATAGCGATACTAATCTGATAAAATAAATTTCAATGCAAAAACCATCACAAAGGACAAAGAAGGTCACTACATAATGCTCAAAGGGTCAATAGAACAAGAAGATATAACAATATTGAATATCTATGCACCAAATGAAAGACCTGCAAAATAGATAAAATACACATTAACAAAGTTTAAAAAGGAGACAGATAACACTACTATAGTACTTGGAGACTTCAATACACCCCTTTCAAGAAAAGACAGAACTACCAAAAAGAACTCAACAAAGATACTCAAGAATTAAACCACACGATTAACCAACTCGATCTCATAGATATTTACAGGCTAATGCACCCAAAAAAAGAACACTATACCTTCTTTTCCAATGTGCATGAAACGTTCTCCAGAATAGACCACATTCTAGGTCACAAGGCAAGCATCAACAAATTTAAGAACCCAGAAGTTATACAAAGTATCTTCACAGATCACAATACCACAAAACTAGAAATTAATAACAAGAGAATAAAGGAGAGAAAAATCATACATTTGGAAGCTGAACAACAACTTGCTTGAACATGACTGGGTGCAAGAAGAAATAAAAAATGAAATTAAAAAGTTTCTTGAAACAAATGACAATGAAGACACTATTTATCAAAACCTCTGGGAAACAGCCAGAGCAGTAAGCAGAGGTCAATTTATAGCAATAAGCAAACACATCAAAAGGCAGGAAAAATTGACCATTGACTCTCTAACCCAACATCTCCAACAAATTGAAAAAGAACAGTAAGAAAACCCGACGCACTCTAAAAAAACGGAAATTATAAAAATTATAAGAGAGAAATGAAATAGAAAATCGATAAACAATTGAAGCTATCAACAAAACTAGGAGTTGGTTCTTTGAAAAGGTCAATAAAATCGACAAACCATTAGCAAAATAGGCATAAGAAAAGAAGAAGACAAAAATAATCCAAATAAGAAATGAATCAGGCAACATCACAACAGACCCAACTAAAATTAATAAGTTAACATGTGAATATTATGAAAAACTACACTCAAACAAATACGAAAACCTAGAGGAAATGGACAAATACTTAGAAACGCACAATCTACCTAAACTGACACAAACCAAAATTGAACATCTCAACAGACCCATTACAAAAGAAGAAACTGAAAAGGTGATACAACAACTTCCAACCAAAAAGTCCCGGACCAGATGAATTTACAAGCGAATTTTATCAAACATTCAGAGAACTGTCACCACATCTACATAAACTATTTCAGAAAATAGAAAAAGATGGAATTCTCCCAGACTCATTCTATGAAGCAAACATATCCTCGATACCAAAGCCAGGAAAGGACAACACCAAAATAGAAAGCTATAGGCCAATATCTCTTATAAACATGTTGTTGTTGTTGTTGTGTGCCGTCGAGTCACTTGCGAACCATAGCGACCCTATGTACA
>NW_006399963.1:1267012-1268700 GCF_000299155.1 Elephantulus edwardii | reverse complement strand
GCAAAAATCCTGAATAAAATATTGGCCAATAGAATGCAACGATACATCAAAGAAATAATCCATCATGACCAAGTGGGATTCCTAACAGGCATGCAAGGATGGTCCAACATAAGAAAAACAATTAATGTAATTCATCATATTAACAAAGCAAAGAACAAGAACAACATGATCCTATCAATCGAGGCAGAAAAGGCTTTTGACAAAACCCAACACCCTTTCCTGATTAAAACACTTAACAAAATAGGACTAGAGGGGTCTTTCTTCAATATAGTAAAAAGTATTTATGAAAACCCGAGAACGAACATTGTTCTCAATGGAGAGAGGGTAAAGGCATTCCCTTTAAGAAAAGGAACTAGGCAAGGATGCCCATTATCTCCTCTCTTATTCAATATTGTATTGGAAGTCTTAGTGATAGTAATAAGACAAGGGAAAGACATAAGCGGTATATAAATTGGCAAAGAGGAGGTAAAATTATCTCTCTATACAGATGACATGATACTATACTTAGAAAACCCTAAAGACTCAGCAAGAAAACTATTGGACACAGTGGACCAATTTAGCAAAGTAGCAGGATATAAGATCAACATACAAAACTAAGTTGGGTTTCTCTACAGTGACAAAGAGAATACAGAGCTAGAGCTAAGAAAAACAATATCCTTTACAACAGCTAATCACAAGATTAAATATTTGGGAGTAAATATAACTAGAAGCACAAAAGAGCAATTCAAAGGAAATTACAAAACATTACTACAAGAAACAAAAAGAGACCTGGAGAAGTGGAAGAATATCCCTTGCTCATGGATAGGAAGGCTCAATATTATGAAAATGGCAATACTACCAAAGGCAATTTACATGTTCAATGCAATCCCAATACAAATACCAATTCCATTCTTCAATGAGATGGAAAAGGCAATCTCCAGCTTCATTTGGAATGGAAAGAAGACCCGAATAAGCAAAGCACTCCTTAAAAATAGAAAAAAGGTAGGAGGCATCTCACTCCCTGATTTAAAATCCTACTACACTGCCGTGGTTGTTAAGACAGCATGGTACTGGTACAATGACAGACATATAGATCCATAGAATAGAATTGAGAACCCAGAAATCAGCCCATCTACTATGGTCAACTGATTTTTGACAAGGAGATAAAATCAGTTATGTGGAGAAATGACAGCCTTTTAAACAAATGGTGTTGGCAAAATTGGAAAACTATCTGCAGAAGAATTAAACAAGATCACCATCTCACTCCATATACAAAAACCAACTCAAGGTGGATCATGTACCTAGGACTAAAACCAAGGACTATAAACTTCATTCACCCTGAAGAGACCATAAACGACATCCAAGTAGATTTATGCATACCCATGTTTATCGTGGCTTTGTTCACAATAGCAAGGAGTTGGAAACAACCTACGTGCCCATCAACAAATGAATGGGTAGAGAAGCTATGGTATATTCACACAATGGAATACTACGCTGCATTGAAAAACAAGGAACTCATGCAATATTATTCAAAATGGATGACCATGGAGGACATGATGCTGAGTGAAATATCTCAGTCACAAAGGGGCAAATGCTATATGGTGCCAATGTTGCAGAATGAGGCTGACATCGGGGTGGGGGTAAGACTGAGAAAAACTGGATAAATTATGTTTACTGCATTGAAGTCTATGAGGGAGAGAATAGTTTAT
>NW_006399963.1:1263965-1266657 GCF_000299155.1 Elephantulus edwardii | reverse complement strand
AAAATAAACAACCAAGGGATGAATGGCCAATATATGAAAGGTTAGAGATTCAGGGTCATCCAGAGACATCTTAGAAGAAAAGACTTTGTAATCTACATTTTAAAAGTCAGCCAGTGAAACTATGGTTCTACTCTGACAACATAATTTTGAATCATTACTATGGTAACTATTTCCAGACAATGGAACCAGGCAGTCATTGAAATAAAAAGATAGCTTTATATGAAATGAAAAGGAAGATGCTCACAAGATGCTATATAGAACAAACAGTAGGGGTTCACAAGTTATGAAGTATCAAGGCTATGACAAATCACTTACTATGTCTTTTTTAGATATACATAAATAATTATCATTAGTAGAAAAGTGAAAAAAAAAATACTCCATCATGATGAAAAGGTAGAATGTGAGAAGGAGAGGACAACCCTTAATGAAAAGGAGTGATGCAGTGACTATAAAAATGGGCTCAAACATGCTGGAGTTATGAGAATGGCACAGAAATAGGGCACAGATCGGCTCTGTTGGTCATAGGCTTGCTGTGAGCCAGTCAGCTTGATCGCCACTAACAACAGCATAGTTAGTAATGCAGTCCTAGTAGCATAGCAGTTAAACAGCCAGCAAGCAAGGGAAAGACTAGTAGTGTAAACTATCAGCCATTCCTTGCAAGAAAGAAGTGGCAGTTGCTTCTGTAAAGATGTCCAGATCTGGAAATCCTTGGGCGCAGTTCCACACTGTCCAACAGAGTTGTTACAAGTTGGAATAGTCTTGAGAGTAATTAATGGGGATCATTAGCAACATTTAAGTTTTAAACGATGTCTGTAAGGTTTCCAAAGGATTTCTAAAGATAAGTATAAGAAAAGACAGCAATTTTAATAAAAATGGAGGGGTTGTTAAGGGCTCTCTCTGTTCTGATAACACCAGTTCTGACAGAAGTAGGATACTTTCCTCCCTCCATCTTTATTAAAATTGTTCTCTTTTCTTATTCTTATCTTTAGAAATCTTGAAAATAAGAAAACTGTTGCTTAAAGATAGTAAATATGAGGGTAGAATGTAGAAAGGCTGTCAACTCTAAAGCTAGTACTAATATAATAGTATATTAATATGATAGTAATAATGTAATAAAATAGAATAGAATTAATATCACTAATATAATTAATATTATATGGTAAGAAGCTCTTCTGCTTCTTACTAAACTATAAAAGAAATACATTTCAAAGGATAAAGTTTAGTTTAAAAAAGATTAGAGTAAGAACAGGACAAAATAAAAGCACACAAAAAACTCATTTTATGCAAAGGGAGGTAACAGATATTGTTTAATTCTTAACCTCAATAGCAAATATAGAATTTCTTTCCACAATATAATCTTATAAAAGTAGGCTACCCTGCAATCCCAAAGGCACATGGTTCGAATCCACCAGATGCTCTGCTGGAGAAGGAGGGGCAATCTCCTCCAGTGTCAGTCAGATCTGATTTGACAGTACACAGTAAGAAAAAAGGGAGAGGTGAGAGTAGAATGCCACTGATTTTTCTCCTGTGGAGCAGTTGGGTGTGTTTGAACTGACAACCATTTACTAGCCAAGCACTTATCCATTATTTTATAAATAAAATCTAGCAGTATCTAATAAAGTTTGTCACATAAATATTATATAACAGCTAAATAATAAGAATAGTAATAAATATACACATAATGATGATAATTTTATGAAATTTAACGTATCTAAACATATTTTAATATAAAAATAATGGTAGAGATTATTGTAAATCATAAACTATATATAAGAGCTAATAAAGTCTTTAGGAAAAAGAGAATAAAGAATGGGAAACTGTCTACTAGGGAAAGGTTCATATCTGTTCATAGGATTGCTATGAGTTGTAGTTGACTCAACAGCAGCTAATAACAATGCATCATAGCACACTAAACATTTACAAAATCATGTTAGGAAAAGAGACAAAATACTTGGTACTATTAAAGGCCGGATAGGTTAGAACTATTGTTGTTGTTGTTGTTATGTGCCGTCGAGTCGCTTGCAACTCATAGCGACCCTCTGTACAAGAGCTCTAAATGCAGTTCTATCCTGTGCCAACGTAGCCATCTCAAACGCACTTATTCCCACTGCTCCAGTCACAGAATCGATCCATCTCATTGAAGGTCTTCCTCTCCTTCAGCTCCCCTCCACTCTGCAAAACATGATGTCCCTTTCCAAGGACTAGTCCCTCCTTGCAACATGCCCAAAGTATGCCAAACGAAGCGTCAGAATCCTTGACTCCAGGGAACACTCTGGCTTCACCCTCTCCAGGATGAACCAGTTTGTTCTCCTAGCAGTCCATGGTATATTCAACTCTCTTCTCGAGCACCACAGCTCAAAGGCATCAATCCTCTTTCTATCATCCCTATTCACTGTCCACCTCTCTGATGCATAGCACATAATTGTGAAGACTATAGCCCGGATCACGCACACCTTAGTCTCCAGCCTGACATCGTTGCTCTTCAGTACTCTTGAGAGGTCCCTCACAGTCGACTTTCCCAATGCAGTTCATCTCCTGATTTCCTGGCTGCTGTTACCAAGAGTGTTGACTGTGGAGCCAAGTAAAGTAAAACTGTTAACTATCTCAGTCTCTTTACCATGCATACTGACGCTGCCAATTGGCCCAGTAGTGAGAATCTTTGTTTTCTTGACATTTAGCTTCAGTCCATATA
>NW_006399963.1:1254007-1262645 GCF_000299155.1 Elephantulus edwardii | reverse complement strand
GAGCCCATATTTTCCAGCTACTGAACCTTCTTCTCTGTTCCCAACTTTTGCATTCCAGTCGCCCATTATTATCAATGCATCTTGACTGCATGTTTGATCAACTTCTGACTGCAAAAGTTGGTAGAAATCTTCTATTTCCTCCTCTTTGGCTCTAGTTGTTGGTGCATATATTTGAATGTTAGTGGTATTCACTGGACTTCCTTGTAAGCATATGGATATTATCCTATAGCTCACCACATTGTATTTCAGGATGGATCTAGAAATGACGTTTTTAATTATGAAACCAATCCCATTTTTTCTCACCTTTTCATCCCCAGCATAGTAAATCATACAATCATCTGATTCAAAATGTCCCATGCCAAGCCATCTCATTTCGCCTATACCTAGTATGTCAATATTTATGCGTTCCATTTCTTTCTTAACAATGTCCAATTTTCCTACATTCATGCTTCTCACATTCCATGTTCCAATCATTAGTGTCTGCTTACAGCTGTTCCTTCTTCTCTGTATTTCTAAGATCTCAGTCTCAATTGCCATGTCTGTTAGTCCTAGCAATAGTCTAAGTGTGCTCTACTGTACATAGGGTTTTAGAAGGCCTGTCTTTTCAGAAGTGGATGGCCAATCCTATTTCCTAGTCTGTCTCAATCTTTAAATATATATAATAGTATCTGACAGACAAGCATTCCACAGAAAAGAACCGATGAAAGACAATTTCCCAGTTATGACAATGACCAATAGATTCAATGTTACAGCCCACCAATGCTTTCTTTCTTACTCCACCACCTATATTGTTATTATTATAATTACTACTATTTTATCACCTTCCTAGCTACAGTTTTCAATAACTGCATAACACCTCATTGATGGCCACCCTCGATTTAACCATTTTGAAATGTTTGAGGGTTTTTGTTTTGTTTTGTTTTTTTAAGTCAACAAACAGACACTGCCCTGGATGTGCCCACTAAGTTGTGCCAGAAAATCTGGAAGACAGCTAGCTGGCCAACTGACTGTTCTCATTCCAAAGAAAGGTGACCCAACAGAGTGTGGAAATTATCGAACAGTATCACTGATATCACATGCAAGTAAGATTCTACTGAAAATTATCCAAAAATGTTTGGAACAATATGTCAACAGAGAACTGCCAGATGTGCAGGCTGGATTTAGAAGAGGTCGTGGTACTAGGGATACTACAGCTAATGTCAGATGGATCTTGGCAGAAAGCAGAGAATACCAGAAGAATGTCTATCTGTGTTTTATCGATTATGCAAAGGCTTTTGACTGTGTGGATCACAACAAGCTATGGCTGACTCTGAGAAGAATGGGAATTCCAGAACATTTGATTGTGCTAATGTGAAACCTATACTTGGACCAAGAGGCAGTCGTCAGATCAGAGCAAGGAGACACTACATGGTTCAAAATCAAGGAAGAGGTCTGTCAGGGATGTATTCTGTCTCCATACCTTTTCAATCTGTATGCAGAACAGATCATCCGAGACGCTGGGCTATACGAAGAGCAATGTAGCATCAGGATTGGTGGAAGAATCATCAACAACCTGAGTTATGCAGATGACACCACCCTGCTTGCTGAAACTGAGGAGGACCTGAGGCGCTTGCTGCAGAAGATCAAGGACTACAGCCTCCTATATGGACTGAAGCTAAATGTCAAGAAAACAAAGATTCTCACTACTGGGCCAATTGGCAGCGTCAGTATGCATGGTAAAGAGACTGAGATAGTTAACAGTTTTACTTTACTTGGCTCCACAGTCAACACTCTTGGTAACAGCAGCCAGGAAATCAGGAGATGAACTGCATTGGGAAAGTCGGCTGTGAGGGACCTCTCAAGAGTACTGAAGAGCAATGACGTCAGGCTAGAGACTAAGGTGCGCCTGATCCGGGCTATAGTCTTCACAATTATGTGCTATGCATCAGAGAGGTGGACAGTGAATAGGGATGATAGAAAGAGAATTGATGCCTTTGAGCTGTGGTGCTGGAGAAGAGTGTTGAATATACCACGGACTGCTAGGAGAACAAACGGGTTTGTCCTGGAGAGGGTGAAGCCAGAATGCTCCTTGGAGTCAAGGATTCTGAAGCTTCATCTGACATACTTTGGGCATGTTTCAAGGAGGGACTGGTCCTTGGAGAAGTACATCATATTTGGGAGAGTGGAGGGACGGTGCAGTAGAGGAAGACCTTCAATGAGATGGATCGATTCTGTGAGTAGAGTGGTGGGAATGAGTGTGTCTCAGACGGTGAGGCTGGCACAGGACAGAACGGCGTTTAGGGCTCTTGTACATAGGGATGTTATGAGTTGCATGCGACTTGACGGCACATAACAACAACAACATGACCATCGAAGAGCAAACACTTCCAGAATTTAACCACTGCGTGATTCTTTACAATGACTAGCACACATAAAGTACCTTAAGGTGCACAGCACCACTCGTATATGTGTATCTTTTCTACGGACTTGTTACCTCTTTGGCTCTTTCACTACAATGACTCTACTGCCACCAGCCAGTCTCAACTGAAAGCTGAGCAGAGTGGATGGAGTGCACAGAATTTCAATGTGTCATCTCTGGTGCCACCAAGCTGATAAAAACAGTTGGTTCATATCTGAATTTCCACTTGCATGGTGGGTGCAGTGAGAAATCCTGCCAGCTGATGAGGTCTGAGGTAACAGCAAACCTGAAACATGGAAATACTTGATACTGGAATACTCCAATCTAGAATATTTCATGCTGCATTCCAGAGCCATGCGTGGAGCATGATAAAAGAGAAGTGAAAACAACTACAACCATTTTGAGGTTTGAAATGTAACAGTTGCTAAATTATCACTCACTACTGTAAGATGCGTGCTTATTTCTCTAAGGCTCCAACTTTTAGAGACCTGGGCAATTTCCAAACCACTCATGGAGCCCACAGCTGCTAACCACTTGCATGCATAGACTCACTTATTAACCTCTACAGAACGTAACATCAACTTGAATTCTGAACACCACTTAAGGTGCAACTAGAAAGCTACATTATTGTCAAACACCTAATACTAGAAAAATGTTCAGCTTCTTTTGCTTGTTTAAGTGTGCAAGTTTACTTAGAAAATTACTGTTATAATTAGCTACAGAAACACAGACTTTATACCATGCTCAGATATATGCGTGATGACTTAAGCAAATTAAGATAGTTTACAAAAACAAGAAATTTAAAACAAGAAAAAATTCAACCAGAAAGTTTTTTAAATGTCCTTGCTGAAAATATAACCTATGTTTATCAGCCAATGGGTAAAAACACACCTCAGACTATTTGTTTTTATGCTACTCAAACTCGGAATTCTAGAAATGCCTAGACTACAGTTTTAATAATGGTGAATTGTTGAATATTATGGACATCTCTATCCAAACACTTAAGACAAATCATCTCGGGCGGTTTTAAATTAAAAGCTTGTAAAATATGTAACCTCTCCTAGTTTTTGCAATTAATAGGGTACATCTGCAATTAGCCTGGCTTACTGAATGCAGTGGTGTTGTCATTAAAAGATGTCTGTGAAAACGCTGCTGTTATTATGGGGGCTCAGGAGACCAATCCCTCCTAGAGGGCAAACAGTGGACTGGTAGAAAACAACAGCCATAAATCACACTGTCAGGCAGGGAGTGCAAGAGCGGAGCATAGGCACATGAAGGCCATTCACAGTAAACACAGCACAGCAGCTTCCCAGGCAGGATTTACTGCACCTGTAATTAATTAAAATTTCCTTCAAGCTAAATCTTTAATAAACAAGGATTTGTGCTGACAATGAAGAAAAAAGAGACACCAGCAACATAATTTTACAGTGTACCTCACAAAATAAACCCCACATCTCTCTCTCTTTTTTTTTTAACCAGATGTATATACCAACTCTTTAAGTTAACAAGAATTACATCATTTTGTGTTATAATTCATGTACTTGGAAAGGCAGTGAGATATTTAGGATGCCTGGAGACCGTGTAGTCCTTTCCTACTTTTATGTTGTTTACTTGATTCCCTTCCAGGGTTTTTAAAAAGCCAAGTCTTTTTGCATTAATTTCAAAAGCAGTCCTTTTAAAAGTGCATATGATGATACTTAATACTTTCATCGTATGTTCATATATTGGTGTAGTTTGTTTTTAACCATGCAATGCACTTCCCAATAAAGAATCTGAATATTCTATTTCACTTTATACTTGAGCCAAATGTATCTGAGCAGAAAAGGTCTAGATGTTGAGTGAAACTATTAGTCATAAACATTTTTAGTAAAACAATTATGAACTTTGTCTCCTGAATCAATTTATATTCAATCAGTCAAAACTGCCTCTTTCAGAGAGCTCTAGTGGTCTAGTGGCAAGAAGCTGCACTGCAATCACTGAGGTGTGCAGTTCAAATCCAACAGATGCTCTGCTGGACAAGGAGGGACAATCTTCTCCTGTACCAGTCAGATGTGATTTGACGGTTCACACATACAAAATAATAAAATTTTTTTTTTAAAAAAAAGAGAGATAAAACTGCCTCTTTAAGCATCTCTTCTCAACTACTAAGATGACAAGGTCAACTATATTCTTCACTTCTACACAACAGTGAAAATTACCTGAGCAAGTATTATATATTCAAATAGCCATCTAGTTTATACCATACTTATTTTTTTAAACCCTGACAGTACCAAATACCTGAAAAACAGTGTCGGTGGTTACTCAGCAGCAAACATTAATTTACTCACACAATACTGTCCTCTGTGTTAGAAAAAGGTATCATTAAAAAAATGAGAAAATCTTACATGCAAATATGTAAGATTTCAGCCATTCTTTAAAGGAGATTCAGAAGTCTGAAATTTCTTTAACTAACTAAAGTCTGACTAAAATATTAGCTGCATAATTTTTACACCGTTGCTACGTATTAATTTGGCAATTCTAAATTATGCTGCCAATCAATGAAAATATTAACGATACTATGGGATCAAATAGAGATGGGAGGCTACAAGGCAATATAGGACAAAAGAATGATAAATGTACTCTAGTTACAAATTCTTTGATCATCTGATACTTGCTCTTGAAATAAATGTTATGTCATACTAGTCACAACATAGGAAAATTTAAAATAATATAAGTGAATGACAAGTAAAACAATTCTAGTATCCCTCTTATATTAAATATTTCCGAAGAGAAATTTCTTCTTTTGTCTATTTGCTCTAGAATGGAATAGCCGATGTCTGAGTTTCAGTTCTAAATTCAGACAGGACAGACAATGAGCACAGAAAACCTATACATGCAAAAAGGAAATCTCAGCTGATAAGAACTGCAAAGGAGTTAGGCATCAGATTACAAGTTTACAGAACAAAATAGCCTTGGGAGATTTTTGAGATACAAATGAAAAATATAAACTACACTACAAATGTAATGCAAATGCACACACAAATGTAAGCAAACACAAACAAATATGTAAGCCATAAAAGGAGAAATCAAATGTCACTTTGGTGATTTAATATAGAAGCCAAAGCTACAGTCTTGGAAGTGTTATTAATGCAGCCTACACTAAAGAATTAAGGTAAATTTGTCATCTGTGATTATGGATGAAACATGGACAATGTGTTACCCTTTGTTTAAGAATAGTTCTTCTCAAAAAGCTAAAAAACTTCATGTTAATGTCCTTAGTAAACTAAAGATACTGAAGAAATTATGAACACACCTACATACACATAGGGAACTCTGATGGCATAGCTAGCTTCTAAGAGTTGCACTGCTAATCCAAGGACCACAAATTCAAATTCATCAGTTGTTGGAAGTTCAAATTCATCAGTTGTTCCTTGGGACAAAGATGGGCAATCTTCTTTCATGGAATTTACAGGCTCAGAAGCCCAACAGGGTCAGTCTGAATCAGTTCTGATTCTATGGCAATGAGTGACTGAGTATATACATACGTAACATGAATGTTAAATGATCCAAGAAGCATTAAAAGAAGACAGAAGGGGTACACAGAGTCACTGTATCAGAAGGAATTGGCTGACATAGAAGAATTTCATTAAATATGAGCAAGAACGTGTGATGATGAAGGAGGAAGTTCAAGTTGCTCTGAAGGAATTGGAAAAAAGAAGGCTCCAGGAGTTAATGGCACACCAATTGACATATTTCAACAAAAAGATACTGCCCTGGATGTGCTCACTATGTTGTGCCAAGAAATTTGGAGGACAGCCAGCTGGCTAACTGGAAAAGATCGATATTTATTCCCATTCCAAAGAAAGGTGACCCAACTGAGTGCGGAAATTATCGAACAGTATCATTAATATCACATGCAAGCAAGATTCTGCTGAAAATTATCCAAAAACGGTTGGAGTCAACAGAGAACTGCCAGATGTGCAGGCTGGATTTAGAAGACTTCATGGTACTAGGACTATTATAGCTAATGTTAGATGGATCTTGGCAGAAAGCAGAGAATACCAGAAGAATGTCTATCTGTGCTTCATCGACTATGCAAAGGCTTTTGACTGTGCGGATCACAACAAGCTATGGCTGACTCTGAGAAGAATGGGAATTCCAGAACATTTGATTGTGCGAATGCAAAACCTATGCTTGGACCAAGAGGCAGTCCTCAGAACAGAGCAAGGAGACACTACATGGTTCAAAGTCAAGAAGGGGGTATGTCAGGGATGTATTTTGTCTCCATATCTTTTCAATCTGTATACACAACAGATCATCTGAGATGCTGGGCTGTATGAGGAAGAATGTGGCATTAGGATTGATGAAAGATTCATGAACAACCTGCAATATGCAGATGACACAACCCTGCTTGCTGAAACTGAGCAGGACCTAAAGTGCTTGCTGCAGAAGGTCAAGGATCTCAACATCAAGAAAACAAAGATTCTCACCACTGGGCCAATTGGCAGCATCAGTATGGATGGTGAAGAGATTGAGATAGTCAACACTTTTTAGTACTTGGCTCCATAGTCAACATTCTTGGTACCAGCAGCCAGGAAATCAAGGGACGAATTGCATTGGGAAAGTCAGCTGTGAGGGACCTCTCTGAAGAGCAGTTAACGTCAGGCTGGAAACTAAGGTGCCCCTGATCCAGGCTACAGTCTTCGTAATTATGTGCTATGCATCGGAGAGTTGGACAGGGACTAGGGATGATAGAAAGAGAATTGATGCCTTTGAGCTGTGGTGCTGGAGAAGAGTGTTGAATATACCATGGACTGCTAGGAGAACAAACAGGTTTTTCCTGGAGAGGGTGAAGCCGGAATGTTCCTTAGAGTCAAGGATTCTGAAGCCTGGCAAGGAGGGAGGGACTGGTCCTTAGAGAAGGACATCATGTTTGGGAGAGTGGAGGGATGGTGCAGGAGAGGAAGACCCTTAATGAGATGGATCAATTCTGTAATTGGGGTGGTAGGAATGAGTGTGCCGGAGACGGCAACATTAGCACAGGATAGAGCAGCTAACAGGCTCTTATACATAGGGTCGCTATGAGTCACAAGCGACTCGAAGGCACATAACAACACAACACATACGTGTGTGTGTGTGTGTGTTTGTGTGTGTGTGTCTATATATGTGCAAAACAATCTCAGAAGGTGGAGTTGTCACAAGAGTCTATTATTTAAGCTATCACCCTCCTAGTATTGTTATGTGCCACTGAGCATGCTCTCATCACAGCAATCCCTGCATAACAGAACAGAAGGCTCCATGGCCCTGTGCCAGCCTTACAATCTCTGTTGTCTTCAAGCCCACTGCTGCAGTTACAGTGTCAGTCGGCCCTTCTTGACAACATGCTCAAAGTATAAACTTAGGAAACAGGTTTATCAACAGCTTCACTGTCAATTCTATTTCCACTTATGAGTCAATTTATTTCAGAGCCCATTTACTAGTTTTTCATGTTTTAATTACAAGAGAATGAGGTAAGACATAATTTAGGTAGACTTGAAATGCATACTTTACTAATTCAAATGAAAACCAAAAAACAAATAGGAACATATGAAAAATTTTACATTTTCAAACAAGCATAAACTGAATCCTGCTAAAAGATTTTGTAAAACAAAAGACTAGGAGATGTCAACAGACAATAGAAACAAAAAAGGAATTAATAATTGTTTTCAGAAAATTACAACAATTTAGTTTATCTAGAAAAATAATCAAAGATTCCATCTCACCTAACTTGAACTACCAAATTACAGCTACATCTAATGTCTTTCTATCAAGAGTCTGCTTAGCCAGTGGTCATGGATACAACAAGAATACAGAGGGAAAGTGCTTCAGTAAAATGATATGTATCCTGTATGTCCATCTCAATGAGGCAAACACCACAGCTCTTTGTAGCGGGCCTTCCTTCCATCAGGCCTGAGTCTGCGAAGAAGTTCAGAAGCCTCGGGAAAGAAAATACTCATAGCAAACACTACTCTTCTGATAATGTAACTTGCACTTCACAGTCAAAGTGTGTAATTACTATTTTCTAAGGAAAACCAAGAAATGCTTAAATGGTACTGTTGTTGCTGTGTGCGATTAGACCATTAACATCCTTCTCTCACAGAGCCACTGGTGGATTTGAACCATATGCCTTCGGAATTGCAGTGCTAATTCTTACCACTAGACCAACTGAACTCCCTAGTAAATGGTTTTTGTTTTTTATATTTCCACCTTACAAGTAGAATA
>NW_006399963.1:1240662-1253907 GCF_000299155.1 Elephantulus edwardii | reverse complement strand
TTACATAAAAATAAAGTTCATATACATAGTTTTTTCACATCAGACCCTTCCCCCTAGTAAATTGTAGCATGCTTTCGAGTTGGAACCAAGCCATAGTTGACCCCCTGATAGGTTTTCACAGGCAGCTAATCATATGGGAGAAGACTGCCCATTGGAGCAGCTGGTGGATCAGAACTGCAAATGGTACTAAGGAACCTAATAAGTGGTACTAAGAATGTTAACTAAGATACTCAGAGCTTACAATCTAAACAGTGATGCAGAAAGGACCATAAGAAAATCACAGTGCAACAAAGTAAACACTGTTCACAGAAGCAGAGATAAACCTCTTGATAACAAAATTACAAATAAGTGAGAAATCTTATTGTTATCTGACCAGTTGGAACCAATTCATAGGTGACCCTCTACAGGTCACATATTTTCAGAGGTAATAAATAGCATGAGAGGAGACTGCTCAGCTTTCTTCTATAAAACATAATGACTAAATGCAATTTAAAAACCCCAAAACTATAGGAATATGCATCTGAAAAAGACATGGATTAAAGACAAAACAAATTATACAAGGGAGGCTTTTAAAACAAAATAAATAAGAAAGTACTGCACCATTATAAACATTACCTTTTTGTGGCTATAGGACCCGGTGTCATGTAGGATTGCCACTCTGAACGGAGGCCACCAAGTGTGAAATTCTTTCACCCACTGATGCATCACTGTTGTTGGACAGACAATTATAGTTGGACCCAACCCGTCAAACCTGTATCCAAAATAGTCCAGAAGAAAGCATAACCATGTAAGACAATTAGTACACTAAGTGATCACACTTCCCCATCCGTAAATCATCCTAACAGTTCAAATGCTGGCTTTTGAAATGCATTGGCATTTCCTTAAAGGAAAAGCTTTTGAGGTTAAAATACAGTAAGTGAAATCTCTACAACCCCATTCATCAATTATGGATGCAGGTATTCAGAGAAAACTACAAGGCACTAAAAGATAACATCTATGGTAAAGAAAATAAAACAAAAGTGCCAGAGATGTGCAACCATTGGATTAGCAGCACAACTTGCTACAGACTACACATCCAAGAGCTCCCCAAGTGAACTTAAGTATATCTTTTTCTAGAGCTCCAAGTAAACTTATCTTAAATGTATTTGAAACTGCAGTGACTACCAGTACTGTTTAAACTGTCAAGCTCCCTATCTCCTACCTTTTTGTGCCAGCAAGTATAGTGAACAGATTAAATGTTCATATACTATTCCACTGTTTAAGGGAGCTCTGGTGGCCTAGTGGCAAGAAGCTGTACTGCAATCCCAAAGGAATGTTCAAGACCACCAGGTGCTCTGTGGGAGAATGATAAGGCAATCTCCCAGTAGATTAACTGCTTCTGAAAACCTGCTGGAGGGTTAGCTATGGGTCGGCTCCAACTCGACAGTACACAACAACATACTATCATTATTTTCCAAAGTGTCAACTATTATTTATACATTACTGTTAGGTGCTATTGTGTCAACTCTGATGCATTTTATGTATTCATCAATCTTGTGCCATATGATGATGGCTAAATCTGTCCAGCCCAGAGTTTGTTCTTATACCCCTAACAACTATACATCTAACTGCCAGCTAAAAGAGAACACACATCACCTTATTCACCCTCGTCTTCTGTATTCCCTAGTCCAGGTACCAAATCAGAAATCTGCACTCCCTGCTATCACTCCTTCCTAATCTCCACCACACCCAAACCGACAAGCAAGTTCATGCTACTTCTACCTTCTAAATGCTTTTCAAAGTCACTTAAGACACTCTACCTGACATTACTATAGTTCAAGATACCATCATCTGTCACCTGGATTACTGCAACTTCTAATAAGATCACTAAAAACAAAATCCAAAAGTGAATGGCTCATCTTTTTGTGTAAAAGCTTTCCATAATCACTCGCTGCTCTTGGGACAAGGTCTAATTCCTTTACCCGGACCCGTCAGACCATGAGCATCTGACCTCTACTTGCAAGTCCACCCTCATCTCTCTCACTTCTTGAATGCTGTCCCTCACTCACTCACTCATGATTCTGGGTCCCATCAACTGAACCTTTCTTCAGTTCCTAGAAGAAATAACTTCTCAAACTCTTTTCCCTCTTCCAATCACCATCTTATTCTAGCTAATATCTACTGACCCTTCAGATCTCAGCAGGGATGTCAGTTTCTCCACAGAACATTCCCTGTCCCTTTCTCTTGAGAAGAGCTAAGGACCATGCTAGCTGATGCCCTTTATCAACCTTGCTATCACTTTGCATCTATATTTTAACTGTTTATATCCCTTCTGAGCTTCATGAAAGCAGAGACAGTATCTTCTTGCCTAACCCACAGTGCTTAAAAAATAATCTGCATAACTGAAAAGTATGTCATTATAACAGAAAAACAGTGACATTTTAATTAAGTCATCTTTAGTAAGACTTACTTTTGTACTATGTCCAAAAGGATTCTGTGAGTGACACTAGTACCCTTGGTGACTCTAATGTGAGAAAATGACTCCATCCACTTCCAAATTTCTCTTTACCTTTCACCTACATTCACTTAGCATAGTAGGAAGCACCCAGATGACTCCTCCATCTTCTAAAAGGAGAATATATTATTGCGGAACATTACATCTTCTTGTAGAAATTCCAAGCTAGGATTCTAACCAAAGGGATGTGAATATTGTTCAGGTAATCTCACAATTCCATAGGAAGAGGAGTGACTTAGCACTGCTCCAACACATGATGTCAGTTTAGAAGTGACTCACAGCTGACCCTACAGCAGGTTTACAGAGCTGTAAACCATAGAGGAAAAGCCTGCCTATCTTTTTCCTTCAGAGAATAAGAAGAAACAGGGTGGGTGGGTTTGAACAGCTTGGCTTTGGGGTGGCAGTAAAATTCCTTATCACTAAACAGCAGAGTTCCCTCACATGAAATTAAAACAAAAGCCATTGCAATTAAATCAACTTCACTGCAAGCCTTCACTGGGATTTTCAGATGTTAAATCTTTAATGGGAGGAGACTCTCTCTCTCCCTTCTCCCATGGGGAAGCTGGATTCAAACTCTCAGTTACATTCTATGCCACCAGGGCTCCTATACATAATACTCCTTCCAAAGCAAGATTAAATAGACTAGCTGCATTATACACTCCAAGTGGGTTAAGAGAGAGCTACCTCCATATATATATTTAGCATGGGTTAAACCAAAAATCTAAACCCAAGAGTGGATTCAAACTGTCTTTTGGTTGGCAGTATGAGAGGTTATTAACAATGTCACCAGAGCACCTTTATGAAGGATTACTGTTGTTACATGCGGTGGAGTCACCTGCGACTCACAGCAACATTATATGAAACAGCTCTGAACCCTGCTCTATCTTCAGCCAGTCTCACTGTCTCTGACACACCTATCCCACATTATTACCCTAGTCACTGAGCCAATTCATCTCATCAAGGGTCTTCCTCTCTTGTGCTGTCCCTCCATCCTTTCAAGCATGATGTCCCTCTCCAATGACTGGTCTCTCCTTTCAACATGCCCAAAGTATGTCAGAGGGAGCTTTACAATCCTTGTCTCCAAGGAGCAGCCTGGTTTCAACCTCCCCAAGACAAACCTGTTTGTTCTCCTAGGAGTCCATGGTATACTCAATACTCTTCTCCAGCACCACTACTCAAAGGCACAGATTTGGAAACAGCAAATTAAAAGCTGTTTTTAAAAAATGTGAAAACAAACTCATATACAAATAAGCATAAATACAAATACTCTATGCTTTATCACATAATACAACATTTTTTTTCTCCCTTTTTACCATACTTTTGGTTAACTGACACAGTTGATGACTTATACCCTATAATTTAAGGTCATTATTTTTTGTGACTAGACATCTGTGCAATTGGTATGGCTTTTAAATTATGTCATCTTCCCTTTACTATAGGAAAATAAGGGAACTTTTATACTGAGATAAATTCTAGGAGCTCCTGGGCCAGAAAAAGAAGGTGAGTAAAAAGGCCTATTAACAGTCCCAATTCTTACAACCAGTGAAATGAACATAAATAATGACTAAATGCACTGGTGTGCTTAGCATATTGCTAAACTGGTTAAAATTCCTTTCACCTTTGATTATTGTTGTTTATCTAATGAATTTATTACAGCCAATATCTCCATCATCAAATATTTCAACTGGCAAGATGGAAATTTGCTTATTCCTAATCTAGTGTTTACCAGGAATTAGAAAATAAAACATTTCTTTGAAAGTTTATGAACTTTCAAAACTCACTTTTTACAGTAAGGAATTTACACAATGATAGTCAAGACATTTAAAGCATTAACAGAAGTTTGAAAGGTAAACAATTTTTTTTTCTCTCCATCATAAGATTCAGGGAACATACCAAGGTAATAAAAGAGCCCTGCTGTCCCAATGGTTAAGCACTTGGCTGATGACTGTGAGTTTTAAATGCACGGGCCACTCTGCAGAATAACAAGCTAGCAATCTGCTCCCAAAAAACCCCAGAAAATTCTATGGGGCACTGCTGCTCTCTCCTATAAGGTCACTAGGAGTCAAACTCAACCTGACCCAGCTCCCCAATAATTAAAAAAACTGCCATAGAGTCAGAGCAAACGCACAGCTGAACCACCAGTGGGTTTTCTAAAGCTGCAAATTTCTCAGAAAAAGACTGCTCATCTTTCTCCTGTGAAGTTTCTGTTGTTAGGTGCCATCAAGTCCAGAACGACCCATAGCGACCCTATGAACAACAGTGCGCCATCCTCATACTTCCTGACACACCAGAGCCCACTAGGGCAATCACTCTGTCAATCCACCTGGTTGAGGGTCCTTCTCTCTTTCACGATCCTTTGCCTTTCTGACCATCAAGTCACTCTCCAAGCAACATGCCCGAAGTATGTTAGTTAACATCTGCTTTAACATCTTTGCTTCCAAGACACACTTTGGCTACACTCTCCAACACATATTTGTTCTTTTGGCTGTCCATGAGATGTTCAGTGCTCTTCTCCAACATCACAGCACAAAGGCATCATCAATTCCTCTTCTGTCATCCTTATTCACTGTCCAGCTCTCAGATGCATAGCAAGAGATCAGAAAGACCACAGCCTGAATCAGACACATCTCATAATTGGGAGAAATCCCTGATTGCAGACTTTCCCAAAGCACTAAGTCTCCTGATTTCTTGACTGCTAGTACCAAGTGTGTTGACTGTGGCCCCAAGTAAGATGAAGTTGTTGATAGTTTCTATTTTTCTCCTGTGGAGTAGCTGATGAATTCGAAGTGCCTGCTTTTGAGCTGGCAGTACCTCTTCTCACCAAGAAGCCACCAGATCTCTCTACCACCACACAACAGCATCAATATGATAAATTGAAAAGAGAGCTATTGTTGGTGGTGTTATGAGTATGACTTTAGTTGTTGTTGTCATGTATCAAGTCAGAACCAAGCTGACCCTCCAGGAGATTGTCAGACAGTTAATTACACAGGAGACGACCCATCTTTCTCCAGCAGAGCAACTTGAGGATTCAAACCGTGTGTCTTTGTGCTGACAGCATAATTCCTTACCACGAAGCCACCAGAGCTCCCATGATCATAGCAACCCTGAGATCTGAACATTGCCCTATCCTGTGTTATCCTCACCACCTGATATTCCTGAGCCCACTGTTAGTCCTTAAATAGGAACTAGTATTACTAAGATTTTATTACACTTTTATCATATGCTTCTGGGAAGTCCTAGGTGCAAATGGCTAATAAGCACTGCTAACAAAGAAGATGAGGTTTGAGCCCACCCAGAGGTATCTTGGAAGAAAGAATATGACAATCTAGTTCTGAAAAGTGAACTACTGAAAGTCATGTACAAAGACAGATGGGGCTGTAATCAGTCAGAAGCTATTCAATGGCGAATGTTTCTGCCTCCAAAAATCAAAATGGCCAAACCTGCTCAGCATTTCTTTTTTCTTTTTTTATTTTTTTTTTTTAGCAACACCAGCCACATTTTAATGTGGTTTAGGGCCATTAGCTCCTAACATCTTGTACCATCATCCCTGTTATGGGTTTCCAAGATTATCTGACTCAAATAATCTCCCACCTCCTTCCAGTTGCATAGTGTGTGATGCTTGACTTCACTTACTCAAGATTAACTCATGTTACAGTATGTATGAGACTTTGTTTCTTTTTGAGGTCTGAGCCACAGTCCAGTTTTTTGTTGTGCATCTGTTCATAAACATACTAAGGAATAAGGAAACCCCCTGGAGTTCAGCAGAGCCTTGGTTGCTACTCATTAACAGAAATATAACCTGGCTGCACATTTCTCCTTTCTATGGTTCCACATTCCCACAGCAGGTCTGCAGCACACAGAACGTGGGGACGCCCTGCCTGGTGCTGAGGAAATGCGGGGACGCCCTGCCTGGTGTGAGGACAGTGCTCACTCCTCTTCAGCGTCCTTGCTCCTGAAAGGTTTCAGACGAAGTTGGTACATTCTGTGCTCCCCCCACCTCCTGGGTAAAAATACTAGAGATGAACAGACAGCCAACTATGAGAGTTAAGAGACATGGGAGACGACATGGTCAAGTCCTTGTTCTGTGGCATCTTTCTGTCTGTACAGAAACCCTGTTCAGTTCATAAATGTTGGGATGAAAACCCAGGCAGGTCCCTTCCAAAAATAAAGCTGCTTGCTGCTGGCAAATCCCTCCGCGTGTTTTATTGCACCTCTAGCGGTTCAAATCCACCAGCAGCTCAGGACAGGAGGAAGCCCTGTCTACCCCCCTGGGACGGACAGTCCTAGCTGACCCACTGGAGGGTCAGCTGTGAGTCCTTTCCAACCCACGATGGTAAATTGGTGATTATGGTTGGTTTGACCCAGCTCCCTAACACACAAAGGAACAGTTGGACCTGGTGTCCCAGGCCTGTGGTGGGTGCCCTGTGTCCCAGGTTATCTGTAGGACTGTCTTCTTAGAGGAGTCTCTGCTGCTTCTGAGGACATTTGAACAACCCTCATGGACATGCATGTCTCTGTGATCCCAACGTCTGAGCAACAGGGTGTCACTCACCCCAGTAGAGTCAGCAGCCTGGTGGTCTGAGAAAAAGATGATCATCAAGTGAGTGTCTACTGGATGTTTGAGTCTAAAATTCCTGCTACAAGCTCCCTGTTTGATTAGATTTTACAATACAGCTTTCACCAGATGGTGGCCCTCCTCTCCCACCTCCTCAAGAAGCAGTGTGGCGCTGAAGGATTCGGCATGAAGTGACACAGGTGAGCATGCACCTTCCTCACTGGACCCCGGACTCCCTGATGCAGCCGAGACCAAGTTTTCAGCCCATGAGTTCCCTGTCACGGTCCAAGGTGAGCAGAGGTGCCTGGATCTGCTCACTTCACACTGTCTCCGGCCCATCCTTTGTCCACTCGGCAGGTACGGGGCAGGGAGTCGTGGAGTCCACACAGCTGGGATCCGGACTGACCAGCCTGTAAAATCACAGGAAAGGTTTCTGCTGATCTCAGCACCAATCTGTGCCCGTTAGCTGCCCAGACGGCCCAGTGACTTGCTTCTAGACTCCTGTTCTACTTCCTAAAGTGGTTCCTAAAACTCAGGATGCTCTTAATTTCCTTTATCTGCTCTCGTGAGGAGAGGTAAACTCCCTGCTCACAGGCTGCTCCTCTGACTTAGTTTCAAAATCCAGGACTGGCCACAAGGCTGCCCTCACCTCCCATCATATAAACAGCAGTGTGTGTGCTGAAGGCTCTAAGGTCCACGGCTGAGCAGACAGACACCTTCCTCGCTGGACCCTGGACTCCCTCACAGAACTGAGGTGCAAGTCTTTGCGTGGCCTGTGGGTTACCTGTCATGGTTCCAGGTAAGGAGAGACCCCATGATCTCCGCCTCATTTCTCAGGTGGGGGCTGGGGAGAGTTAGTCCTCACAGCCGGGGCTCCAGTGTGGTCAGCCTGGGAGCACAACAGGTAACTGAGACTTGCTGATCTGCTTGTTTCACACGGCCTCGTGCCCGTCATCCTTCTGTCCTTCCTGGGTGCTGTGTGGGGAGCACGGTCCAGGGTGCCATCCCGAGAAACTGGGTTCTGTTTCCACCTTGTTTCTCCAATAAGGAAAATCCCACGTTTTCTTTAATGACATGTATGAACTAGCTCAGTACTAGTTCTCAGCTGGAAAGAGATTTCCACTCCACCCGGCGAACTATGGAGAACACACACTTCCGGTTCCCAGTGCTCAGCATTTCTTAAGCTAAAGGAATTGAGGAACAAATTCAATCCTGGAGTTGCAATACTTAAGGATGCTTTGAGAAGAATATTAAATGATCCAGGAAACATCAGAAGAAGATGGGAGGAGTATACAGAGTAACTGTTCCAAAAAAGAATTGGTGGACACAAAAGAATTTCATAAAACAACATATGAGCAAGAACCTGTGGTGATAAAAGGGAAAGTTCAACCTTCTCTGAAGGAACTGGCAAAAAAACAAGGCGTCAGGAATGAACAGCATATCAATTGACCTATTTCAACAAACAGGCACTGCCCTGGATGAGCTCATCAAGTTGTGCCAAGAAATCTGGAGGACAACCACCTGGCCAACTAACTGGAAGAGATCCATATTTGTTCCCATTCCAAAGAAAGGTGAGCCGACAGAGTATGGAAATTATCAAGCAATATCATTAATATTACATGCAAGCAATATTCTGCTGAAAATGACAAAAAAATGACTAGAACAACACATCAAAAGAGAATTGCCATATGTGCAGGCATGGTTTAATAGAGGCCGTGGTACTAGGGATAGTATAGTTAATATTGGATGGATCTTGGCTGAAAGCAGAGTGTTTCAGAGGAATGTCTATCTGTATTTCATTGAGTATGCAAAGGCATTTGACTGTGTAGATAACAAAAAACTCAGGCAGAATCTGAGAAGAATGGGAATCCCAGAACACTGATTATGCTTATGTGAAACCTACTATACTTGGACGAGGAGTCAGTCATCAGAACAAAGCCAGGACACACTGCATGGTACAAAATCAGAAAGAGTGTACGCCAGGGATATGTCTTATATCCAGATCCTTTCAATCTATATACAGAACAGGTCATCTGGAGATTAGACTCCATGAGGAGGAAATGTCATCAGGACTGGAGGAAGACTTATCAAAAACCACCAGCTTTATGCAGATGACACAATGTTGCTTGTTGGAAGAGAACCTGAAAAGTTTGCTGAAGAAAGTCAAGGACTGTAACCTTACAACTAAGATGGTGGCAGTGGAGAGAGCAGTGTGAAGAGCCAGAGGAGCAGCAAGCTGTGTAGAGACAGGCCACTAGAGTGGCTTTCATGCCGCAAAGAGACCTAATGACACGGTGCGACACAGATAGTAGGAATTGAATCAGAACTTTTGCTGGAACAATTAGTTTCAGAGATACGGGAACATAGACCAACACCACGGGCCAGGCCAAAGCCAGAAGCGGCCAGCCAAGCTGCTATGGGACATGTCCACCAAGAGAAAGGTTAGAGGGAAATTGACTGAGTTCTCTTAAGCCCCACTAAGAACAAGTGAGTCTGTTGGAAGGTGACTTAGTTTTATTGTGCCGCCAACGAACAGGCCAGCAGGAATTAGAATGGGTTTTCTTGGGCATTGCGGATGGCCTGGGAAAGCACTCAAGAGCTGGTAGGAATTCGGACGAGTTCTCTTGTGCTCCACTGACTACCCAGGAACGGGTGGGCCAGTGGAAATTTATCTGAGTTTTCTTGGGCACTGTTGACTGCCTGGGCGAGGACCCAAGAGCAAGTGGGCAGGTGGGAATTTCACTGAACTTTTATGGACACCACAGACCAGCCAGAGGCAAATGGGCAAGCAGGAATTTGACTAAGTCTTCTCGGGTCCCACTGGACCAAGGGCCCTGTTGGGGTAGGGGCCACTGTGTAAAGGTACTTGGGTAAGGGCTGCAGGGCAGGAACCAATGAGCGAGAGCCGCAGGGTGGGAGAAAGACGGCTGGAATTTGAGTAGGGACCCCATTTGTGAGCACAAGTGGACAAATGAGGTCTGAGTGAGGTCCCACAAGGGTTTGACCCGCCTCTATGGTTGCCCCTCTCCCCGTGCCTGCTCTACTCCCCATGACTGCCCGTCCTCCATTCCGCTCCACACCTGTGCCTACACGTCCAATCTGGAGCACCTTGATCTGACTTACCTACAAGAGGCTGCACTCACAGGCCCTCACCTGTACTTTTGCTTGACTCAGAAGTCAGAGAAAAACCCAAGTAGAGTAGCTGCCCAAAAGATTTCTAGAGCACTGTCTTCAGATCAAGAATTAATCAATGTCTTGAAGAGAGAATGCTATCCAACACACTATACAAGTTCAAAGCAAGATGTCACCCCCAAATGAGACACAGTATCAATGGATTTCCTGTAGCCAGAAAGTCTGATGGAACTTTCTGACACAGAATTTAAAAGAACAAAGACTGGATATTTTCAATGTTTGAAAGACAAAATGGAAGGATTACAGGATACTGCAAGCAAAAACCAGAAGGAGCTTAAAAAAAACAACAATCCATAACAAACGAGGTTATCAGTGGCACTGGAAAAACAAGAAACCATGATCGAAAATATGAGATCCAATGTTTCAGATACCGTCAGCATTATGGAGGGACACATGAGCAGAGTTGAAGAGATGGAACACGGAACCAGTGCAAGAGAAGATAGAATTGTCACCACAGATCTGCTAGAGCAAAAAGCAGAATCAAAAAGGAAACAAATGACAATGAAAACACCACTAATCAAAAGTTCTGGGAAACAGTCAAAGCAGTAATAAGAGGTCAATTTATAGCAATAAACAAATATATCAAAAGGTAGGAAAAAATGATCATTGACTCTCTGACCCCACATCTCCAACAAATTAAAAAAGAAAAGAAAAACCAACACCTTCTAAAAAACTGAAATTATAAAAATTAGAGAAGAAATAATGAAATTGAAAACAAAAAACAATTGAAACCATCAACAAAACAAGGAGTTGGTGTTTTTGAAAAGGTCAATAAAATCGACAAACCACTAGCAAAACTAAAGAAGGAAAAGAAGGAAAGAACACAAATAATCCAAATAAGAGATGAAATGGGCAACATCACAACAGAACCAACTAAAATACAAACTCTAGCATTGGAATATTATGAAAAATCATGCTTAAACAAATATGAAAACCTAGAGGAAATGGACAAATACTTAGAAATACACAACCTACTTAAACTGACACCAACCGAAATTGAACACATGAACAGACCCATTAAAAAGAAGGAATTAAAAAGGTAATAAAACAACTTCCAGCCAAAAAAAGTCCTGGACCAGATGGCTTTACAAGTGAATTATATCAAACATTCAGAGAAGAACTGTCATCAATCCTATATTATTATTTCAGAAAATAAAAAAAGATGGCATTCTCCCATACACATTCTATGAAGTAAGCATATCCTTGACACCAAAGCCAGATAAAGACACCACCAAAATAGAAAAGTATAGGTCAACATCTCTTATGAACATAGATGCAAAAATCCTGAATAAAATCCTGCCCAAAGGAATCCAACAATGTTGCCATTGTTGTTGTTATGTGCCATCGAGTCGCTTGGAACTCATAACGACCCTATGTACAACAGCCCTAAACTCTGCTCTGTCCTATGCCAATTGCACTGTCTCTGATACACCCATCCTGAATCCAACAACACATTAAAAAAAATATTCACAATGACCAAATGGGACTCATAAGAGGTATGCAAGGATGGTTCAACGTAAGAAAAACAATCAGTGTAATTTATCACATTAACAAAGCAAAGAACAAGAACCACATGATCCTATCAATTGATGCAGAAAAGGCTTTTGATAAAATCCAACACACTTTCCTGTTTAAAACATCCAACAAAATAGGATTAGAGGGGAATTTCTTCAACATAGTAAAAGGTATACATGCAAACCCGAGAGCCAACATTGTTCTCAATGGAGGTGAAAGGTATTCCTCTTGAGAACAGGAACTAGACAAGGATGCCCACTATCACGTCTCCTAGTGAATACTGTATTGGAAGTCTTAGCAATAAGGCAAGAGAAGGAAATAAGAGGTATCCAAATTTGCAAAGAGGAGGTAAAATTATCTCTCTATGCAGATGATGATAGTTTACGTAGAAAACCCTTAAAGACTCAGCAAGAAAACTACTGTACATAGCTGACCAATTTAGCAAAGTGGCAGGATACAAGATCAACATACAAAAATCAATTTAATTTCCCTACACTGGCAAAGACAATACAGAACTGGAACTGAGAAAAATAATAACTTCACAATTGTTAATCACATGATTAAATACTTCAGAGTAAACCTAACCAGAAGCACAAAGGATCTATTCAAAGAAAACCACAAAACATTACTACAAGAAACAAAAAGAGACCTGAAGAAGTGGAAGAAAATCCCTTTTTCATGGATGGGAAGACTCAGTATTGTGAAAATGACAATACTACCAAAGGCAATTTACACATTAAATGCAACCCCAATACAAATATCAATTCCATTCTTCAATGAGATGGAAAAGGCAATCTCCAATTTCATTTGGAATGGAGAGAGATGCAGAATAAGCAAAGCACTTCTTAAAAAGAGAAACAAGGTAGGAGGCATCTCACTCCCTGACTTCAAATCCTACTAAACTGCCGTGGTGGTCAAAACAGCATGGTACTGGTACAATGGCAGACACATAGACCAATGGACTAGAATTGAGATTCCAGAAATCAGCCAATCTACCTATGGTCAACTGATTTCTGACAAGGAGATGAAATCAGTTAAGTGGGGAAACGACAGCCTTTTTAACAAATGGGGCTGGCAAAACTGGAAAACTATCTGCAGAAAACTCAAGGAAAATCTACACCTCACTCCATATACAAAAACCAATTCAAAGTGGATTATTGACCTAGGCCTAAAACCAAGGACTATAAACTTCATTCAAGAAAAGATTAGAAGAACTCTAGAAGCCCAAATCCACAACATAAGCATTCCTCTGAGCATCCTGAAAACCTACAACCAGGAGAGGATAAAATAGATGATGGGGAACTTCTAAGAGTAAAATCCCTATGCACATTCAAAATCTCCAAAAGGGTAAAAAGGGAAGCCATAGACTGGGAAAAAATATTTTGTAATGACATGTATGACTTTGATTTCATACCACCTGAATTTCAGAATCATCTCAGGAACAGGTTTGAGGCCTTGAACACTAATGAGCGAAGACCAGATGAGTTGT
>NW_006399963.1:1209761-1237907 GCF_000299155.1 Elephantulus edwardii | reverse complement strand
ATATGCACATTCATATTTATCATGGCTTTATTCACAACAGCAAAGAGCTGAAAACAACCCAAGCTGAAACAAATAAGACAGACAACCTCTGGTATATTCACACAATGGAATACTATGCAGCATTGAAAAACAAGGAACTCATGAAATATTATACAAAATGGATGACCATGGAGGACATTATGCTGAGTGAAATATCTCAGTCACAAAAGGGCAAATATTCCATAGGGCCATTATTGTAAAAGGGACTGACATCAGTGTTGAGGGAAGACTGAGAGGGAGGGAATAAATGATGTATACTACACTGAAACAGATGAGGGAGAGAACTGTTTGAAAGCGATATATGATTGGGTATTATTGTCATGACAGGAGTCCAGAATGAAGGCTGCATCGTGGAGTGGACTTGGGGGGAGGGACTGCATAACAATGAAAGAGTTTTTCTTTGACTTTACAAGGAGAAGAGTGAATTGGGGGATAGCGGGTGTGCAGGGAGAAAAGTGCAACAATGAATGAACAGAAACCCTAAATCTCTGTAAACCTCCATTAAAATGAATTTCTTAAAAAAGGACTGTAGCCTTCAATGTGGATTGAAGCTCAACATCAAGAAAACAAAGGTTCTCTCCAACTGGGTCACTGGCAACATCATGACAGATGGTGAAGAGATTGAGATTATTAATAGTTTCAGTTCACTTGCTACACAATCAACACCCTTGGTACCAGCAGCCAGGAAATCAAAAGACAAACTCCATTAGGAAAGTCTGCTTTTAGGGACCTCTCCAGGGTACTATGATGTTACGATGTCAATCTGAGAGTAAGTGTGCCTGATCCAGGCTATGTTCTTCACAATTACTTGCTATGCATCAGAAAGCTGGACAATGACTAGGGAATATAGAAGGAGAATTCTGTTGTAGTGCTGGAGAAAAGTATTGAATAGACTGCTAGGAGAGCAAAAAGGTTCATCTTAGAGAGTGTGAAACCAGGCTGTTCCTTGGAGGCAAGGATTCTGAAGCTCCAGCTGACATACTTTGGGCATGTTGCAAGGAGGGACCAGTCCTTAGAGAGGGCGCATGCTTGGGAAGAGTGAAGGACAGTTCAAGAGAGGAAGACTCTTGATGAGAAGGAATGACTCAGTGACAGAGGTAATGGGAGTAGGTATGTTAGAGATGATAAGGTTGGCTCAGAACAAAGCAGGGTTCAGAGCTATTGTACACAGAGTCACAATGAGTCTCAAGTGACTCAATGGCATAAAACAACAAAAACAACAACATCATCATATAAAACACATTAAGCACATTATTTTCCAAAAAGTTTACTATCCTACAGAGTAATACTGATTTCACGTTAACAGAGTTTTAATGTTAACATGATCAAGTGTTAATATGATCATCTCAACTTAGCCCCCAAACTCCTGAAAATTAAATCCTCAAGTACATTAAACAACCTTGATATCCTTGATATCCTCCCACAACTCATCTGATCTTTGCTCATTAGTTTTCAAGGCCTCACACCTGTTCCTGAGACGGTTCTAAAATTCAGGTGGGATAGATTCAAAGTCATTATTTTGGTTCCCATGGATTCAGTTTAATTTTCCTCAGCTTCAGCTTGAACTTGCATATGAGTAGTTGGTGGTAGGTTCCACAATCAGATCCTGGCCTACTTTTCACAGCTGATATTGAGCTTCTCCAGCAGTTCTTTCCTCATATGTAATAGATCTGATTCCCATTCATACCATCAGGTGAAATCCATGTATATAACCTGTCTCTTAAAAAATGTCTCTTTAAAAATGTATTTGCTATGAATAAGTCATTGATTGTGCAAAATTCAATCACTCTCTTTCCAGCTCCATTTCCGTCACCAAGTCCATGTTTTCCAACTACAGAATCTTCTTCTCTGGTCCCAACTTTTGCATTCCAGTCACCCATTATTATCAATGCACCTTGATAGCATGTTTGATCAATCTCCAACTGTAAAAGTTGGTAAAAATCTTCTATTTCCTCTTGCTTGGCTCTGGTTGTTGGTGCATATATATGAATGATAGTGGTATTCACTGGACTTCCTTGTATGTGTACGGATATTATCCTATCTCTCACAATACTGTACTCCAAGATGGATCTAGAAATTACTTTCTTAATGTGGGGTCATGATTGGTGGAAGATCTATCAACAATCTGCATTATGTAGATGACACAACCATGCTTACTGAAACTGAGCAGGACCTGAAGCGATTGCTGCAGAGGGTCAAGGACTGCAGCCTCCAATATGGATTGAGGCTCAATGTCAAGAAGACAAAAATTCTCACCACTGGGCCAACTGGCAGCATCAGGATTGATGGTGAAGAGACTGAGATTGTTCACAGCTTTAGTTTGCTTGGCTCCACAGTCAACACTCTTGGCACAGCAGCCAGAAAATGGAAAGACGTATTGCCATGGGACAGTCTGCTGTTAGGGACCTCTCCAAAATACTGAAGAGCAATACTGAAGAGCAATGGTATATTTCTGGAGACTAAGGTGCACTTGATACAGGCCATGGTCTTTGCAATCACTTGTTATGCATCAGAGAGTTGGACAATGACTAAGGAGGATAGAAGGAGAATTGATGCCTTTGAGCTGTGGTGCTGGAGAAGAGTATTGAGGGTACCATGGACTGCTAGGAAAACAAACAGATTCATCCTCGAAAGGGTTAAACTGGGAGGCTCCTTGGAGGCAAGGATTCTGAGGCTCCGTCTAACATACTTTGGACATGTTGTAAGGAGAGACAGGTCTTTGGAGAGGGACATCATGCTTGGGAGGGTGGAGGGACAGCAAAGGAGGGGATGGCCCTCTATGAGGTAGACTGCTTCAGTAACTGGGGTAATCATGATGGGAGTATCAGAGACAGTGTGATTAGCACAGGACAGAGCAGAGTTTAGGGCTATCGTACATAGAGATATTGTAGCTAATGTTAGATGGATCTTAGCTGAAAGCAAGGAACACCAAAAGAATGCTATCTGTGTTTCAATGACAATGCAAAGGTATTTGACTGTGTGGAACATAACAAACTATGGCTGACTATGAGAAGAATGGGAATTCCAGAACACTTGATCGTTCTAATGCGAAACCTATACTTGGACCAAGAGGCAGTCGTCAGAACAGAGCAGGGAAACACTGCTCAAAATGGGGAAAATTGAATGCCAGGGATGTGTCCTATCTCAATACCTTTTCAACTTGTATGCAGAACAAATTATCTGAGAGGCTGGGCTCTATGATCAGAAGTGTGGTGTCAGGATTGGTGGAAGATCTATTAACAATCTGTATTAGGCAGATGACACAAATCTAAACAGAGACACAAAATATCTACTCAAAGAAAACATCCACAAAAAACAAAGAGAGACTAAATGGAGGAAAATATTTGGCAAATAACATTTCTGACAAGAGACTCACATAGAAAGCCCCAGTACCTGAACAAAACGGGCAGAAGGCATGAAAGGACTTGTCACCAAAGAAAACATTCAGATGGCAAAAAACACATGAAGAAAAATTCAAGCTATCAGAGAGGTGCAAATCTAAACAATATCATCTCAACTCCAGCAGCAATAGAAAAACTCAAGAGGACAGTTTTACGGATCTCTGGTGGTAAGAATTTGTGCTACAGTCCCAAATACATGTGGTTTGAATCTGCCAGCCACTCCACAGAAGGATAGGCAATCTCCTCCTGTGCAATTAACTGCCTCTGAAAACCCACTGGAAGGTCAGCAATGGGTCAGTATTGACTCAATGGTATGAGGATGTAGAGGGATTGGAACTTTCATGCACTGCTAGTGGGGATGCAAAGTGTGCAACTACAGTAGAAGGTAGTTTGGAACATCCTCGAAGAGTTAAAAATAGCAGTACCATTTGATCCAGCAATTCCACTTCTGGGGAAATAAGAGCTGCGAAACAAACAAATGTATGCACGTTCCATATTTACCACACCACTATTCACAATAGCAAACATATGGACACAGTTCATGTGCCTTTCAACAAGAAAATGGATAAAAAAATTGTGCATTCATATAAATGAGTATTATATAGCACTGACAAACAAGGAAGAACTCGTTAAACACTACACAGCATGGATAAATCTAGCGGATATTATGTTGAGTGAAATAACATAGATATAAAAAAGACAAAAGTACTTTATGGGTCCACTGTTATAAAAAAGAAAACTAAAATGTTTACGTATGGAGAGAATCAACCTAGTACGGTTACAGAAATAGAGGAAATAGGGAGAGAGAGAGAATATGAAATGAAAGGACAGTGAACATTTTATTTCAACAGATGAAGGGAAGGTCAATGTTAAGTGAGTGGATGATCAGACATAGTATATCTTGTAATTAACAATTGGAGCAGGATATATACATATATATATATAAATATAAATAATGGGGGGGAAGCTGAGGAAAGGTTTACACACAAATAGAAATAACCATGGAGGACTGACAGGGATGGAGGGGAGGACAAAGGGAGCAGAGATCCGTGGACGGATTAGTCGGGCGAAGGGAAAAACTAGGTAGAATGAGAATTTGATGAAATGTTGTAATAAATAGCACTGATCAATTATAATTAATGTTATAAAACAAATTGCTTATGAATGTCAGAATGAAAATCCAATTTAAAAAATAGACAAGTTGGATGAAGAGAAAGGCAATATACAGTAAGTGACTGATCAGATATTTTAATTCATTACAGTGATCAATTATAGGTGTTATAAAACAAAATGTGTACGAATGATCAAATGAAATTGTAATGACAATATAAAAAAATACTTCTCTTCCAAAAAATTGGGCCCCAAGTATCAACAATCTGCAAAGCTTCAGGGAAAATATACACTCAATGAAGTAAAGCCATTCTTGCTTGCAGAGACCTTTTTAACATCAAGGGCTGATGACTGGCCTTTAGGACAAAACCAAAAGAATGCCAAGATCATCTCATTTCAGAGAAGGATGTGTTATAAAATAGTTGTACAAGTATTATAAAATTCACTCAGTCACATTTAAGAAGAGATCTAGTATACTTTTATTCATATTAGTGCAGTTTTTTAGCTGATCTATAACCACATACTGGGAAATCATTTCTACTGATAGGAGTTTAATAAAGATAATCTGGGCTAAAATCCAACATGCTACACTATTTCATTATGGAAAAGTAGATATGTGCATTGATAATTAATTGATTACAGCTGCTTCTCATTATTAGACCTGACCTCACTCCTAGCAGGACTGTCACTACTTGGAAAGGCATGTTTGAATTTTTAGAACAAAACTACACTGCAGGGATGACTTTAGGTTTCTGAGTTCCAGAGTATTAGACTCCACACACGTTCCACAGTAATAGGAAGATATGGAAAATAAAAAATATCCTAGAAATTGTTTAAGAAAGAAAGAGAGAGAAAGTTATCTGTGTGGCTTGGAGCATTTCAGTTACCCTAAAACCAACCAACCAACCAAACAAACAAACAAAAAACCCAAACACCACACACACACAAAAATCAAATTAACCAAAGACTTATTAAGAGCAAGTATTTTTTAAAATGTTACACTAATGATAGCTATAGATAAGGGAAAAAAACTGGGTTGGAATGTTTTCATGATTTATAGGCAAAATACAACAGAATTCAAGAATGTGAAGAAAATCCCCTACTTCTAAACAATTCCTTTGTTAATAACAAAATATTTAGCATTTTGAGTGAAATATCCCAGTCACAAAAGGACAAATATTACATGATGCCACTGTTGTAGAATGGGACTGTCCTTGGGGTTGGGGAGAGACTGAGTAAGATGGGTTCAATAATGTATACTGCACTGAAACAGAGGAGGGAGAGAACCGTCTAAAAGAGAGATGTAACTGGGTATCTCTGTCATCACAGGAGACTAGAGCGAGGGCTGCATGGTGGAGGGGACCTGGGGGAGTGTTTGTAAAACAATGAAAGAATCTTTTCTTTTACTTTTCCATAATTTTTGGACTCATGTACCTATAACTTGTTAGCCAAATTCGTGTCTTCTAGGTTGCAACACCCCCATGATACATCTTGAAGGATATGTACATGTACAGCCAAGCACAATCAATAAGAGTGCATCTGAATTCCAAAATCAATCTCCATAATAGTCTATGTGTTTCCTACTGCCAAAGGGGCCCTTTAGAGTAGTGAGAGAAGATCTTCACCCTGAAACCCACAGCGTCCCTTTTCAGCAGGAAGTAGCTAAGAGAATACGCCGTCCCCTTTTCCTTATGACTCAGGGTGAAGTCTCTCTCAGGGAGGAGTGATAGGGAATGGCAAAGGATACACTGACAAAGAAGATTAATCAGAACTGGCTTTGACAAGCACTGTGGTATTTGGACAAGAACAAACTGGGAGGAGGGTGGAGAGAGTGGTGCAGCAATGAATGAGTGGAAGCCCAGAATCTCTGTAAATGTTTATGAAAATTAATAAAATATAATTATAGAAAAAAAAATAAAAAAACTAATTGTAAAAAAAAAAAATATCTAGCATTTTAAATTACCAAACACTTTTTCTATATAAGCAACTAGGATTTCTAAAACACTAAAACTACAAACTCTTTACCACAGTACTGAGCTATTAAATTATGAAATAAGAAGTAAAAGCAAATCACTGAACTGTAAAGACTAAAAGAATGATCTTAATAGCTACTTTACACCTTTATAGTGAAAATCTGACTCTGCCGATAAACAGCAGACTTACCGGTTCAGGTACAGTGACGCTAGTTTAAAGGTGTCCTCTGATCAATCTGAAGAGTAGTAAGGGTTTCTACACTACAGCAATCTGATAATTAATGTGATGTCATCCATTTGGGAAGCCTACTGAAACCTAAGAATACTTGGATTCTTTTAGTTCAAGAATAGATATTCTATATCATTTATCCAGTAACATCTGTCCCAAAACTGAGTTACAAAAAAGTAATTTGTATCTTAAATATGGAGATTTTCATGGTACTTAAATCATTTCAGTCTAATCACACTTAAAAGACTAATTAATAAGTACTTATAAGTGTTAATGAACTCAGAATACTAAAGACCTCACAGTTTATTTAATTACAAAAAAGATATAGATAAAAAATCTTTGGCCTTTTTTTAAAAGAAATTCCAGCTTTATTTTCGAATTTGTGGAAAACTTTCAAACACCTGTAGGAAGCTCTGGTGGCCTAGTGGTACATAATTATGCTGCCAATCCAAAGACACATGGTTTGAATCCATCAGCTGCCCCACAGGAAAGAAGATGTGCAGTCTTCTCCCCTATAATTTATAGCCTCTGGAAACCTGCTGCAAAGTCAGCCATGAGTAGGTTCTAACTTCACAACACTTAACAACAAAACTTCAAAGAAATGGGGAGGGGGTGCTGTTAAAATCATACAGAGCAGACTATATTGAAAGTAACTTCAAAAGAAAAAACTATTTATAAATGCTACGATATAAAAGAAGATGGTTTTTCCAAGGATCCAATAATGCTCACCTGGTCTCCTGCCAAAATAAGTATTTTAATGTAAAATTCAATAAATGGAACTAATGTAACTATATCTAATTTAAAATTCCATATTGTGTAAACTATTGATATTAACATAATTGAGTGTGTAAACAATCCATTTGTAGACGCTAACCTTAGACATTGTATTGACCCAAAATATCTAGTGGGGCTCATCTGCAAAATGAAGCATCAATGCCTGGAATTCATTAAAAGTGTTACATGTTTAATTTCTCCTGCCCTACAGCTCCATTGTCTCGTAAAAATTTTCCTTTGATGTCCCCCACTAAAAGAATTAAAGGAATATTGTAATTGAAATGTCATCAATAATTCACAGGACCCTCCTCCACAGCAATACATCTGATAAAATATTAATTGAACTCCACAGACTGACAGTCTGCAGAGGAGCACTTGCCTGTAATTTGAACCACGAGTCCTGATCTTGCTGTAGCTCAGACCTGCCAAGAAGGCAATTATCTGGATGGTCTTGCCCAATCCCATTTCGTCTCCCAGAATTCCTCCTGCCTGCTGGCAGTGCAATTCCCACAGCCACCTAACACCTGTCTGCTGGTACCTACAACAACAAACACCAAAAGAAAAAAGAAAATTGCAAATGTTGGATAATGCAGATCATAACAGAAAGTACTCATGAATTAATCATTTGGTTAGGTTCTAATACCAGTCACAGCAACATGCTGGATGTGTGTTTTACATGAGTATTATATTTATAAGGTCATACATTTTTGATCACCTAGGCATAAAATCACAATTTTTTTCTTTATAGAATGGTAACACATTTCTAATTAAACTGACAAATAGGATAGTTAAAGGACTATTTCTTTTTCAATATTAGAAATAGCATGGTAAATAAACATGAACTTTATTCACTATCTTTTTAGGGGGAAAATTTAAGCATTTTCAGTATACAAATTTCCATTAGTTGTTCTACCAAAAAATTTTTTAAAAAACAGTATTTTACAATCTGACTACCAATAAGACAATATGACAGAGGACAGTACAATTTATAGCTTATACTCTTGAAAAGTACATGTTAATAGTATCTTTCTGAAGGCTAAATTAAAATTTTATGGTTATAAAATCTAAGTTCCTCTAAAAAGTACATAACAGATGAATCTTCTTACAAGCAGATTAATAAAAAAAACAACAACCCTAAAAACAACAATTTAAAGAGTCAGCATTACAAAATTGGGGGAGGGAGGAGAAGCCTACAGAAGATCTTTGAAAAGCTAACTTGGAAACAACCTTTTTCCTATTTTGAAGCAAAACCTACTTGAGGATTAGCACAGATACTGGAAGTGTAGAGTTATCAATATTTTACACAAGGTCTATAAGGCCACGAAAAAGAATAGACCCTCAAAAATAAATAAACACACAAAGCCTAAGAACTAGTGTTTTCCTTTCTCTACCAATATCTTTAATCTATACATTAAAAAATGAAAACATAAAATAGTAATTTCAGAGCAAAAGAGTTAGCATGGCATGAAGATTATAAACCATTTAAAGAAATTTAAACCAAACTACACTTAAGTTAAAAGAATATAAAAGCTAGAAAAAAAATTTTAAAACAGAGGTAAAGAAAAGTTTCATTGTTTTATGGTATGCATACTACCTTTTACCTGACAAGTCTTTATCTAAAGTTTTCTTCTGAATTTCAGTTAATACTGAACACGTTTTACTTGACCTCTTCTCAGTAAAAATGTCGGAATTAATGTCACTCCCATTCCCTTCCCTCAATATTTAGAAAAACAATACTTGAAGTCTGACCTTAACTATTGCCATTATTAGCTACCATATTCGTCCTTAAAAACACTGCATGAGTATGTGCTGCTTAAGTATATTTGTTAAGTATAATATATACATTGAGTATGCAATTCAAAGGAGAGGATTTAAAATGGAGTCTAATTTGAATATGTTGTTATTGTTGTGTGTCATGAAATCACCTATAGCTGACCCTTCAACTGGTTTTCAGAGACAATCACACAGGAGACCACCCACTCTTCTCCCATGGAGCAGCTGGTGGATTTGAACAGCATGTGTCTGGGATTGCAGTGCAGCTTCTTACCATTAGACCATCAGGGTTCTTAATTTTAATAGAAGATAATTTAATTCAGAAAGGGTAGGTTTTATCACTATATGCATGCAGTCAGAGAATAAATGGCTACCACTTAAGAGCCTCTAGCCAGAAGTCATGACGCCAAGTGCTTTGGCTATACAATAACTCTGTATCACAGTGCATAGCCAAAAGGTCTTATGTTTCCAGCTGTTTTAATGTTGCCAGTGGCATTCAGGAGAAAGATGGGCAGTCTCTTCTAGTTATGACTGGCAGCCCTGGAAATCCGACAGATGGTCACTATCAGTCTAGACAGACTTGGTGGTAGTGAGTTTGAGAGATTATCAACCCATTGTAAAGCTAAGGAAATAAAGGCTCAAACAGGTTAAGTAACTTGCCAAGGCCACACTAGTAGAAAAACAAGTATGGTAGAAATCAAATCCACAACTGCTTGCTTCTAAAATATAGTTTGGAGACTCCAGAACAATGATTCCCAATCAGGAAAACTACCAATCCTAGAGAACAAATGGCAATGGCTACAGACATTTTTGGTTTAACAACTAGGGTAGTACAAATGTCATCTAGTGGGTATAGGCAAAAGATGCTAGTCAACATTCTACAATGCACAAGAATAATACAACAAAGAATTATTAACAATATCAATGTCAAATGTGCTGAGAATAAGAATTCTATCCTAGAACAAATTCAAGTTCACGAAGTAGCTATACTGGAATAATCTCAGCTTTGGGAAAAAAATATTCTAAAAATAGTTTCGATGTAAAAGTAGTTTCCAGAATCACTAGCCAGTCAACCTCCAACCAATACAAGCTCAATACTTCTTTATGTTCAGGGTCAATCAACTTAATTAAATGAGAAGGACTGGTAGAAGAGATACTGAGAATTCACAAGAGAAATAAGAAGCAGAACAAAGATGGCTTAGAGGAAGCTCAGGAGGGAGATGGGATCCTGTATGACCCGGGTGGGGGGAAGTAATATGCTGACTGTCTTAACTCATGTACAAATGTAATCTCCAGGTACATAACTATACATTCATGAGGAGGTGGTTAACACAGAAGAAAATGCTTAAAGAAAAAAAAATTATCTACACCTTCCTCATTTCTCAACTATCTCATCATTTGACATTTCACATGGATGGCAACAGCTAAAAACTCTATTTTAGGAGCTCTCGTAGTGTAATGGTAAGGAGCTGTGCTGTCAACCCAAAGGCATGCTGTTTAAATCCACTAGCTGCTCCATAGGAAAAGGATGGGCCATCTCCTCTCGCATGATTTACTGACTCAGAAAACTGGCTGGAATGAGGTTATTTCTGATTTATTGATACACAACAACAACTACTATTTTACCCATATATCAAGGTATGTCTCAACCGGAACAGGCCATGATTCTCAGTGGTTTGGCAGTTGCTTATATAATCCAGCAGTTAAATAATGATGTGGTCACCTACCATTTTCATATAATGATCTGGCGTTTTGAAATTAATCATGTCAGTGAAGAGTATGTGTATCTGCTCATAAATCATATCACTAAATGGAAATTTCCAATAACTATAGCAATGAGAAAAAGTGGGTGGCCCTTTCTTACCACCCACGACACAACAGAAGATCCTCAGACTATAGTTTTAAAAAACTCACTTGCACATTAAAAATTGCCAGACACTTTGGCAGGCATGGGTCCTTATATGAATAGTTAGAGAGTCTGGGGTCTGGTTCCATAATGACACTGACTAATTTTATTACTTTAATTTCTCAATAAAATAGGTTATTCATAACCTTTGGGAAGTAGATAAAAAAAGTTATTCTTTAGAAAAAGTAAAGAAATTACTTTACTCTGCTATCCCATCAAAATGAAGCACCATAAAATAACTATGGCTAACTGGAGTAACCTGCCACTGTCACATTAACTCCAGATTATATTTGCCACCACAGCCAAAAGTTAAGACTGAAGTTGGTCAGTTGATTGGTTCTATGTAGAAAAATGCATTTCTTGGGAAAACTTTCAAAACAGAATTTTAAAAGTTAAACATGTTGCAGAAAATAGCACTTAAATAAATATTTATACCTACCAACTACCCTGAGTATAATTATACTGTTAATTTAATTCTACAGAGTATGGTAAATATAGTAAAAGTACATCTATAGTTTAAAATTAAATTGGTCTAGCTAAAATCTAATTATGAAAGAGAAATGCAGTCTCTAACAATCTAATTAATTTTGTGATATAAGGAAAATAAAGAGTTGTATGACATTTATAAATATTAAAAATACTATTTTTAGAGAGATGAAAATCAAAACATTTCCTGGAATGTATGAATAATTTTTTAAAAAAATGCAACTATTTTTATTAACTACCAGAGGATTAAATGGAATCTTATCTAAGTAAGCAAAGATTAGATTTTTAATTATAAGTTTTCTATGCTAGAAAATCAGACATTTAAACAAAAATACATATTCAACTTTACTCTTGAGAGTTTATGCCAAGACATGCAAATATTCTGTCTTGTTAAAACAGTTTAATAAATAATTTGGCTATTTCTTTTGCTAGTACAACACTGATACTATTTGGACTGAATTGTGAAAGTAATCACTTTAGAGAGGATGAGAAGCACTGCCAAGAAATGTCTTTATTTACCTTTCATAGTTAATTTTCATTTGGGAGAAGCAATAAACAAATTAGTCACCTCTCAGGGCTATAAAATGATTAGTCTATAAAAATTAGTTGCATAATTCAAATCTGAATTTCTATACAGTTCTATCTTGTTACAGTAACTCAACCAAGTCACTTCTTATCTTTAAGATTCATCTTTTCCTATATATTTAATGGGTTGAAAAATCCCAAAGGTAACTAACTGTGTAATTCTTAAAATATTAATTTGTACAAAATAGCTTGATGATGAATATGAAAGACAAAACACATGAAAAACAAACTTACTCTACCCCCAGCTTCTTGCTCCGACAGAAAAATTAAAATTGTAAGATAAATTCTTTGGAAGGAAAGCATCTTGTGGCAATGTCCAGTATGACCAACAACTCTAAAAACAGGGACGTTTGCATCCTACTCCCAACTGCCAATGGATGATTTAAAAGAGACAAAAAGAAGCTATTTAAGCATTTAACTATTTAAAGCATATCAGAGGTTTCCAATGGTATGTTGTTAAGTAAATTCCAGGAAGTGCTGAGACAGAAAATGTTCCTCACTGTTTATAGTCTTCATCTGAGACTCTAGGCTATGTATATAAGTATACCATCTATCAAACAGACTCTGGCTTCCACTACAACTGCTACATTACATATGACATGTAAACAGCAACTTAATCCTAAAGGTGTTTGACGGCATCCTCCTCTTTTGATATCAGAACATTTCCATGAAATATTTATACACATTTGATCAGCTCAAAAGTATTAAACTCTTGTTGTTGTTATGTGCCATTGAGTCGCCTAAGACTCTTAGTGACCCTATGTACAACGGCCCTAAACTCTGCCCTATCCTGTGTCAATCTCACCATATCCGACACACCTACCCCCACTACCCCAGTCACAAAATTGATCCATTTCATCAAGGGTCTTCCTCTCCTGCACTGTCCCTCCACTCTCCCAAGCATGACATCCCTCTCCAAGGACTGGTCCCTTAGGTATACTATAAGACAATTCAAAACCAATCTCAACAGCTTTTTTATTTCCATGAAGAAATAAAAAGCCTCCCCAACACTAGTTTTCATATTAAATTCATCCTATTAAGTTAATCTGCCTTAAGGAATTAGAGGTTGATCCCTTAAAATTATTAACAACAAAATTCAACATAGATGGATTTTAAATGTGCGGCTCTTAGTCAGCTGAAATAGGTCCATACAGATTCATCAGTCTACAAACATACTCAATGCACACTTTAGTCAATTTATTATCATTTAATTTTAATGAACAGCATGTGGCTAACACATCATTAGATTGTGCCTACATTTGCAATAAATTGCTACAAGTACCTCAAGGCCCATAGGTAAACATTGTAATTCCTAAAATACTAATTTACACATAATGGTTTGATGATAAATATAAAGGACAGAGCCCAGGATACATACTTAAAGAGCTTTCTAAACAGGAAACCTGGTATTTTAAAACCTTCGTCAAATTCAGCATCACTGTCCTCAGTATTGTCCTCCAGTTGTAAACATTTTTCTTTGTCTTTCAGTCTCTGTTTATTCCATCTCCTACAGGAAAATTAAAACGATGTTTCAATTATTTTGATTACAAAAAGATTAAAACCCAGAGTTCTAGAAAATGCACAAGAAAAAATAGACAACACAAACTGTCCATTAAGTTTCTGCTGCCAGCATTAACCAAACTATTGATAGTCAAAGAAGAAAAACAATTCATTCTCCTTTCCTTCTTTTTCAATTCTATTCTTACTTAAATCAATATAGCTATCTTAGAAATATTTCTGAAAAGCCTCATTTCATTATCAAAACTACCTGCTTCTCTTCTGGCATACCCTAAGGGAAATTTTCTTTGCTAGTCCCCAAGATATATGAACAGGATTCTCAAAATAATTTTGTGAATATTTTAATATATCTAATTATCTCCTAACCAGCAAAAGTGTGACAGAAAATATTTTTATTTATAATTACCATTTCCATGACAAAGATATGGTAGTCATAGGAGAAAACCGTATTTTCATCAAAATTGCTAGAGATCAGATTTGCATATTGATTAGTTAATGTGGTGGCTGCTGTTAATACAACTAGAACAATAATATAAAAGTAGTAATAACTATTACTTGGAAAAATTATGCTACGTGAACAAGGACAAGTTATAAATTGAGCAATGTAAGATATTTATAGTTCAAATACTTTGTTGTTGTTATGTACCATCAAGTCAGAACTGACCTATAGCTAACTAACCCTCCAGCGGGTTTTCAGAGGCAGTTAATCACCTGGGAAGAGATTACTCATCCTTCTCCCACTTTTCAAATGGAAGATAATTTATATATGACTGATGTCATATATTTTTTAAGAAAGAAATATCAGTAATCTAAAGATTTTAAAAACTTAGCAGTATGCAAAGACTGCTGAGAAAGTACAGTCATTTATTGTTGTTGTTGTTATGTACCGTGGAGTCACTTGTGACTCGTAGCGACCCTATGTACAACAGCCCTAAACTCTGCTCTGTCCTGTGCCAATCGCACTATCTCCGATATACCCATCCCAATTACCCCAGTCACTGAATCAATCTACCTCATAGAGGGTCTTCCCCTCCTGCGCTGTCTCTCCACCCTACCAAGCATGATGTCCCTCTCCAAGGACCGGTCCCTCCTTACAACACGTCCAAAGTATGTTATATGGAGCCTCAGAATCCTTGCCTCCAAGGAGCCGCCCGGTTTGACCCTTTCCAGGATGAATCTGTTTGTTTTCCTAGCAGTCCATGGTACCCTCAATACTCTTCTCCAGCACCACAGCTCAAAGGCATCAATTCTCCTTCTATCCTCCCTAGTCACTGTTCAACTCTCTGACGCATAACAAATGATTGCAAAGACAATGGCCTGTATCAGACGCACCTTAGTCTCCAGAGAGACACCATTGCTCTTCAGTACTTTGGAGTACAGTCATTTAGCCAGTTTAATTCTATATTCAAAAACTATAATAGACACTGGTATTAAGATTTTTTAAAAAATATCTCAACCCTAGTCTCACTGAAATTATTTTAAAATGAAAAGATTACTACCCCCCCTCCAGCATGCGTGTGACTGATGTTCTGCATTCCACAACAAAGTGAAATTGGAATAAAGCAAGATAAACAAATGCCTTCAGAACAGACAGCTCAAAGTAAGGGAATGAGAGAAGCAACATACAGAAGGTGGCATTTATCAGCAAGAGCTATGCATTAACAATGGAACAGCAGAAGGAAAGCAAAGGAGAAAATTCAAGAGTAATAATGTAGAAATAAAACGCATACTACCCAGTCAGGTATGTTATTCGTATCCACCACCTGCTCCATGTAAGAAAGATAGGCAGTCTCCTCCCATGAGAATTTTAGCCTCTGAAAACCCAAAGGAGGGTCAGCTAAAAGTTAATCTGAATCTACAGGACAGAACCACCACCATCCAGTCAGAGGTATGGTATGTTTCCAGAATCAATTATAAAAGCAGCACCAAAACAAAATATTAAGTGTGACAGGCAGCATCAGCAGGTTGGCTAGAGGACCTGAAAAAGGATCCTCTATTAAGTTTTCGCATTTTGTTAGAAATTTTAACTCTAGAAACAAGGTAGGAGGCATCTCATTCCCTAATTTAAAATCCTACTAGGCAGCCATGGTGTCAAGACAGTGTGATACTGGTACAATGACAGACATATAGATCAATGGAATAGAATTGAGAATCCAGAAATCAGCCCACCTACCTATGGTCAACTGATTTTGACAAGGAGATGAAATCAGTTAAGTGGAAAAACGAAAGCCTTTTTAACAAATGGTGTTGGCAAAATTGGAAAACCATCTGGAGAAAATTCAAGCAAGACCCACATCTAACCCCTAATGCCACTGTTATAAAAGACGACTGACATAGGGGTTGTGGGGAGACTGAGAAAGATGGGATAAATAACGTATACCATATTGAAACAGATGAGGGAGAGAACCGTTTAAAGGGGATATATGATTAGATATTATTATTATGACAGGAGTCAAGAATGAAGGTAGCATAGTGGAGGGGACTTGGGGGAGAGATTGAATAACAATGAGAGAAGATTTAATGTTACTTTTCAAAAAGAAAAGCAAACTGGGGGAGGGGTGGGCAGGGAGAAAAATAAAACAATGAATGAATGGAAATCCAAAGTCTCTGTAAACTTTCATTAAAATAACAAACAAACAAACCCAACTCAAAGTGGATCAAGGACCTAGGAATAAAGCCAAGGACTATAAATTTCATTAGAGAAAAGCTTGGAAGAACTATAGAAGCCCTAATCTACAACATGAACAGTCTTCCAAGCATCCTGAAAAACCTACAACCCAGAGAGGATAAAATAGATGAATGGGACCTTCTAAGAATCAATATCCTATGCACATCCAAAACCTTCTACAACAGGGTAAAAAGGGGAGCCACAGACTGGGAAAAAATATTTGGTAATGACATGTCTGATAAGAGACATATCTAGAATTTATAGGATACTTGAGCACTACAACAAGATAAATAACCCAACTGCAAAATGGGCACAGGACACACTTCACCAAAGAAGACATTCAGATGGCGAACAAACACATGAAGCAATGTTCAAAATCCCTAGCTCTAAGAGAGATGCAAATCAAAACAACTATGAGCTATCATTTCACCCCAGTAAGAATAGCAAAATTCAACAGAGCAGCAAACAATAAATACTGGCAAGGTTGTGGAGAAACTGGAACCCTTATCCACTGTTGGTGGGAGTGTAAAATGGTGCAACCACTATGGAAGGCAGTACAGTGCTTTCTCAAAAAGCTGGAAATACAAACACCATTTGACCCAGCAATTACACTACTCGGAATATACCCTAAAGAAACCAGAACTGCCACCCAAGCAGATATATGCACACCTGTTTATTATTTATCGCAAAGAGTTGGAAATAACCCAAGTGTCCATCAACAAACGAATGGATAGTGAAGCTGTGGTATATTCACACAATGGAATATTATGCAGCACTGAAAAACAAGACACTCATGAAATATTATTCAAAATGGGTGACCATGGAAGACATTACGTTGAGTGAAATATCTCAGTCACAAAAGGACAAATACTGCATAATGCCACTGTTATAAAACAAAACTAACATGGGGGTTGAAGGGGAGCTAAGAAAAGAGGGGATAAATAATGTACATGGCATTGAAACAGATGAGGGAGAGAAATGTATAAAAGGAGTAGATAATTAGATATTATTGGCATGACAAGAGTCTAGAATAAGAGCTGAATAGTAAAGTAGATGAGGCTAGAAGGGGACTGTATAACAATGAAAGAATTTTTTTTCCCTAAAGAAAAAAGTGAACTGAGGTGGGGCAGGAAGGAAAATGTACAACAATGAATGAATGGAAATCCAAGTTCTCTATAAACTTTCATTAAACTTTTAATTTAAAAAAGAAATTTTAACTCTTCAAAGCATGAAAACACTGAGGGCTGAAACATGATTGTGACTGATAAGAACTAAATGATGATCTGAACTCGTGCCCAGGGCAGGAAGAGAATTTGTACATAAGATCACTTAGCAACATGGGTGATGTCCTGAGCAAATGATAGAGGTGGTAAATGGCCAAGTCAAAAGGGGTCAGAAGGTCCAAGGGTGTTGCCTGTGGATCCATAAAAAATGAAACTGTTAACAACTGAAATCTCTCTATCATGTTGTTGTGTATTGTCCCAGTGGTTGTAGCACCAATGTGAAGGATGGTACAAGGTAGGGCAGAGTTCAGATCTGTTGCTCACAGCATCACTGTGAGTCAGTGCTGCCTTCATAGCACCTAACAATGGAAAAGATAGTATATAAAGTATATTAGGTGATACATTTTACAAAAAACTTTAGTGACTTGTATGTGTTTAACTTAATGACAATCTCTTCTCAATTTAAATGTTCTTTCTTGAACATTTAAAAAAAAATCAATAAATATGACCATGGAGTTGAATCTGATTGCCACTGATTCTGTAAGACAGAGGAAAATTAACTGCCTAATTTGGTTTCCAGGGTTATAATCTTTATGGAAACAAATTGTCTTGTTTTTCCTCCCAAAGAAAGGTGAGTATAAACTGCCAACCTTTGTCACTGTTACGTGCCATCAAGAGGAATATGACTCACAGTGATCCTATGAGCAGCCAACCTGAATCTGTCTTATCCTGTTCTATTGTCATCATTGAAGCCCACTGCTGAAGTCATTGTGTCAATCCATCTTATCCAGGGTCTTCCTTTCCTTTGTTGAACCTTTACTCTTTCCAAGGAATAGCTTCACTCAGCTATACATTCAAAGTTTGAAAGATGAAGCTTCCCCATTTTTGCCCGCAGGGAGCACTCCGGCTGCACGTTTTCCAAGACCTGTTTTTCTTTTGGATCTTTCATGGATATTCAGTACTCTTCTTCAACGCCACAAATCAAAGACAGCAATCCTTCTGTCATCCTTATGCATCTGATGCATAGCAGGTGAATGATAAATATCTAAATACTTTAACCAATGAGTCACCAGAATTCTTTGAACACTATATGCAATAAAATAAGTTCTGGATGGGACAGGGTTAAAATGTGTTGTTCTTAGGGTCACTCTATTGTATTCAACTCACGTCGAAACAGCAGCAACCTCTAGGTGGCTGTAATAATCTTTGTTGATATTCTAAGCTTCATGGTATCACATGTTTCACATGCTATCTCATGTTCTAAGTTATGTGCTTAATAAACTTAGTTAAGTTCAAGCTGCTTTAAAAGAAATAGCAAAATAAGGCCCCAGGAATGGTAAACCAATTGACATATTTCACCTAACAGATGCTGGCCTGGACGTGCTCACCAAGTTGTGTCAAGAAATCTGGAGAACAACCATCTGGCCAACTGACTGGAAGAGATCTATATTTGTTCCCATTACAAAGAAAGGTGACCCAACAGAGTGTGGAAACTATAGAACAATATTGTTGATTTCATATGCAAGCAAGATTCTGCTGAAGATTATCCAAAAAGACTGGAAGAGCACATCAGCAGAGAACTGCCAGAAGTCCAGACTGGGCTTAGAAGGGGTCGTGGTACTAGGGATATTGTGGCTAATGTTAGATGGATATTGGCTGAAAGCAGGAAGTACCAGAGGAATATCTTATCTGTGCTTCATTGATTATGCAAAGGTGTTTGTGTGGACCATAACAAACTGTGACTGACTATGAGAAGAATGGGAATCCCAGAACACTTGATCATACTAATGCGAAACTTTTACTTGAACCAAGAGGCAGTCGTCGGAACAGAGCAAGGAAACACTGCATGGTTCAAAACTGGGAAGGGTGTACGCCAGGGATGTGTCCTATCTCCATACCTTTTCAACCTGTATGCAGATCATCCAGGAGGCTGGGCTGTATAAGGAGAAATGTGGCATCAGGATTGGTGGAAGATCTATCAACAATCTGCATTATGCAGATGACACAACCCTGCTGCTGAAACTGAGGAGGACCTGAAGCACTTGCTGCTGAGGGTCAGGGACTGCAGTCTTCAATATGGATTGCGGCTCAAAGTCATGAAGACAAAGATTCTCACCACTGGACCAATTGGCAGCATCAGGATGGACAGTGAAGAGATTGAGAGTGTTCACAGCTTCACTTTGCTCGGCTCCACAGTTAACACTCTTGGCACAGCAGCCAGGAAATTAAAAGACGTATTGCGACTGGAAAGTCTGCTGTTAAGGACCTCTCTAAAGTACTCAAGAGCAACGATGTGTCTCTGGAGACCACGGTCCATCTGGTACAGGTCATGGTCTTTGCAATCACTTGTTATGCGTCAGAGAGCTGGACAATGACCAGGGAGGATAGAAGAATTGATGCTTTTTAGCTTTGGTGTTGGAGAAGAATGCTGAGAGTGCCATGGAATGCTAAGAAAACAAAAAGATTCATTCTGGAGAGGGTTAAACGGGGCTGCTCCTTGGAGGCAAGGATTCTGAGGCTTCGTTTGAAATACTTTGGTCATGCTGTAAGGAGGGACTGGTCCTTGGAGCGGGACATCATGCTTGAGAGGGCAGAGGGCAGGCACAGGAGGGGAAGGCCCTCTGGGAGATGGACTGATTCGGTGACTGGGGCAATCGGGATGAGTGTGTCGGAGACAATGAGATTGGCACAGGACAGAGCAGAGTTTAGAGCTTTAGTTTAGTACATAGGGTCGCTATGAGTCGCAAGTGACTCGATGGCACACAACACTACCACCCCCACAATGGTCTAAAGAAGTGCTCAACTGGAGCAATTTTGACATATCTATCTCTGAAACTATCCCTGAAACATATCATTTGGAATGTCTGTAGACATTTTTGGTTGTCACATTTATGGAGGGAAAGGAACCATGCTGCTGGTTCCTCCTTCCATGTCAACAGTGCCAAGGCTGAGAAATGCAGCTAACCCTTCCTATTAGCACTTTGAAACCAAAAAAGATGAATACATATTTTCCTAATTTAGAAATTTTAATTCCTGCTACTCGCTATTTAAAATTCAGAAAAAAAGTGGTTTTCCAGAATGAACTATTGAAGTATTTTTCAGTACCCAAATTCTGATTATCAGAACTTCTGAAAATTCACTCACAGGTCAGCTATGAGTCAGTTCTGACTCAATGGTACATAGTATCACCAGTTATAACACAGCCACTCAAAAAGATATCATTTTGTAGTTATTCAAAGTAACTTTTCTGGTGAAGTTACTAGCTATAGGACACTGGCCAAAACCCAAATAAATAAATCAATCATTAAACATTTTACATATTGAAAAAAATTAATCCTATATTGTAACTTCAATGACAGATGAGATTGCTATTTCCTAAATTCAACCAATAAATCTTTATGGCTATTAAATTTCCCAGTACATCACTCAACAAAGTTCCGGCCTCCCCATTCCCTTATCCCTCCCTCCTAAAGACATCATCACCATATTTCTTGTCCACAGCACCTAGTCCCTAGGAAACCACATAAGCCACTACAAGAACAGCCTTCCAGAGCCTTCCGATCCTTAAAGAAAGATGAAAATAATGAAAAATTTATTTTGTTTAGCTAAAGGAAGACTAAAAGTGGTGGAGAAAAATCATTATTGTCTTCAAGTATGTGAATTACTCTGAAGACAAATCACCTCAAAGGAATCATATATACATATATAAGACAGACATAGGGGTCATAAAACCACATACAAATGTGGGTCAAGGGAAAAGCTTTTTATTTTTCTGTTAGAGAAAGCTGTAATTCCTCAAGTGGCATGCGGTCAAAATATGCCTGGCTACCTACAGACAGCATACTAAAAAGCAGTTCAGCACAAAAGCACTGGGCAAAGCAACACATGGTAGGTACACAAGGGTGTTCAAGGGAGCCATGCGCACCTGTACACTGAGAAAGAAAATGTTTTCCTGGTGCTATTTAGTGATAAGGAATTGCACTGCCAACACAAAAGCATGAAGTTCGAATGCACCAGCTGCTCTGTAGGATAAAGATGGGCAATCTTCTCCCACAAGATTTACTGCCTTTAATAGTCAGCTATAGGTCAGTTCCAACTTGATGCTACACAAAACTTTAAAAGGTATCACCTCAACTTTAAAAATGTTTATTGCTTCTTTCTTGTTAAGGCAGGCTGAGTGATCCGTTCTGCTACTAGATGTAAAGAGAGATTATGGGATTGATATAAAATGAGTTTGACTCATGTAACAAAGACAAGCCACAGCACAGTCTTTGGCTTGGTCTGGACTAAATCCTACCAGTCAGGAGCTCTTTAACTCTCAAAAAATGTTTCAGTCCTTCATTTTCCTCAACTATAAGAAAAAACAGTAGTTACTATTCACTGGGTTTGGGCAACATCCACCAAATGGACACATGCAAAACATTTAGCATGGAGCCTACCATATAATGCACACTTAATGAGTGAAAATGTTATTCTAAATAATTATGTACTAATGTTGTTATTAAGACTGGATACTAAATTCTTACAGAGATAGTGTAGCTAGTGCAAACAGCGCATTCTCTCAGAGTTGTACAGAGGCCATTGTAGTCCTATATAATGTGTGTGTGAAGATACAATGTGCCAGACACATTTGACAGATCCAGCTGAATGTGTACATTTGAACAGTTTACCAAAATGGGTGTTCAATGAATTACTAACATAAACAATGTGACTGCTGTATGAAGACAGGCACCTAGCCTAGAGAAGGAAACTGTTGGGCTATGGCAATTTAAAAACTCTGCAGCAAACTTTTTAAAGAGCGAATTATCATATAATGAAGCATAACTAGGAACAAAAACTAGATAGAGAATGGCTTGAAATTAGTTAGGTACAGGGTGCTCAAAATCACTAGCTATTAGAGACATGTACATCAAAACAACAATGAGATATCCACCCCCTCCCAACAACAACAGCCAAGTTTAAAAGAACAGCAAACAATAAATGTTGGTGAGGATATGGAGAGATTAATAGTGGGCATGGAAAATGGAAAAGTCGAAAATAGAAATTCTAGTTGATCCCGCTTTCCACTACTGGGAACACACCACAAGGAAATCAGAACTGAGACATGAACGGATATATGCACACCAGTGCGTAATCGCAGCATTACTCACAATTAAGAAGATGGAAGCAGCTTAAGTGTCTATCAACAAACAAATGGACAAAGAAAATTGTGATACAGTCACACAATGGAATATTATGCAGCATTTAAAAATGATGAAGAACTTGTGAAACATTATACAACATGGACAAGTCCAGAGGAAATTATGTTTAGTGAAATACCTCAGCAATAAAATGACAAAAACTGTACAAGACTTGTATTATAAAGACGGTTATTGAGTTGAGGGGAGATATCGCAGTGCAGGCATAGAATGGACAATGAACACAAAAATATATTAGGGGAAGGAGAGATCAACTTGAAATAAACAGAGAAACAGACAATATGTGTAGTGCAATTAACAATCTGCAACAGGGCAGGTATACTGATCAAATGTGGGAGGGAGGAACAGGAAAAGAGTGAGGATGAAGAATACGAGACGGTTTACCCATAGAAAGAACAGGGAGTGATAGGACAAGAGAGGGTAGGTAAGAAGAGTGATTAGCGAATGGATGGAGACAGAGAAAGAAAAAGGAGAATTACAGCAAAGCTCTGATCAGACATTATAAGTAATGACACTACACAATGGTAATTATTGTTATGAAACAAAATGTGCATGAGTGATTGAATGAAAACGAATTTTTAAAAAATCTATCTCCAAATGACCTAAAATCTTAAAGGATCCTAAAATGTCTAAACTGTTATTTCTATTAATAAACTAGATAAATGATTTAAAGATGACAGTAAATGGTCTAGAATTTGTTTCAGAAAAGAATAAAAACAAACCCACAACCTTTTAAAATGTTCTCCATCCTCTCATTTTACAATATTCACATTTACAATAGTCACAGCTGCAACCAAATAAAATGAAGTGGGCCTGGTGCTTGCTGGCAGTTGTTTTTACTCCTCCAACTATTGTCATACCAGCCTACTGCAGACTCCACTGACAGCCACTTAGAGAGAAGCCAATACCAAACATAAACATGCAATTCAAACCGGATGCAGGCAGAAAAAAAAAAAACCAACCAAAAAAACCCAATCCCTTATTTCTCAACAATCCTGCAGGCATGTGAACCTGGCCCAAGCTGTTGGATTGGGAGGATTTTGCAGTAATTATCTGTCAAAAGCAACTCAAAATCAGGGCCAGAAAGCCAGAATCACGCATAGGATAACCACTTGATCTGCAGCAGAGTAATACTTGACTAGGGTACCTTGTCAAGAGAAAGTTAAAATACACCTGCAAGCCAGATACTGCCACTTAATTTTGGAGGATTTCCAGCATTCTAAGGAAGTTCAAAATACATAATCAGAAAAAAACAAGAATACTAGAAGAATACAGTAAGAGCTGAATGAACATAGCTGTTATTATGCTGTATCAGTGACCTTCTCAAATCTGCATGTCTAGATGTTCTGTCCCCAAGTGCACGGCCACACATCTCCCAGGGCCTTCGGTCTCCACTCAAGCAGCACCTCCTGAAGAATCCGTCACCAGCCCAGAGCAAAGCATCATTTCCTCCAAGCTTCCTCCCCATGGGTGGTACCTGGTGTGTTTATGAGCATCCATCACATGTTGCTGTATATTGCTGTCAAGTCAAAACTGACCCATAACTGATTCTCTAGCAGATTTTCACAGGCTGTAAATTATACAAGAGGAGATTGCCTATTTTTTTTTCCTGCAGAGCAGCTAGTGGATTCAAACCACAAACTTTTGAGTTAGAAGGGTAACTCCTTACCCATTAGGCCCCCAAAGCACCTTACTACATGTTGTTGTTATTATGTGCCATCGAGTTGCCCTAAACCCTGCTCTATCCTGTGTCAATCTTACTGTATTTGACACACCTACACCCATTTACCCTAGTCACTGAATCAATCCATCTCATCAAGGGTCTTCCTTTCTTGCACTGTCTCTACATTCTCTCAAGCATGATGTCCCTCTCCAAGGACTGGTCCCACCTTGCAACATGTCCAAAGACGAAGCTTCAGAATCCTTGCCTCTAAGGAGCAGCCTGGTCTCACCTTCTCTAGGACAAACCTGTTTGTTCTTCTAGCAGTTCATGATATACTCAACCATCACAGTTCAAGGCATTAATTCTACTTCTACCATCCCTAGTCATTGTCCAGCTTTCTGATGCATAGCAAGTAATTTCAAAGACTGTGGCCTGGATCCATAAGGGCATCCACTTCCAAAACAACATGCCTCTGGGAAACTCGATGAACTTAAATGACGATAGTTAAAGAAAGGCTTCAGGCCTTTTGTTTATAGGGTCACAATGAGTTGTGCTCAACTTGATGGCAAGCAACAACAACAAAAAGAACAATGACGTGGATTAAGCATACGTTGGTCTCCAGACTGATATCAATGCTCTTCCATATTTTGGAGAGGTCTATGACAGCAGACTTTCCCAATGCAATGTTGTTGTTATGTGCCATCAAGTTGCCTGTGACTCATAGCGACCCTATGTACAACAGCCCTAAAGCCTGCTCTATCCTTTGCCAATCTTATTGTCTCTGACCCACCTATCCCCATACCACAGTGACTGAATCAATCCATCTCATCAAGGGTCTTCCTCTCTTGTGCTGTCCTTCTACCCTCCTAAGCATGACATCCCTCTTCAAGGACTGATCCCGCCTTGCAACATATCCAAAGTATATGAGACGAAGCTTCAGAATCCTTGTCTCCAAGGATCAGCTTGGATTCACCCTCTCTAGGATGAACTTGTTTGTTCTCCTAGCAGTCCATAGTATATTCAATACTCTTCTCCAGTACCATAGCTCAAAATCATCAATTCTCCTATCATTCCTCTGGTACTCCCTGTTCTCAGCCAAGATCCATCTAACATTAGCTATAATATTCCTAAATCTATAATTATTTATTTATATATTATTATAAACCTATAATTATTCCTAAAGCTATAATATTATTCTAAATCCAGTTTGCACTTCAGGCAGTTCTCTGTTGATGTGCTGTTTTTGAATACTTTTCAGCATAGTCTTGCTTTCATGTGATATTAATGATATTGTTCGATAATTTCCACTCTCTGTTGGGTCACCTTTCCTTGGAATGGGAACAAAGATAGATCCCTTCTAGTCAGTTTGCCAGGTGGCTGTCCTCCAGATCTCTTGGCACAACTTGGTAAGCACATCCAGGGCAGTGATTGTTTGCTGAAATAATGTCAACGGGTATGCCATCAATTCCTGTGGTCTTATTTTTTTTGCCAATTAACACAGGTACTATATATTAGGATATGTTGAAATGTCTGTCTGCCCCATTAGATGAGTGTGTTGTGAGGAAAAAGACTAACACTCATTTTAATATCTCCAGAGATTCTTATCATGCCTGCCTCATGGCAAACATATACATAAAAAAGAAATGAATGAAGTTCTGATAAATTAGTGTGAAGATACCAAAGACAGAAAATATGGTCTGAAAATGATGCAAAGTAGGCCACCAAGAATAGCCTTCTAGATATTTCTTATCTATCTCATTTACTGTTACTTTCTGCTGCATTTTTCTATTCCACTACCCAAATGACATGTATTACTCCTAGCTCTATCCACCAGATACACAGTTAAAATTCATTACAAAGAGTGACTCACTATAAATGGCAACTGCAGATACAAATAGTTTACCCAAAGTCAAACAAAGAGTCCTACCTTGGGGACAATTAGGAATCAATGGGGGGCGGGGGAGGAATTCAATTTCTCACAAAAGAATTCTTAAGTCAGAAGAAACATAACATTTAAAAAGCCCTAAACTATGATTTGGTGGTTATGCATCACAGAATTGTAGTGCCAACCCAAAAACATGAGGTTCAAATCCATCAGCTGCTTTGGGGGAAAAAGGCAGGCAATTTCACCCTGTGTGACTTAAAGCCTCTGAAAACCCATTACAAGGCGAGCTATCAATTGGTTCTGACTCAAGAGTACATAACAACAGAAACTATACTTATTAGTAGGGAAATACTATTTTATGTTTCCACTTTCTCCTTTTTCCTAATCCAGACTTGTAAGCATGACAGATGCAACTACATAATAGAATGAATGTTGGCATTGTTCATTGTTCACTGTTCATTGGCATGCTGTTCACATTCTATAGCCCCCTTAGGCTGGTGGTGGCTATTTAAAAGAGAGTTTAGTAATAAACACAGACTTACAATACTCTCTGAGAAATAAAACTCAGATGTACAAAGAAAAGTGCATCACAGTAAAAGGGGTGTGGGGATAGGGGAGGTAGGGGTCCATATTTAGAAAAGATACAACACTAACACACTTGTTCCCTCAACCACAAAAAAAGCCAAATACAAAGGGTTCTTATGAGGATTAAATGATGCTTACAACACACTTTGGAAACTATTTCATATCAAATAAACACCAGATACTTTAAGAACTGGCGAGAAATAGCATAAAATAAAACTAAGCCATTTAAGTTGACTACAGGTTAAAAATAAATAACAATCAAGATACTGTGGCCTAATGTTAAGTTTCTTACCCTGATACCAGTATCCTATGGGTATCCTATTCTATAAATCTAGAACTGCAAGAGATCTGAAATTCAAGCCACGAGGGATGGAAAAACAACCTAGAAAGAGAAAATAATGTAAAGCCAAAATGTAATCCTGACTCACCAACACTTAAAATAGAAGAGTAAGATGTGTACCATAGACAAAAATCTATTATCCTTTAATGTGCTCAAAGGATATATAAAATTACCTCTCCTTATCACATTCATCCCCCAACTAAGCCATTGCCATGGAGCTGATCCTAACTAAGATTGACTTCACGTGCTCCATAGGATTTCTTGGTACTCCACAGGGTTTCCTGACTGTAACCTTTATGAAAGCAGATATCCCAGCTTTTCTTCCATAGCATCACTGAATGGGGTCAATCAAAAACTGCTTGCGCCACTTCTCCCCAAATTACTATAAATACTATACTTTCATTCACATAGATACCTTGTCATTAAGGGGACCTTAATCATATTAGCAAGAATCAGAGATGCCAAAAGCATGCAACATCCGTTCCGGCAGAAAGTTCAAAACAGAGGCTCGGCTCTGACTAGCTGAAGTTGGGCACCTCACAGGACAGCCAGCAGACCCCGCAGACCCACCCTATTTTCTCAGGTAATCGGAGACGCCAAAAGCACGCGACATCCGTTCTGGCAGAAAGGTCAAAACAGAGGCTCGGCTCTGACTAGCTGAAGTTGGGAACCTCACAGGACAGCCAGCAGACCCCGCAGACCCACCCTATTTTCTCAGGTAATCGGAGACACCAAAAGCCGGCGACATCCGTTCCGGCAGAAAGGTCAAAAGAGAGGCTAGACTCTGACT
>NW_006399963.1:1186767-1202533 GCF_000299155.1 Elephantulus edwardii | reverse complement strand
TTGGCACAGGACAGAGTGGAGTTTAGGGCTGTTGTACATAGGGTCGCTATGAGTCGCAGGCGACTCGACGGCACATAACAACAACAGCATGAAAAACAGCATCAGCAAGACTAAATTTATAACAACTAATGGTGGCCTACTAGTAAGAAGCTGTGCTATAATTCTAAAGGCACACAGTTTGAATCACCAGCTGCTTCATGGGAAAAAGATGGGCAATCTCCTCCTATGTGATTAATCGCTTCTGAAAATTTGCTAGAGTGTCAGTTCCAACTTGATGGTACACAACAACAACAATGCTTTGGTATGCATACAAACACTAACTGCTACTTTGTCTTTCACTTTTAATTTCTATTATTTATTATTTTTGTTGTTAGGTGCCACCAAGTCCACTGTGACCCACAGCAAACCTATGAACAAGAGATCTGAACCTTGTATATCATCTCAAGATATACTTGAGTGCATGATTACAGTCATTGTTAATCCATCTTCTTGAGGGTCTTCTCTTCTGCTGACCTCCATCTTTCCAAGCATTATATTTTTTTCAAGGAATGGCCTCTTCTAACAACATGCCCAAAGTATGTGAGAAAGTTTCATCATCCTTGCATCTAAGGAACACTTGGCTTATACTTTCTCCAAAGATGTAGTTGTTCTTTTGGCAATCCTGGGATATTCAGTTCTTTTTGCCAACTTCCTAATTCAAAGACTTTTTCTTCTTCTGCCCCCCCCCCCCATGGTTTACATCAAGTCTTTAACATTATTTGTCAACACTTTGAAGAGATCCTTTATAGCAGATTTTCCCAAAGCAACATATCTTTTAATTTTTTGATTGCTGATGCCAAAGGTGTTAATTGTGGATTCAAGCAAGAAGAAATTGTTGGCAACTTAAATCATTTCTCCATCTATTGGTCCAATCAATGGTGAGGATTTTTGTTTTCTTGATGATGAAATGTAATTCATATTGAAGGCTGTAGTATTCGATCTTCTCCAGCAAGTAATTTTCGGTAAGCAAGGCTGTATCATCTGCATAACAAAGATTGTTGGCTGAGTCCTCCTTCAATCCTGATGCTACATTGTTCATATAGTCCAGCTTCTCAATTATGCTGAGCATACAGACTGAAGGGGTACAAAGCAAGGATATAACACTAATGCACATCTTTCCTAACTTTAAACTTTTTCTGTTAAGAAAGTGATTCTTGGTCTATGTAGAGTTTCTTGTGAGCACAATTAACTACAATGACTGTAACGATGGGCTTGAGCATGTTGGAGATCATGAGAATAGCAAAAGATATGGGAAGGTTCATTCGTTGTTCATACTGCAAACCTTTCATTCCGCAACTAAACACTTAATCACTATACCAACAGAGTACCTCAAAATTCACCACCTCTAAACACAAGAAATAAAATAAACTCTTAGAAAAATAGAAAAAAATCTAACATACTTTGGACATGTTGTAAGAAGAGACCGGTCCTTGGAGAAGAACATCACGCTTGAGAGGGTGGAGGGACAGAGCAGAAGAAGGCCCTCTATGAGGTGGATTGATTCAGTGACTGGGATAATCGGGATGGGAGTGTCAGAGACAGTGCAATTGGAACAGGACAGAGCAGAGTTTAGGGCTGCTGCACATAGGGTCGCTATGAGTCGCAAGCGACTCAACGGCATATAACAACAACAACTTAGAAAAAAGCCTTTGGGTTAAGCTTGAGGACTTGGTTTTGACCACAGAATTTTAGTTATCACACTAAAAGCAAGAACTACAAAAGACAAATAAACTGGACTTCATAAAAAGTTAAACTTTTCGGCATTCAAGGGCATTATGAAATAAGCGAAGGGACAACCTAGAGAGTTTCCAAATACTCAGGAAATATCTCTATTGCTACAGTTTAGTATCCAGATTTGCTGAAGAACTACAACTCAACAATAATAAAGCAAACAAGCCAACTAGAAAGTAGACAAAGGATTTGAAAAGACCTGGGAATAGCTGATAAGCACATGAAAGGATGTGTAATACCATTAATCATTAGGGAAATGCCAATCAACATGCACTTCACAACCACTCTCATTCAAAACTCATTGCCACTGTGTGTGAACTGATTCACTGCTGGTTCTCTAGTAAGTTTCTAAGGCTGTAAAATGTATGGCATAAGACTGCCCATCTTTCTCCTTCAGAACTGCTGGTGAATTCAAAATGAGACAGAGATATGGCCTGAGGTTTAGCAGGAAAACACTGTAATATCTAGGTACTATCTGTAAGACAGAAAAGAACAAGTGGAGAGGATGTGAGAAACTGGAACTCTCATTTATTTCTGGGTGGAAATGTAAAATGGTCAGTCACTATAAAAAAAGTTGGGTAGCTCCTCAAATAGTTAAACAGACTTACTATTTGACCCCAAAAATACATTCCTAGATGTATATTCAAAATACCTAAAAGCAAGATACTTGAACATCAATGGACATTGCTATATCATTCACAACAGTTAAAAGGAGAAAGCAACACAATGCCTATTACAGATGACTAGATAAATTACGTATGTACATAAAACATTGTTATTCATCTATAAAGAGAAATTAAATTCTAAAACATACTATATTAACATGTTATAAGTGCTTGGTTGCTGAGTGAAGTTTGCAGTTTGAATCCACTACCCATTCTATTGGAGTAAGATGTGGCATTCTGCTTCCACAAAGATTTACAACCATGGATGAAGCTTGAAAACATTATGCTGAACAAATTGTTAGACACAAAAGAGCAATACTGTATGATCCCATTTATATTAATACCTAGAAAGGCAAATACATAGAGACAAAAGAGGTTCCCAAGGAGGCATGAGTTACTATTTAAGGAATGGAGGTTAGACATGCTTCCACCTCCAACCTTTTTACCAATTATGAAACCAGCCACCTTCCTCCCAAGGCACTCTCTGCTGGGTGCGATAATTTATTGCAGTGGTTACATACAGAAACCATAATTAAAATTATCAAGTATATTAGAGATGTAACAGGTTACAACGCAGTATCAACTCAAGATACAGTTCTTCAGTCTGGACAGCTGCTTCTCAGCTATGCTCATAAACAAACCTCTCTTGCTCTCTTCAGCTAGCTCAGCTTCTGCCTTCAGGTCAAGTGTTACAAAGTGCTTTAGCTTTGTTGTAAAGTGTCCATAAGTATCCTGAAGACAAACATCCCTAGTCACTAAAAGTTGGCACATTCACTGTAACCAATCATCTTGCTCAATGAGCTTGGACAACCACTGTGCTAACTCACTAATGTCCTGGCTTTGCTGCCATCTCCCTGTCTACGGGGTATAGGAGATTCTCAGTTTGGGGACTTCAGGTCTAAAGAATGTGCTCCATTCAAATCTTCTCTTGGTGAAAGCAAGGTATCTTTTCTATCTTTGGAGTAGCTCAGCCTAGTAAGATGACAAAACAGAAAATTTCTTAGGATTCTACGGTCTTTATTTGTATGCAATCAGGAAAGGTGTATGTTACTGTTGTGTCCTTTCACTATATGTTAAATTTGTATGCTGAGTAAATAATGTGAGAAGTTGGATTATATAAAGAACAGCATGGCATGAGGGTTGGGGAAGAATAACTAACAGTCTGAAAATGCAGATGGCACAATCTTGCTCACTGAAAGTGAAGAAGAGTTGAAACACCTGATTACAGCCTTCAATATGAATCACATTTCAACAAAGGAAAATCCTTAAACTTGGATCAATAAGCAGTATCATGACAAATGGAGAAATTTAAAATGGTTAAAGTTGTTGAGGATTTAATTTTACTTAGATCCATAATCAATGACAATGAAGCAGCAGTCAAATCAAATACACCACAATAGGAGAATTTGCTATAAGGGACCACTTGAAAATATTGAAAAGCTAAGAACACTTTGCATGTGGCCCAAACCATGGTATTTCAACCATCTGTTGTTGTTATGTGCCATCGAGTCATCTATGACTCATAGCGACCCTATGTATAACAGCCCTAAACTCTTCTCTATCCCTTGCCAATCTTATTATCTCTGACACACCTATGCTCATTACCCCAGTCACCGAATCAAACCATCTCATTGAAGGTCTTCCTCTCCTGTGCTGTCCTCCACTCTCCCAAGCAGGACATCCCTCTCCGGCCTTGCAACATGCCCAAAGTATGTCAGACAAAGCTTCAGAATCCTTGCCTCCAAGGAGCAGCCTGGCTTCACCCTCTCCTGGATGAACTTGTTTGTTCTCCCAGGAGTCCATGGTATATGCAATACTCTTCTCCAAAACCACAGCTCAAAGACATCAACTCTTCTTCTATCATGCCTAGTCATTGTCCAGCTCTTTGATGCATAGCAAGTAATGGCAAAGACCATGGCCTGTATCAGCGGCACCTTTGTCTCCAGACTGACATGACTACTCTTCAGTACTTTGGAGAGGTCTCTGACAGCAATTTCCTGGTTGCTGGTACCAAGAGTGTTGATTGTAGAGCCAAGCAAACTGAAGCTATCAAGAATCTCAATCTCTTCATCATTTATCATGATGTTGCCAATTGGCCCAGTGGCAAGAATCTTTGTTTTCTTGATGTTGAGCTTCAGTCCATATTGAAGGCTGCAGTCTTTGACTTTCTGCAGCAAGTGCTTCAGATTCTCCTCAGTTTTCTGCAAGCAGGGTTGTATCATCTGCATAACACAGAGTGTTGATGAGTTGACCTCCAATCCTGATGCCTCATTTCTCCTCATAGATCCCAGCTTCCCAGATAATCTGTTCTGCATATAGATTGAAAAGACAGGGAGATAGGACTCAGCCTTGACACACACCCTTCCGATTTTTGAACCATGCAGTGTTTCCTTGCTCTGTTCTGATGACTGCCTTCTGGTACAAGTATAGGTTTCACATAAGCACAATCAAGTGTTCTGGTATTCCCATACTTCTCAGAGTCAGCCACAGTTTGTTGTGATTCACACAGTCAAATGCCTTTATGTTTATAAAAACTTGACAGTAAATATGGAAAACCAAAGAAGAGCTGATGCTTCTGAATTACAGTGTTAGTAATGAATACTGAATATTCAACAGATGACCAGAAGAAAGGACAAGACTGTGTTAGAGGACTTTTGGTCAGGACATTCCTTAGAAGCAAGGATGATTAGACTTCAACTCTCATACTTTGGACATGTTAGTCGAAAGGACCAGTCCCTGGAGAAAGGCATTAGGTAATATGCAGGACCGGGGGAATAAAAGCAAAACAAAACCTTCAATAACTGGCACGGAGACTGTAACAACAGGCTCAAACATGGAACTGTGAAGTCGTACTGGACTGGGCAGTACTTTCTTCTGTTGCACACAGGGTCACTAGGAGCCAGAACTGACTCAATGACACTTAAGAACAACCACTTCTATAAGAGTGCCCTATATTTTATTTACATTATTAGCATATAAACCCCCCACAACAACTACTTCTACAAAAGTGCCATATATTTTGTTTACATTATTAGCATATAAAACCCCCACAACAACTACTTCTACAAAAGTGCCATATATTTTGTTTACATTATTAGCATATAAAAACACCCTGGTGGGCCATAAGATCTCATCTGCACAGTCCCATAGGGTTCTTTAATGGGTGTTACAAAACAATGAGACACACTATAGAAAAACAATCCATTACACTGCAGGTATTGAGTTCCTGTTAGGTGTTAGAAAAAAATTTTTTAAATAATGGTGACTATTTTATAAGGTAAATGTAATTAATGTCACTGAATTATACACTTTAAATGGTTCTGATTACACAACTTTTGTTAAATATATATAAGCTCTAGTAGTCTAATGGTAAGCAGTTGAGTTGCAATCTCAAAGGCATATAGTTTGAATCCATCAGCTGCTCCAGGGGAGGATGGGCAATTTCTCATGTGATTACTGCCTCTGAAAACCCATGAGAGGGCCAGCTATAGGTCAGTTCCAACTTGACGGCACCCAACATCATATACACACACACACACACACACACACACACACATATATATATATATGCCACAGCAAAATGAAACAAAATTTTCATTTATTAAAAGTGTAAAAGGATATCCCAAATTCCCTAAAAATGTCCTTTTTCTCATGTTGTTGTTGTTGATTGCCGTGAGCGTGACTCATAGTGACACTATGAATAAAAGACCTGAAGCCTTTCTATAATTATCATCGTTTCTCAAAGTTCACAGTTTCCAGGCATGTTGTTTAGGAAGTGGATGCCACTCCTGCTTCCAAACCTGTCTCATACTGGGAACTCCACCAAACACTGTCTACCAAGGGTAACCATTATAGCATTTGACACACCAATGACACAAGGTTCAGCATCACAGCAACCCCAGGGTTACCTCAGTAGAGCATATTGACAGACAAGTACGTACTGTACCACTTTAGAAACATGTTACTTCAAAATACAGTAACAACTGACTTTTAAATACAAAGGCCCTCCAGGAGGTTCTTGTTGACTCTAAAGAAAAGCTTAAATAAAAACAAACCAATATAATATGCTGTTGTTGTTGTTATGGGCAGTTGAGTTGCTTGTGACCCATAGCGACCCTATGTACAGCAGCTTTGAACCCTTCCCTGTCCTCAGCAGGTCTAATTCTGACACACCAATCCCCATTGCCCCAGTTACTGAATCAATCCATCTCATCCCGGGGTCTTCCTCTCCTGCACCCCTTTCTCACAATGCTAGTCAAAGAAGGGTCAAGAATTATTTCTCTAAATTATAAAACACTGAAGACAATGCGAAAAGAAAAAAAAAGACTGAAATTCTAAAATGTCAAATTTTGTCTGAAAAAATGTCAGTGCAAAAGATTAAAGAAAAAAATCATTTACATCATTCATGTACAATGTTATTAGAAGCCACTGAGTCTAGTACAATTCACAATAACCCCATAACAAGAAACGTGAACTTTGTCCTGTCCTGAGTTATCCTTATCACCTCTGACAGCCTTCAGGATACTGCATCAGCCACTTCTTTATCTTAATATTGTGAAGGGTAAGCTGGACTATTCACTAGACACTTGCAACCTTTTCCAACAGTAAAATTTTGTTTTAGAAGTTCTTGTGATTACACATACTCTAAGCTAAAGAGCTGCATAGGATACACTGAATACCAGACAAATCAACATATATAATTGCTTATAATCACCTACTAAAAAGGTAAAATACACGTATTAATGAAAGCTCTCAAATATTAGTAGTTCAAATCATGTAACAGCAAAATGAATTAAAGAATGCCATGATGATCTGCAAGTCAATTTTACTGTCTTTATTTTTAAGTTGCAAGGATGACTAACCCCATAGCAGTATAAGCTTAGACTGATGATGAGGTAAAAAGCTATATAAAAAGCTATATATTTTATTAAAGATTACACTAATAATTTAAAAAGGCTATATGTCATACAGTAAAATCATACTTTATAGAAGGTAAAATTTAAATTTCAAGATCATTCTCCACGCATTGCAATATCCAGGAAAGAAATTCTACATCAAAAGCACAATTTGATTTTTAAAAATACATTCAGGCACCAAGCTGGGTACTTATGTGGTTTGCAATTCTGTAATGCAATAGGTTTCTCTTTTCTAGACAGCTAAGAATCCCTTACAGATTCATCTAAATTACTAAATTGAGATATTTGGTGTTTTACTTTTTTTATCTGGCTTTTTACAGTCTATCTGGGTGATCTTAATTGGCACATCCTAACAGCTGAAACACCCTCAGTTAGGGTCCAGGCCTCTCAGAGTAAATTAAAACTGATGGTGACATTTATGCAAGAGAGCTGAGAGACAAAAATATGTGCAGAGCAGGAAGCAGATTTTAGTTTCATTGTGTCTTAGCTATGTCATTTAAAACAAGTTAATTTCCTTTAAGAAAACATTCTTAAGGGAGTAACTTTCTTCTCGGAAATAGATTCCTAGAAGGGAGGAAATGTGAATATAAGCTTATTTCTTGAAGAAAAAATTAACTCCTAGAAACTGATAAAAGAACAATCATTGTATTTAAGTTGCTGTATCAAATCTACACTCAAATTTTACTAAATTCTGACATTCAGAGTCAAATTGTTTAGGTTTAAGAGAGTAAAGCAAATCAAACTCTGTAATTTGGGCTTTGCTCAATTCAAAGATTATAAATCAGCAAACAAGGAAGAAACGAAGAAGTGCTAGGTCAATAGCAGTACAAGTGAAGTCAGAAGTGTAAACACCTTACTAAGTGAAGAAAGGACCCACAAACATTAAAAAACAAAACAAAACAAAAAAACTGGAAACAGAAACTGGTTAGGAAAGGAGTGGTTTTGGGGAACATGGCCTTTAGCATTGGTTAGGCTAGTAATGAATGGAATCCAGGGAAGTTCCCATCAAACAATGAGAAAAACTAATCACTAAGACAATGATGAGTGCACTGCAAGAGACTAGGCTGGCAGGCTTCCTTACTAAATGACACAAACCACCTCCAGACTTCTTCCCCTTGATGCTCCTCCTCTTGTCTACCTAAAATACTTAAGCTCTCTGGTTTGGTTTCCTATCTCCCATGAGTCATAAAGATTAACCCAATTACTAATTAACAGGGAGGGACTGAAGAGCATTATGCTAAGTGAAGTAATTCATTTTCATAAAGACAAATACTACATAGGACCATTACTGTGCAGCATTTAAGAGGCTCCAAGGAGGGGAGGCAGGGGGCACTTAAATATAAGGGTCCCACAATTTAAATGGGTAGAGAAAGAGATTGGTAAAGGAAAGGGGAAAGGTCAGTGTGAAAGACAAAGTATATGAACTTGGTACGTAAACCAGTATAAAATAACAACAACAACAACAACAAAAAGATTAAACGGATTAATCCATGTAAAGTTAAGTATTCCCACACTGTAAGCATTTGGTCAAATTTGCCATGAGGATGGTTGTTACATAATCTCATAGACAGCAACCAACCTTTCCCATAAGAGTAAGCCTTACAATGGTGTCTCTCTGGAGACTAAGGTGCATCTGATACAGGCTATGGTCTTCGCAATCACTTGTTATGCATCAGAGAGTTGGACAATGACCAGGGAGGATAGAAGGAGAATTGATGCCTTTGAGCTGTGGTGCTGGAGAAGAGTATTGAAAATACCATGGACTGCTAGGAAAACAAACAGATTTGTCCTGGAAAGGGTTAAACCTGGTGGCTCCTTGGAGGCAAGGATTCTGAGGCTCCGTCTAACATACTTTGGACATGTTGTGAGGAGGGACCAGTCCCTGAAGAGGGATATCATGCTTGGGAGGGTGGAGGGACAGTGCAGGAGAGGAAGGCCCTCTATGAGGTGGATTGATTCAGTGACTGGGATAATTGGGATGGGAGTGTCAGAGACAGTGCAATTGGAACAGGACAGAGCAGAGTTTAGGGCTGTTGTACATAGGGTCGCTATGAGTCGCAAGCGACTCGAGGGCACATAACAACAACAATATTTTTAACAAATGGAGGCATTTTTAGCCAAACTTTCTCATGTAAACTATACAGAAGAAAAATGTTAAGGATCAAAAATAGGAGGATTAAATCTAGTTATAACGTTGTGGTTGTTTTAGGTGCCATTGAGGAGACTGACTTATAGCGACCCCAGAAAAATAGATGTGAACCTTTCCATATCCTGTGCCATCCTCATCATCCCTAGTATACTCAAGGCCATTGCTACAGTAACCATGTAGATCCATTCAATACTCTTCTGAAACACCACAATTCAAATGTATTGATTCTTCTGTCATTTGTAGTCACTGTTCAACTTTCAGATGCATAGCAAGTAAATGAAAAGGTCATGGCATGGAATCGAGGCATACCTTTGTCTTCAAACTGGCATTACTACTCTTCAGCACCTTTGAGAGGTCCTTGACAGAAGATCTGCCTAGTCAACCCATCTTTTGACTGCTGGTATCAAGGATATTATTATGGATCCAAGTAAGATGAAATTATTAAAAGATTCAATCTTTTCTCCATCTATCATGATGTTGTCTACTGGCCCAGTGGAGAAGATTTTTGTTTTCTTGATGTTGAGATGTAATCTAAATGAATTTGATCTTCAGCTGCAAGTGCTTCAAGTCCTCCTCACTTTCAGCAAGAAAAGGTGTGAAATCCACTTAACATAGACTGTCAAGTCATGGAGCTAGGACTAAAACCAAGGACTATGAATTTCATTAAAGAAAGCTTGGAAGAACTCTAAAAGTCCTAACCCACAACATAAACAGTCTTCCAAGCATCCTGAAAAATCTACAACCAGGAGAGGATAAAACAGATGAATGGAACGTTCCCTTCTAGGAATCAAATCCCTATGTACATCCAAAAAATTCTCCAATAGGGTAAAAGGGAAGTCATAGACTGGAAAAAAGTATTTGGTTTCCAAATAGAAGATACCATTTGACACAGCAATTCCACTACTGAGAATATACCCCAAAGAGACCATAACTGACATCCAAGCAGATAAATGCACACCCATGTTTATCGCGGCTTTGTTCACAATAGCAAGGAGTTGGAAACAACCCAAGGGCTCATCAACAAACGAATGGATAAAGAAGCTCAGGTATATTCACACAATGGAATACTACACTACATTGAAAAACAAGGAACTCATGCAATATTATTCAAAATGGGTGACCCTGGAGGACATTATGCTGTTGTAGAATGGGACTGACATCAGGGTTGGGGCAAGACTGAGAAAAACTGGATAAATTATGTATACTGCATTGAAACAGATGAGGAAGAGAAAAGTTTAAAAGGGATATATGATAGGGCACTATGGCTATCACAAGAGTCCAGAATTAAGGTTGTATAGTGGAGTGTACTGGGGCAGGGTGGGGGGATGGTGATTGTATACCGATGAAGGCATTTTTTCTTTTACTTTTCAAAGAGAGGAGCAAACTGAGGGGAGGGAAAGGTGGGCAAGGAGAAAAGTGCAACAATGAATGAATGGAAATCCAAAATCTCTGTAAATGTTCATTAAAATTAATAAAAAAATATAAAAAAAGTATTTGGTAATGACATGTCAGATAAGGGACTTATAATCTAAAATTTACAAAATACTTGAGCACCACAACAAGATAAAGGTAAACAAATCCAATTGAAAAGTGGCCACAGGATATGAACAGACACTTCACCAAAGAAGACATTCAGATGGCAAACAAACACATGAAGAAATGTTCAAAATCCCTAGCTCTATGAGAGATGCAAATCAAAACAACTATGAGACATCATCTCACCCTATTAAGAACAGCAAAATTTAACAGAACAGCAAGCAACAAATGCTGGCAAGGTCGTGGAGAAACTGGAACCCTTAGTCAATGTTGGTGGGAGTGTAAAATGGTGCAACCACTATGGAAGGCAGTATGGCGCTTTCTCAAAAAGTTACAAATAGAGATGCCATTTGACCCGGGAATTCCACTACTGGGAATATACCCCAAAGAAATCATAACCACCACTCAAGTAGATATATGCACACTCATGTTTATTGCAGCTTTGTTCACAATAGCAAAGAGTTGCAAACCACCTAAGTGCCCATCAACAAACGAATGGATAGAGAAGCTGTGGTATAGTCACACAATGGAGTATTATACTACACTGAAAAACAAGAAACTCATGCAATATTATTCAAAATGGGTGACCCTGGGGGACATTATGCTGAGTGAAATATCTCAGTCACAAAAGGACAAATATTGCATAGAGCCACCGTTGTAAAATGGGTTTGACATTGGGGTTGGGTGGAGAATGAGAAAGATGGAATAAATAATGTATACTGCATTGAAAAAGATGAGGGAGAAAACTGTTTAAAAGGGATATTTAGATACTGTCATGACAGGAGTATAGATCAAAGGCTGCACAGTGGACTGGACTTGGGGATAAGTACTGTATAACAATGAAAGAAATTTTCTTTTACTTTTCAAAGAGAGGAGTGAACTGAGTGGGGGGAGGGGTGGTCAGGGAGAAAAGTGCAACAATAAATGAATGGAAATCCAAAGTCTTTGTAAATTTCATTAAAATTATTAATAATAAAAATATATAAAGAAAAAAATAACAACAAAAACAAAAAAATAGCCTGTCAAGTCTTCCTCCAATCCTGATGCCACATTCTTCTTAATAAAGTCTAGCTTCTCAACGATCATAGATTCATATGACAACAGGAATTCTTACCATACCTGTCAGGTCTTTATTCTGAGGTAGTTTGTGGCTTGGTTTTCACTACATGAAGGCAGAAGTCATGTGCTGATTTTTGGCACCATCTGGTGGTCAAATCTAGATCTTGTCCATTCTACTCCATTCAACAGAAGGAAACAGACATTACTAACACAGTTGTGTACTGATTTCAAACTCACCTCTACCTCTATTGAGACCCTGGGCAAAGTGATTAACTCCTCTTAACCTCATATAACTGAGACATTATCTCGTACAATAATATTTATTCCCTAAGGTTGTTGTAAGAATTTAAAGAATTATGATACAACGTGCATTCAGTCTATATAACAATACAAAAATATATGTGCATAGAATAAAAGAGGGAGTTCTGGGGCCTAGTGGTTGTTGTAAGAATTTAACTTTAAAGAACTATGGTACAATGTGTATGCAGTCTACTATAATAACACAAAAAATACGTATATATAGGATAAAACATAAAAGAGTTCTGGGGTCTAGGGGTAAGAAGCTTTGCTGTAATTCTAAAGGCAAGCAGTTCAAATCCACTATCTCTGCAAAACAAGAATCTCCTATCATTCTATTTACTACCTCTGAAAAGGTGCTACGGGTCGGTTCTGACCTGATGGCACAAAACAACAATGGGATCAAAAAGTAGAATGAAATAAGCAGGGGGAATGGGGGAACACAGTTGAGGGAGGACCTGACAGCATTTTTAACCATGCTGTCATCCACAGCTTTACAATTTAAAAAAACAAGGAATCATAAAAAATGCTGAAAGGTAGGGGTTTGGGTGGGTGGAAAGTCTTCAAACCCACTGAAGGTAGCAAGTGAAACAGATATTTTGGTACAGGGCAATGTACCAGATCATGTGGGGAGACCCAGGCACTACCTAGTGAAGAGGCTCTGTGTTTCTAAACTCTGTGTTTTATTGTTTGGAGATGGACTTGGGAATCTATCCCAGGAGTAACATTACTAAACTGACTTCTGGTTAGAGTAAAGAAAGAAGTATTGAAATTCTTAAACCTCAACACTTGTACCAACAATTCTCCGTGAATGCCCCAGAAGTCTCCTAATGAGAACAAAGTAGTTCTTTGAAAGCAAATCTGCAATAACAGAAATTCAAAGACATTAACTCAGGAGCCCAGAGAACTTGGTCAAAGCACAAATACAATGTCAGTCATCAAAACTGGCCTTCAGTGACTCTCACACTCCAGCTGAGCCCAAAACCTGCATTCTAAAGATTCTCCCCAAATCATTCTAACAAAAAACCTTGTAAGAACCAGAACAACTATTAAGGATAGCATTTAGCCAAATGAGCAGACCGTAAAGTTCCCCTTCAGTTCTCTTCCTCTTGTGCTATGTAATCACAACTGTGCAGATACCACAAAGGAAATTCCAGAGAAAGTTATTACAAAGCTAACTTGTCAAAAACCACAACTGTGGAATACCTAAACACACACACACACACACACACACACACACACACACACACGAATGAACTCGTTCAAATCCATCAGGCACTTTATAATCTTAGAAACTAGGTCACTATGAACTCAAATCAAACCAAATGACAGAGTGTATGTGAGAGTGTATGTGTGTGTTATCTCACCACACACACACGTATTTTCAAGATATATATATTTTCAATATGCTGTCTGTTGTTATATACCATCATGTCACCAATAACTCAGTGATCCTAAGTACACAGCTCTGAAACATGCCCTATCCTGAGCCAGTCTCATCGTCTCTGACAGACCTAATCCCGTTTCTCCAGTCACCGAGTCAATCCATTTCATCAAAGGTTTTCCTCTCCTGTGCTGTCCCTCCACCCTTCCAAGCATGATGTCCCTATCGAAGGAAAGGTCCCTTCTGGCTATGTGCCCAAAGTATGTGAGATGGAGCCTCAAAATCCTTGCTTTCAGGGAGCAGCCTAGTTTACCCTCTCCAGACAGACTTATTTGTTCTACTGGCAGTCCACCGTATGTTCAACATTCTTTTCCAGCACCAAACTCAAAAGCACCAAACTTTCTTTAGTTATTGTCCAGCTCTCTGATGTATAGCAAGCAATCAAAAAGACCATGGCCTGGATCAGGTTCACTTTAGTCTCCACACTGATACTGTTGCTCTTCAGTACTCTAGAGAAATCCCTGACAAAAGACTTTCCCAATGCAATTTGTCTTTTGATTTCCTGGCTGCTGGTACGAAGAGTATATTTTCAATTGTTCAGAGCTTCAGTTTGCTCGGCTCCACAGTCAACACTCTTAGCACCAGCAGCCAGGAAATCAAAAAACGTATTGCGATGGGAAAGTCTGCTGTTAGGGACCTCTCTAAAGTACTCAAGAGCAACGGTGTCTCTTTGGAGACGAAGGTGCGCCTGATACAGGCCATGGTCTTTGCAATCACTTGTTATGCATCAGAGAGCTGGACAATGACGAGGGAGGACAGAAGGAGAATTGACGCCTTTGAGCTGTGGTGCTGGAGAAGAGTATTGAATGTACCATGGACTGCCAAGAAAACAAACAGATTCATACTAGAGAGGGTTAAACCAGGCTACTCCTTGAAGGCAAAGATTCTGGGGCTTCGTCTGACATACTTTGGACATGTTGCAAGGAGAGACAGGTCTTTGGAGAGGAACATCATGCTGGGTAGAGTAGAGGGACAGTGCAGGAGGGGAAGACCCTCTATGAGGTGGATTGATTCAGTGACTGGGGTAATAGGGATGGGTGTGTCAGAGGCAATGCGATTGGCACAGGATAAAGCAGGGTTTAGGACTGTTGTACATAGGGTCTCTATGAGTCACAAACGACTCGACAGCACATAACAACAACAATATGTTTTCAGTATATATTTATTTTCAATACACATATGTATGTTCAGTATAGATGTATTTTTAATATGCATACATATATTAAAGATACATATGTATTTTCAATATATATGTAAAATACGTATTTTTTTAATATCTTTTTCATTTTACAAAACTATGCATATTATTTAAAAATAAAAATCAAGAAAGGTCTGGTGTAGCTTGTAGAAAGCTGTGCTGCCAAATCAAAGGCCTCATCTCTCCAGTGGTTCAAATCCACTAGTCACTCCAATCTCCTCCCTTGATATTTACATCCTTGGAAAGCCAAAAGAGCGTTCCAACACAATATCAATAAATTTTACGTAGGTCATGCAGGACCCAAACTGCCTAACAGACTCACCGAATTAGCATTTCCAGTGGGGGCACTCCTCAGTGGGTCTAGGGTTGAGAGTTTGGGAACGTTTGATTTCGTTCTACTCATTCACAAGGAAACAGAAACTTTAAAGCAAACAGCTTAAAGAATCACAGCTATAAAATGGAAATAGAATAAGGGCTTTAGGGTTGTTGTTGTTATGTGCTACTGAGTTGCTTGCAACTCACAGTGACCCCATGTACAAGAGCCCTAAACCCTGCTCTATCCAACCTCATTATCTCCAACACTCCTACTCCCACTACCCTAATCACCAAGTCGATCCATCTCATCAACGGTCTTCCTTTCCTGCGCTTTCCCTCCACCCTCCCAAACATGATGTCCCTCTCCAAAGACTGGTCCCTCCTTGCAACATGCCCAAAGTATGTCAGACAAAGCTT
>NW_006399963.1:1185302-1186667 GCF_000299155.1 Elephantulus edwardii | reverse complement strand
CCCTCCTTGCAACATGCCCAAAGTATGTCAGACAAAGCTTCAGAATCCTTGACTCCAAGGAGCATTCTGGCTTCACCCTCTCCTGGAAAAACTTGTTTGTTCTCCTAGAAGTCCATGGTATGTATATTCAACACTCTTCTCCAGCACCACATCTCAAAGGCATCAATTCTCTCATCCCTAGTCACTGTCCAGCTCTCCAATGCACAGCACACAACTGTGAAGACTATAGCCCAGATTGTGTGCACCCTAGTCTCCAGCCTGACATCATTGCTCTTCAGTACTCTTGAGGGGTAGCTGATAGCTGACTTTCCCAATGCAATTCATCTCTTGATTTCCTGGCTGCTGGTAAGAAGAGTGTTGACTGTGGAACCAAGTAAACTAAAACTGTTAACTATCTCAATCTCTTCACCATCCAAATTGATGCTGCCAATTGGCCCAGTGGTGAGATGCTCTTTTTTCTTGATGTTGAGCTTCAGTCCATATTGAAGGCTGCAGTCCTTGACCTTCTCCAGCAAGCATTTAAGGTCCTCCTCAGTTTCGGCAAGCAGGGTTGTGTCATCTGCACAACACAGGCTGCTGATAAATCTTCCACCAATCCTAATGCCACATTCCTCCCTGTACAGCCCAGTGTCTAATGATCTGTTCATTATACAGATTGAAAAGATATGATGACAGAATACATCCTTGGTGGACCCCCTATCCAATTTTGAACCATGCAGTGCCTCCTTGCTTTGCTCTGATGACTGCCTCTTGATCCAAGTATAGGTTTCACATGAGCACAATCAAATGCTCTGGAATTCCCCTTCTTCTCAAGAGTCAGCCACAGCATGTTATGATCCATACGGTCAAAAGTCTTTGCACAGTCAATGAAACACAGATAGACATCCCTCTGTTCCTCTCTGCTTTCTGCCAAGATCCATCTAACATTAGCTATAATATCTCTAATACCACGACCTCTTCTAAACCCACCCTGCACATCTGGCAGTTCTCTGCAGACATGTTGCTCCAGTCATTTTTGGATAAATTTCAGCAGAATCTTGCTTGTATGTAACAATTACAGCTAGAAAATGGAAATAGAATAAGGGCTTTAGGGTATGAATTGAAAAAAATAATGGAAGCTGAGGAAAATTAAACCAAATCCACAGGAGCCAAAATATGACTTTGATATCATACCACCTGAATGTCAGAATCATCTCAGGAACAGGTTTGAGGCCTTGAACACTAATGAGTGAAGACCATATGAGTTGTGGGAGGATGTCAAAGATATCACTCAGAAAGAGTGTAAACGGTCATTACAAAGACAGAAGAGGAAGAAAAGACCAAAATGGATGTCAGAAGAAACTCTGAAGATTGCACTGGAGCGTA
>NW_006399963.1:1182202-1183532 GCF_000299155.1 Elephantulus edwardii | reverse complement strand
GCGGTTGGCGCAGGATAGAGCAGGGTTTAGAGCTGTTGTGCATAGGGTTGCTATGAGTCGGAAATGACTCGACGGCACATAACAACAACAACAACAACTCCTAATTCTGTCAATTAGGAGAGTCAAAAACTTTTGTAAATGAGCCTTTCCATTCAGAACATAACCTGACCCCTGCCACCACGAAAACCCAAGTAATACTGATCCTAACCTCTATGAGATAAGAGGCAAGAGTTGGTGGCATTTTATGTTGCTTTTAACATCTCAAGACTGGCAAAAGGCTGGCAGGCACACTGCTGCATTCCCTTCCTGTGACCGTAGTATACAACCCAAATGGATTAAGGCTCTCTCTCCCAGGGACTATGAGCATGGTCTTACTTAGTCTTCCTCTGAGAAAGTGGGTAAGAGCACTATAATCAAGAGACAGGAGGAGTCAGCTGGCTCATGAGACAAGTTCCACACACCCTCCCCTCCCTGTCCTAACAGTCACAGCTCAGTCTAGGATCACTGCAGAGGGCAGTCACCACATATCAATATGCACAACATGAGATCCCTTATGGGAAAAATGCACCTCCAAGCAAAACAAGTTCTTGCCTTCTCAATGAAAGACTTATAGTTTTGGAGCTTCCCCCATGAAGTTCTCCCTAAAAGGCATGATGAAAGGCAGTGGGTGAGTAAGTAAGCCTTTACAGGCCTTGGTACAACTATCAGGTGTCAGGTATTTATAACCCAGGGACAGCCTGTACAAAGAAAAATAACAAGTAAAAAACAAAAATGGCTACAGTTCTAAAATGTTATAAATATGCTTCTAAATTTAGAAGGTATTTTCTCTTACCATGCCCCTATGCAAAGAGGACCAAAAGAGCATCAGTGCAAACACTTCAATGTATATATACCGTTTAGAAGTCTTAATAACCACAGCTATTAGGTTTAGTGGCTTAGTGGTTAGGACTTGCATTATCAACCCTTTTGGGTTGAGCACGCAGCTCAAATACACTAGTTGCTCCTAGGGAGAAAGATGGGCTATCAATTTCCTCCTGTGATATTTAGTCCCTCTGAAAACCTGCAGAAGGGCCAGCAATGAGTCAGTTCCAACTCACTGGGACATAACAATACAGCACTTTGGTGACAATAAGAGTTAGCAGTATTTTCTTTTACTCATTATTTCTAAAATACATTTGCAATTTTCCTGTAACTTTAGAGGAAGGAAAAGCTTTGGAAATAATAAATTGTCAACATGTATGCAGAGCAGATTATCCAAGAGGCTGGGCTCTATGAGGAGAATTGTGGCATCAGGATTGGTGGAAGATCTATTAACAATCTGCGTTATGCA
>NW_006399963.1:1171620-1181613 GCF_000299155.1 Elephantulus edwardii | reverse complement strand
GAGGGTGGAGGGACAGCGCAGGAGGGGAAGACCCTCTATGAGATGGACTGATTCGGTGACTGGGGTAATCGGGATGGGTGTGTCAGAGGCAGTGCGGTTAGCGCAGAATAGAGCAGGGTTTAGGGCTGTTGTGCATAGGGTCGCTATGAGTCGCAAACGACTCGACGGCACATAACAACAACAATGTTAACTTCAGCTACAATTTCGTGGTAGTAGGAATATTGTAGCTAATGTTAGATAGATCTTGGCCGAAAGCAGGGAGAACCAGATAAATCTCTGTGTTTCAGTGATTATGGAAAAGCGTTTGACAATGTGGATCACAACAAACTGGTTAACTCTGGGAAGAATAGGAATCCCAGAACACTTGATCATGATAATGCAAAACCTATACTTGGACTAGGAGGCAGTCGTCAGAACAGAGCAAGGAAACACTACATGGTTCAAAATTGGGAGGAGCATATGCCAGGGATGTGCCCTATCTCCATACCTTTTCAACCTATATGCAGAAAAGATTATACAGAAGGTTGGGCTCTATGAGGACAAATATGACATCAGGATTGGAGGAAGATTCATTAACAATCTGCATTAAGCAGATGATACAACCCTGCTTGCTGAATACTGAGGAGGATCTGAAGCACTTGCTGCAGAAAATCAAAGGCTGCAGCCTTCAATATGGATTGAAGCTCAATATCAAGAAAACAAAGATTCTCACCACTGGGCTGAATGACAGCATCGTGATAGATAGTGAAGAGATTGAGATTGTTCACAGCTTTAGTTTGCTTGGCTCCACAATCAACACTCTTGGCACCAGGAGCCAGGAAAGTAAAAGATGTATTACAATGGGAAAGTTGGCTGTTGGAGACCTCTCCAAAATACTGAAGAGGAACGATGTCAGTCTGGAGACTAAGGTGTACCTAATACAGGCCATGGTCTTTGCAATCACTTTCTATGCAACAGAAATCTGGACAATGACTAGGAATGATAGAAAGTGAGTTCATGTTTTTGAGCCGTGGTGTTGGAGAAAAGTATTGAATATACCATGGACTGCTAAGAAAATAAACAGGTTCACCCTGGAGAGGGTTAAACAAGGCTGCTTCTTGGAGGCAAGGATTCCGAAGCTTAGTCTGACATCCTTTGGACATGTTGCAAGGAGGGACCAGTCCTTGGAGAAGGACATCACACTTGGGAGCATGGAAGAACAGAGCAGGAGATGAAGACCGTCTATGAGATGAATTGATTCAGTGACTAAGATAATGGGGTAAGTGTATCAGAGACAGTGAAATTGGCCCAGGATAGAGGAGGGTTTGGGGCTATTGTACATAGGGTCGCTATGAATCACAGGTGACTCGATGGCACATAACAACAACATTAACATTATTACACAAAACTTAAACTCCTGAATTTAAACTGCATTCTTAATTAAAACTCAATTAAAATAGGAAGTAAATATATTCCCTAAGAATGGGAGCAATATATTCTTTTAATTTCACTAAATAACTTTAGTAATTTAGTTTAGTAAACTAAAGGAATATACTGCTCTATTGATAATAATTTGAAACTAAATTATCAATTTTCTAGTTAAGACTGACACTGATTATTGTTCATAAATATCTGAGCAATAATCTGCAAACAACTTTACTGACTAAAATGTACAAAATAACTTTGAAGCTGTATTAAAAAATAGTAAATTTCAGTGACTCACATGTATGGTGGTTCTAGAATGTGAATGCAACAGCTGTAAAGAACTGAATTTAGGTCATAAGTCATTGCAGCAAATAAACTGTTGTTAGGTGTCATCAAGTAGACTACAACTCATAACTACTCCATGAACAACAGATCCGAACCTTGCCCTATTTTACACCATCCTCACCATCTCTGGCATGCTCAAGTCCGTCATTACAGTCACTGTGTCAATTCATTTCATTAAGGGCTCTGCCTCTTTTTTGCTGACCCTCCACATTTCCAAGCATGGTACATTTTCCCAAGGACTGGCTTCTCCTGAAAACTGGCCCCAACAGTGTATAAAATAAAATTTCACCATTATCTCCTCTAAGGAGACTCTGGTTGTACTTCCTCGCAAACAGATTTATTTTTTTGACAGTCCACTCTTCAACATCACAATTCAAAGGCATCAATTCTGTCATTCGTTGTTCTCCTTTTGGATGCAGAGAAAGTAACTGACAAGATCCTAACTTGGATCAGGTGTACCTAGACTTTAAAATCACAACCTTGCTCTTTAGCACCTTGGAGAGGTCCTGGACAGCAGATTTTTCTCAGTGCAACAAATCTTTTGATTTTTTGGCTGCTGCTGGCATGGGTGTTGATTGTTAATCTAATTAAGATGAAATTGTTGACAACTTCAATCTTTCCTCCATCTATAATGATGCTGCTCATTAGTGCAGTGGTAATGCAATCCATATTAACTGCTATAACCTCTAATCTTCTACAGCAAGTGCTTCAAGTCCTTTCCATCTTCAGCAAGCAAGGTTGTATCACTTCCATTAAGTAGGATGTTAATATATACTCATCCAATCCTAATGCCACATTCTTCTTCATATAGTCTAGTTTCTTGAGTTAGCCTACAGAGTGAACAGGTACAGAGAACATACAACCCGAAGGTGCATCTTTCTTTATTTTAAACCAGGCAGTGAGCAAATACATAAGTCTTTAAATTATTTTTTAACTGAAATGTTAATGAACGTTTAGAGAGACTTTGGATTTCCATTAATTCATTGTTGCACATTTTCCTCCCTGCCCACCCCTCCTCCCCAGTTGGTTTTTCTCTTTGAAAAGTTAAAAAAAAACAAACAAACACAAAAAACCCCAACTTTCATTATTATACAATCCCGCCCCCCCCAACTCAGGTCCACTCCAACATGCAGCTCTCATTCTGGACTCTTGTCATGAAAACAGTACCTAATCATATATTCCTTTCAAACACTTCTCTCCTTCATCTGTTTCAATGCAGTATATTTAAAAAGGTCCAAGCTGCTGACAGAGACCACTAACAATTCTAAAGAACACAAAATTATCACATCAGTCTTCTTTCACTAAGACCAGTGTAATACTAAATGTACCATAATCAAGACAATTCTACTGCATAGTAACAGAACAGAATGGCCCATCAGGTTTCTGAGGCTGCATATCTTAATGGGAAGAAACTAACCATCTTTCTCCAGCAGAGCAGCTAGTGAGTTCAAATAACCAATCTAGCAAGCTAACAGTTCAAATAACCAAGCTAGCAGCCCACCACTTAGACCATTATGCGACCAAGACCCTAACAATAAACTCAAAACTCAAACTTCCTGCCATCAAGTCTAGTCCAGCTCAAAGTGACCCTCCACTGGGATTCTGAAGCTGTAAATCTTAATGGGAGGAGACTACCCCTCCATTTCCCTCAGAGCTGCTGGTGAATTTGAACTGCTACAGACATGCAGTCCTTTGGTCAGCTATACAATATGCTACGAATTATACCATCAGAGCTCCCAAATTTATAAATAAGAAAAAAAGCTAAAGATTGAGAGCCAGCCACATTAGAAGAAATTATAAAAGAATAACCTGCCAAAAGAGGTGGTTTTTTTTCATTCTAAATTTCTATAAACAAATGCGTAAGTCTCAACATACAGCTGTACAGTGTTCAATGGACTGAGTACAGAAAGCATGACACTTTTTGAGGACTCACAGAAAGCACAAGACAATACAGTTTTGATTTTAGGTATCATATAATGACTGTCAAAGAAATAAAAGCAGAGTCAATATTTGAAACAAAAATGAGTGAAAAGAAAGTGTACACTAAACACTCTGAAAAGGAAGTGCTTATTTTACACCATGTCACTGCTGTTGTTTAAGCAGTCAAGTCAGCTCAGAGCTACAGCATGGACAACAGACAACATTATCTGATTTGCCACCTTCACAATCACTGATGTGCTTCAGCACATGGCTGCAGTCACTGTATCAATTCATCTCTTTGAAGAACTCTTCTCTTTCAATGAAGGACTTGGTAAGATACCCTTCTCCAGGGATGAGTCCCTCCTGACTGTTTGCCAAAAATACATGCGATGACGTCTCAGTAGCCCTGACTTTAAGGATATCTGGTTGCACTTCTTCCAAGACAGATTTATTTGTTCTTCTGGCAATCCAAGGTATTATTCAATATTGTTGGCCAAAATCACAATTCAAAGTCATCACGAAAGCATATACTATACTCCATAAGTACAGTGAAATGCATATAATCTGCATATGAAATTCAATGAGCAGATTCCAAGATAGTGGCGGTGGAGAAAGCAGTGTGAGGAGCTGGAGGAAAGAGGCCACTGGAGAGATCGTCAAGACACACAGAGACCGATGTGGCGTGACATGGACAGTAGGAATTTGAGTCAGAACTTTTATTAAAATAATTCGTTTGGGTGCTACAGGAGAATCAAGCTGCACAGTGGTCCCAGTTGAAGCCAGAAGATGCCAGCCAAGCTGCTGTGGGACCCATCCACAAGGAGAAAGAAGTTTAGTGGGAAGTTGACTGAGTTCTCTTAAGTCCCATGATGAGCGAGCAGGCCTGCTGGAATCTGACTGAGTTTTCCTGTGAAACCACCGACCGCCCAGGATCAGGCGGGCTGGTAGGAATTTAACTGAGTTTTCCTGGGCACCGCTGACTGCCCAGAAGAAGGCCTAGGAGCAAGCAGGCCAGTAGGAATTTGACTGAGTTTTCTTGGGCACCATCAACTGCCCATGAGAATGCCCAGAAGCGAGCGGGCCAGTAGGAATTTGATTGAGTTTTCGTCGGCACTGCAGTCTGGCCAGAAGCGAGTGGATCAGTGGGAATTTGACTGAGTTTTCTTAAGCCCCACTGGACCCAGGGTCCTGCTGGGGTGGGGGCCCCTGGGCGAGGGCACCTGGGTTAGGATCACTGGGCAAGAACCACTGGGTAGGAGACGTACAACTGGAATTTTAGTAGGGGCCCCACTAGTGAGCACATTTGGACAGCTGAAATCTGACTGAGGTCTCCAAAGGGGCTGACCCACACCTGTGGCCGCCCTGCCCCCCCGCCAGACAAACATCCCATTTGGCTCCACACCTGTGCCTACATATCTAGTCAATCACCTTGCCTTTAATCCGGAGCATCTTGATCTGACTTAGCTATAACAGGCTGCTCTCACAGGTTTGAACTAAACTTTCCCTTGAGTCAGAAGTTCAGAGAAAAACAAAGGTGGGGTAACTGCCCAATGGATTTCTAGAGCATTGTCTTCAGATCAAGAACATATCAATGTCTTTAAGAAAGCAAGCTATCCAATACACTACACAAGTGCAAAGCAATATGTCACCACCAAAAGGTGACACACTACCAATGGATTTCCTGAAAACCTAATGGAACTTTCTGACACAGAATTTATGAAAGCAATAATGGAATATTTTCAATGGATGGAAGATAAACTTGAAGAATTGCAGGACACTGCAAGCAAAAAATCAGGAGGAGCTAAAAAAAAAAATTTAAAAAAAAAAAAACCAACAAAAAACAAACTCCAAACCAATGCAGATAAAACAAATGAGGCACTGGAAAAACAAGAAAGTAGGATTCAAAAGATGAGGCCCAATACTTCAGATGCTGTCAACATGATGGAGGGACACATGAGCAAATAAAGAAATGGAAAACAGAACCAGTGAAACAGAAGACAGAATTGCCACCACTGAGCTGCTAGAGCAAAAAGAAGACTCAAAAAGAAAAGAAAAAGAAGAAAATCTAAGAATAATGTGGGGCACCATCAAGAGAAATACCATGCACATAACTGGAATCCCAGAACAGGAGAAAGCAAGTAAAGGCACTGAAAAAGTAATGGAAGAATTACTAGAGGAAAACTTCCCAGGCATAATGAAGAATGAGAAAATATATATATTTAAAAAGCTCAGCGAACACCATATAGAATAGACGCCAAAAGAAAAAAAAACAAAAAACAAGGCATATCATAGTCAGATTTGCCAGAACCAATAAGAAGAGAACTTTGAAAGCAGCAGAGAGATACAAAGAGTAAGTAACCTATAAGGAAGAGCAGATAAGATTAAATGCCAATTTCTAAGCAGAAATCATGTGAGCAAGAAGGCAATGGAATGACATATATCAAACACTCAAAGAACGTAACTGTCAAAGAATGCTGTATCCAGCAAAACTGTCCATCAAATACGAAGGAGAGATCAAGATATTGCCAAAATAACAAAATCTAAGGAAATTTGTAAAAACAAGACCAGCGTTGTAGGAAACACTGACAGATGTCCTTCTTACAGAGATGCCACTGAAAGTAGCATCGACCAAAGTAACTAGCAACAACACCAAAAAGAACTCAACAAAATGATAGCAATAAAACCCTGCCTTTCAATAATCACAACTGAATGTCAATGGTTTGAATGGACCACTGAAGAGAAAAAGATTAGCAGATTGAACAAAAAAACAAAATTTATCAATATGCTGTCTACCAGAGACACACCTGAAAAATGAAGATAAAGAAAGACTAAAAGTAAAAGGATGGGAAAAAAATATACCAAGCAAATGGCAAGAAGAACAAAATATTAATTTCCAAGAAAATAAATTTCAATGCAAAAACCATCACAATGGACAAGGTAGGTCACTAAATAATACTTAAAGGGTCAACAGAACAAGAGGACATAACAATAATAAATATCTATGCACCAAATGAAAGACCTGCAAAATATATAAAACAAACATTAACAAAACTGAAAAGGAAATAGACAACACTATTATAGTAGTTGGAGACTTCAATACAGCACTCTCAAGAAAAGATAGAACTACCAGAAAAAAAACCTAACTAATGCTCAAGAATTAAACGATACAATAAACCAACTTGACTTCATAGACATTTATAGGCTAATGCACACCCCCAAACACACAGTGTACTTTCTTCTTTAATGTGCATAAAACATTCTCCAGAGTAGATCATAATTTAGGTCACAAGGTAAGCATCAATAAATTAAAAAACTAATACAAAGCATTTTCTCAGACCATAATACTACAAAATTGGAAATGAGTAACAAGAGGATAAAGGAGAAAAAAACTGATACATCTGGAAGTTGAACAATAAACACCTTGTTTGAACATGAGTGGGTATTTGAAGAAACAAGAAGTGAAATAAAAGTTTCTTGAAACAAATGACAATGAAAACACCACTTACAAAAACCTCTGGAAAACAGCCAAAGCAGTACTCAAAGGTCAATTAGTAGCAGAAAGCAAACATATCAAAAGGCAGGAAAAAATGACCATTGGCTCTCTAACATCTCTAACAAATTGAAAAATAACAAGAAAACCTGAAACCCTCAAAAAACCTGAAATTATAAAAATTAGAGCAGAAAAAAATGAAATAGAAAGGCAAAAAAACCACAATTGAAATCATCAACAAAACAAGGAGTTGGTTTTATGAAAAGGTCAATAAAATCGACAAACTACTAGCAAAACTAACAAAGGAAAAGGAAAAACACAAATAATCTGAATAAGAGATGAAATGGGCAACGAGACAACAGAACCAACTAAAATAAAAAGGCTAACACTGGAATATTATGAAAAATTATACTTAAAAAAATATGAAAACCTAGAGGACATGGACAATACTTAGAAATTCACAATCTACCTAAACTGACATAAACCAAAATTGAACACCTGAACAGACCCATTATAAAAGAAGACATTGAAAAGGTAACAAAACAAATTCCAGCCAAAAAAAAAAGTCCTGGACCAGTGGTTTTACAAGTGAATTTTATTAAACAGTCACAGAAGATCTGTCACCAATTCTATAAAAACTACTAGTTCAGAAAATAGAAAAATACAGAATTCTCCCAGACTCATTCTATGAAGCAAACATATCCTTGATAAAGACAGGTAAAGACACCACCAAAATAGAAAACTATAGGCCAATATCTTTAATGAACACTGATAGAAAAATTCTGGATAAAATCTTGGCCAATAGAATCCAACAATACCTAAAAAAATTAATTCACCTTGACCAAGTGGGATTCATAATAGGTATGCAAGGATGGTTCAACATAAGGAAAACAATCAATGTAATTCATCACATTAACAAAGCCAAAGAACAAGAACCACATGATCCTATCAATTGATGCAGAAAAGGCCTTTGATAAAATCCAACACCCTTTCCTGATTAAAACACCCAACGAAATAACATTAGAGAGGAATTTCCTCAACAAAGTAAAAAGTATATACGCACACCCGAGAGCCAACATTATTCTCAATGGAGAGTGATTAAAGGCATTGCCCTTGAGAATAGGAACTAGGCAATGATGCCCACGGTAACCTCTCCTCTTCAATCATGTATTGGATGTCTGCATGATAGCAATAAGGCAAGAGAAGGAAAGAAGAGGTATCCAAGTTGGCAAAGAGGAGGTAAAATTATCTCTCTATGCAGATGATATATTTAATGTCAGCTGAATCTAGACTCTGGCTTCTTGAGGCGTGGTAGGTTTGAGGGCTCCAGGCACTTGTGGTTTTTTGGGCCCACGAGGAGGTTGGCAGAGAAGACTTGCCAGATGAACTGGGGGTTTGGGGCAAGGAGTTTGCCAGCATTTGGGCATGCCAGGCTGGTAAGACACTGACTGAAAGGTGAAGCCTGCCTAGAGTCCTGGGATATTTAATGTCAGTTGAATCCGGACTCTGGCTTCTTGAGGCACAGTAGGTTTGAGGGCTCTAGGCACTTTTAGTGGTTTGGGGGGCCCACGAGGGGGTTAGAAGAGCTGACTCGCCAGATAAACTGGGGCTTTGGGGCAAGTAGTTTGCCAGCATTTGGGCTTGCCGGGCTGGTAAGACACTGAAAAGTCAAGCCCCGTCTAGGGTCTTGGATATTTAATGTCAGCTGAATCCGGACCGTGGCTTCTTGAGGTGCGGTAGGTTTGAGTGCTGCAGGCACGTGTGGTGGTTGTTTTGGGCCCAAGAGGGGTTTGGCATAGTGGACTTGCCAGATGAACTGGGAGTCTGGGGCAAGGAGTTTGCCAGCATTTGGATGTGCCAGGCTGGTAAGACACCACAGGGCTCTCAGGCCTGCAGCCAACGGGTCTGTCTTTCATTGTTTTTGTTCAGACATTCCTCTAGGTTATATAGCCCTGGTGTGCAAGTTGCCGTACAGCGGTCATTTGTGGTTGCTGTGAGGCTGAACACTGTGACACTGATGTGTCAAATGCATTAATGGTTGGTTACCCAATACGGACATAGAGTGGGGTGGAGCTCCCCGATTAAAACATTCTTGGAAGGAGGAGTGGTGGCATCCACTTCCATAATAGCTTGCCTCCAGAAACCCTATGAACCTGGAGAGAGGATGAAAGGCACCCAAGCGTCGAGGACTCTCCTTCATAGGGTCGCTATGAGTCTCCTGCAACTTGATGGCCCTTAACAAAAACAACAACATGCAGATGACATGATAGTTTACTTAGAAAACCTAAAGACTCAGCAAGGAAACTAACAGACATATTTGACCAGTTCAGCAAAGTGACAGGATACAAGATCAACATAAAAAAATCAAAGGGATTTCTCTAAAGTGACAAAGCGAATACAGAACTGGAGCTGAGAAAAACAATACTCTTCACAATAGCTAACCACAAGATTAAATACTTAGGAGTAAACCTAACCAGAAGCACACCAGATCTACTCAAAGAAAATTATAAAACATTGTTACGAGAAACAAAAAGAGACCTGAAGACGTGGAAGAGTATCCCTTCCTCATGGACGGGAAGACTCAATATTGCGAAAATGACAATACTACCAAAGGCAATTTATACATTCAATGCAATCCCAATATAAATACCAATTGCATTCTTCAACGAGATGGAAAAGACAATCTCCAATTTTACTTGAAATGAAAAGAGGCGCAGAATAAGCAAAGCACTCCTTAAAAAGAGAAACAATATAGGAGGCATCTCAATCCCTGATTTCAAATCCTACTACATTGCCTCAGTAGTCGGAAAACATGGGCTTGGTGACAGGAATGA
>NW_006399963.1:1162710-1169410 GCF_000299155.1 Elephantulus edwardii | reverse complement strand
ATTCGGTGACTGGGGTAATCGGGATGGGTGTGTCAGAGGCAGTGCGGTTGGCGCAGGATAGAGCAGGGTTTAGGGCTGTTGTGCATAGGGTCGCTATGCGTCGTAAATGACTCGATGGCACGTAACAACAACAACAACAACTACATTGCCGTGGTGGTCAAGATAACGAGGTACTGGTACCATGACAGACACATAATAGATAAATGGAATAGAATTGAGATTCCAGAAATCAGCCCATTTACCTATGGTCAACTGATTTTTGACAAGGAGATGAAATCAGCTAAGCGGGAACATGACAGCCTTTTTAACAAATGGTGCTGGCAAAACTGGAAAATTATCTGTCGAAAACTCCAGCAAGATCCACACCTCACTCCATATACAAAAACCAACTTAAAGTGGATTAAGGACCTACGAATAAAACCACGGACTATAATCTTCATTAGAGAAAAGCTTGAAAGAATTCTAGAAGTCCTAATGCACCAATACAGTCTTCCAAGCATCCTGAAAAATCTACAACCAGGAGAGGATAAAATAGCAGAATGGGACTTTCTAAGAATCAAATCTCTATGCACATCCAAAAACTTCTCCAACAGAGTGAAAAGGGAAGCCACAGACTAGGAAAAATATTTGGTAATGGCATGTCTGATAAGGGACTTATATCTAGATTTATAGAATACTCACACACCACAAGAAGATATAGGTAAACAACCTAATTGCAAAATGGACACAGGATTATGAACAGACACTTCACCTAAGAAGACATTCAGATGGCAAACACATGAAGAAATGTTTAAAATCTCTAGCTCTGAGAGAGATGCAAATCAAAACAACTATGAGATACCATCTCACCACAGTCAGAATAGCAAAATTTAACAGACCAGCAAACATTAAATGCTGGTAAGGTTGCAGAGAAACTGGAACCCTTATTCACTGTTGGTAGAAGTGAAAAATGGTGCAGCCACTATGTAAGGCAGTATGGCGCTTTCTCAAAAAGTTGCAAACAAATACCATTTGACCCAGCAATTCCACTACTGGGAATATACCCTAAAGAAACCATAACCGCACACCCATGTTTATCGCAGCTTTGTTCGCAATAGCAAAGAGTTGGAAACAACGTAAGTGCCCATCAACAAATGGATTGGTAGAGAAGCTCTGGTATAGTCACACAATGGAATATTATGCGGCATTGAAAAACAAGGAACTCATGAAATATTATACAAAATGGGTGACCCTGAACTGACATTATACTGAGTGAAATATCTTGGTCACAAAAGGACAAATATCATTTAACACCAGTATTACAAAAGAGAAGTGGCATGGGGGTTGGGGGGAAACAAAGCTAAGAGGGAATAAATAATGAACACTGCCTTGAAACAGATGCTTCAAATGAATATATGATTAGGCATTATATGTACAACCATAGCCCAGAATAAGAGGTACATTGCGAAGAGGACTTGTGGGGGCAGGGGGGAGAAGGTAATTGTGCAACCATGAACGAATATTAAAAAAGTGAAGTGGGGAGGGAGAATGGAGAGAGAGGGGGTAAAATGCACAACAAGAAATAAATGAAAATCTAACTTTTCTGTAAACTTTCATTACAAAAGAAATTTTATTTAAAAAATTTAATACTTGTGCTTTTAAAAAAGTTCTTTTCTTTTAAAAGAAAATAAAATAATAGCCATATACAGAGTATATATCAACCATTTCCCTTTCCTGATCTTCATTCAGGAGGACCATTCTCAACACAAAGACTACTCGATTTGTAATTCAGGACTGTGTATCTATCCCTCCTGACCCAGACACTCTGTTTCATGCCCCTAAGCTTTGCCTCCAAATCTGAATAAAGGCCTAGAAGTACTTTACTCAAATTAGCTCTACCAAGGACTCTGGGGCTGCACAAGGTCTAACATCTGGGTACCCAGAACATTCATTTATTTATAAAACTGCTATTGAATATAAAACAAACAGTGCATCCTGTCTACAATCTCTGTGTACCCACCTTAAGCGCTGCTTATAATAATCTTCATCTCCATCATCTTGCCATCTCACTGTTTTCCTACCTCCCCCTTTTCTTCCTCCTGTTGCTTCAGTTTCTTCTCCAGAACTTGGGAAAAACTCTTCATCAATCTCTTGCACTGTGAATTTCTTCTGCTGTTTTTGACCTTTGCACAGAGGTTTCAGTCTATAACTGGTGCCACCTCGGGAAAGGCTGGCTTCAGCTGCCTCCTCCTCATCATCCTCCTCCTCAGGTAAGTACTCAGACTCCTCACTCTCTGAGGTACCTTCTCCCTCCTTCCTCTCTGCTGCCAGTGTTTTTGTTTCCTTTTGCAATCCCACTTTCCCCTGGAACTGAAGAGCCCTTTTCTGCAGTTTCTTAATATGCTTTTTCAAGCGTTCATCTGTTCTTGAGAGATTTTTGCTTTTCTTGTTTTGTTGGTTTTCATTTAGTGTTGGATTCAACTCAGTAGCAGTTGAGGCTGGAGTCTTCCTCCTCACTCTTTTATTACAAACTTGCTTCTTTCTTTCAAATGACAGCTTTGCTTGATCTGCTAAATACTTTTCAAAGTCTGATGTTTCATTAAGCATTAATCTTCTGGGCTGTTTCTCCTGCTTCTGAGGAATCTGGGTTCCAAAAGGTGTCATCTGTCCCGTGCGTATGAGGTCCTCCCACTCAGTCTCCTGAACAGGCATGAACACGCTGCCCAGACAGGATGGCCCCGGCTCTACAAGAACAAACACAACACAGGTACAAGCATCAGCTTTCCAAGATTAAGACAGAGTCATCTACTCAATATATATTAATCCACTGACATGGAGCCCATTCAAATTCAGACTGATTCTACAGGATGTTTTGCTTTGTTGATTGCCCTTGAGTTGAGTACAACTTTACGAACAAAGACAGGATAAAGAGCTATAATCTTTACAAACAGACAGCTACATCTTTCTCCTAAACAGCATAAAGTGGACGTGGACCACTCATGTACCACTGTACTACACAGGCTTTCAACAGATATTAGGCATCTGGAAATAACTTTAAAAAAAAAAATTAATGATGTACAAAAGCCTAATAAATATAGAAAACAGAGTACAATTTTGACAGTATGTATCACACTACATTTATTTCTGTTCAAAAATACTCACAAATACCTTTTCTGCAAAAGCTCCCATTACAAATACATTCTCTGAGCAGCCAAAGACAAATTTATTTCTAGATAAGCTATAGTTATAAACAAATTAAGTTCACAATGTTTCTTAGTTGCCCATGAGGTAACAATTTCTCAAATTTCCATGTCCTTGTTAACACTAAAATTTTGATGGACCTAAGTTCAAAAGACAGTAATGCTAAAAAAACAAGCATCTAAAAAAATTCAGTATGTACCTAATCAAGAAAAATTAGCTCTGCATTGCTCAATATGATTGTCACTATTCACACGACTCTTTAAACGTACATTTAAAATTCAGTTCCTTTAGATCTTAAATAGCCACATATAGCTAGAGTTACCATACTGTAAAACATTCCCATCATTACAGCTGGGTCTTCCAGACAGCACTGGTATTAGTGATGTAAAACTGACTGAAAAGATAAAGTTAGACGTTAAACATAATACAAAACACAGAAACAATCCTATTTTGTCATTGTTATGTGCTATCAAATTGACTACAACTCATAACAACCCTATGAACACAGGATCTGAACCCAACCCTAATCTTGCACCCTCCTCATCTTCTTTAATATACTTGAGCCAAATGTTATAATCATGGTATCAATCCATGTTGGTAAGTGTTTTCCCCTCTGGCTCTGATCTTCCACCTTTTCCAGCATAATGCCCTTTTATAAGGACTGGCCCTTTCTAACAATATGCACAAAGTATGTGAGATAAAGTTTCACCATCCTTGTCTCTAAGAAGCACCCTGCTTGTACTTCCTCCAAGACATATTTGTTCTTTTGGCAGTCCATGGAATATTAGTACTGTTTTCTACACCACAATTCTAAGGCATCGATTCTCCTTCTGTCATCCTCAATCACTCTCCCACTTTCAGGTGCGTAGGAAGTAAATGAGAAGAACATAGTTTGCATCAGGTTCACCATAGTCTTTAAATTGACATCACTGTTTATTAGCATTTTGGTGAGATCTTTGACAGCAGATTTTTCCCATGCCACACATCTGATTTCTTTACTGCTGGTATCAAGGGTGTTGCTTTCCAGATTTCCTGGGACAGTCTGATAAGCATTTATAGGGTTGTATCTGTTTGTTGGTCCTCCTCAGGGTCAGCAAGCAAGGTCATGTCTGCATAACACAGGTTGCTGAGGAGTCTTCCTCTAATTCTGATGACACATTTCTCCTCACAAAGCCTAGAGTACTGAATGATCTGTTCTGCATATAGATTGAAAAGGTAAGGAGACTGGACGCATCCCTGATGCACTCTATTTCTGATTTTGAACCATGCAGTGTTTCCTTGCTCTGTTCTGAGGACTGCTTCCTGGTCTGAGAATAGATTTCACATAAGCATAGTCAAATGTTCTGGGATTCCCATTCTTCTCAAGGTCAGCCACAATTTATTGTAATCTACATAGTCAAATGCCCTTGCATAGTCAATGAAACACAGCAGACAGACATTCTTCTGGTTACTTTCTGCTTTCTGGCATGATCTATCGGACACTGGTGATAATGGCTCCAATGCCATGACCTCTTGTAAACTCAGCTTGTACTTCTGGCAGTCTTCTGTCAATATACAATATCACTGATATCACATGCAAGCAAAATTCTGCTGAAAATTATCCAAAAACGTTTGGAAAACTATGTCGAGAACTGCGAGATGTGTAGGCTGGATTTAGAGGAGATCGTGGAACTAGGGATATTACAGTTAATGTTAGATGGATCTTGGCAGAAAGCAGAGAATACCAGAAGAATGTCTATCTGCTGTGTTTCATTGACTATGCAAAGGTTTTTGACTGTGTGGATCACAACAAGCTATGGATGACTTTGAGAAGAATGGGAATCCCAGAACACTTGATTGTGCTAATGCAAAACCTATACTTGGACCAAGAGGCAGTCGTCAGAACAGAGCAGGGAGACACTGGACGGTTCAAAATCAAGAAAGGGGTCTGTCAGGGATGTATTTTGTCTCCATACCTTTTCAATCTGTATGCAGAATAGATCATCCAAGATGCTGGGCTGTACAAGATTGGTGGAAGAATCATCAACAACCTGCGTTATGCAGATGACACAATGCTGCTTGCTGAAACTGAGGAGGACCTGAAGTGCTTGCTGCAGAAAGTCAAGAACTGCAGTCTTCAATATGGATTGAAGCTCAATATCAAGAAAACAAAGAATCTGTGGGTCCAAAATGGTGGCGGAGGCAGAGACAACGTGGTGAGCTGCGGGAGCAGCGGACCACTTGGGAAAGGGCCATTAGGACCCTCTACAGACTTCTGTTTATTGATAATTGAACAGTTAAACAGTTGATGACTGGTCTTCAGTGAGGATTGAGGCTCAACAACAGGAATTCAAGGATTCCCAAGGAAGAATGGTTGAGTGCTGCAGCTTCCAACCCCCTCCCACAGAGCCCGCACTGCGCCTCACCACAGCCGCAGCTCCATGAAGCTCCCACAGCCGGAACCTATGGAATCCCTCGCCCATGATGCAGGGTAGGCACCAGGCCTCCCCAGGACTGGTACGGCGGAGCCACCACACTGCAGCAAAGTGTTCTTGTTCCGGGGAGAATTCTTGGAGCCAAGATGGTGGCAGCAGGGGAAGCAGGCGGCCACTGGCCTCCCCCACACGAGATGAGGCGCGACCGCCAGCCGCCCATGTGGGAGATGATGTGCGGGAGATAGCTTGTGCCCGCCAGCCACCCACATGGAAGATGGCACTCTCCCAGCAGCTGCCTGCGTGGGGGGATGGTGCGCGCCCGCCGGCTTCCCGCACACGGGATGACGCGCTCCTGCCAGCCACCCGTGTGGGAGATGACACTCGGGAGGTGGCTCGCATCCGCCAGCCACCTGTGCAGAAGATGGCACGCGCCCAGCGGCCGCCCGCACAAGGGAATGGCGCACACCTGCCAGCCGTCCGCGTGCAAGATGGTGCAAGCCCGCCGGCCGCTTGCAATGGGGAATGACAGGCACCCGCCAGTCGCCCATGTGGGAGATGGCGCACACCGGCTGGCCGCCCCGCACTGGGGCATGGTGCACACCCGCTGGTTGCCTGCGCACGAGATGGTGCGTGCACACCGACAGATGACGTGCACCTGCTGGCTGGCCGCACAGAGGAATGGTGCACACCCACCCCCATCAGCTGCCGGCGCACGAGATGATGCCCGCCTGCCGAGAGATGGCACATACCCACCGAGAGACGACAAGCTCCCACCGGTCGCCCACGCACAAGATGACGCGTGCCCGCCAGCTGTCTGTGTGGGAGATGACACTTGGGGGATGGCTCGCGCCCGCCAACCACCCACACGGAAGATGGCACGCGCCCGGCGGCCACCCGCTCGGGGAGATGGTGTGCGCCCTCCAGTCGCCTGTTTGAGGGATGGCGCACGCCTGCTGACCGCCCCACTCTGGGGGATGGTGCGCACCCGCTGGCTGCCTGCGCAGGAGATGATGCGAGCACTCCGAGAGATGACGCGCACCAGCTGAGAAATGATGCTAGCCCTCCGGTCGCCCACGCGGGAGATAACATGCGCCCACTGGCTGCCT
>NW_006399963.1:1152941-1162610 GCF_000299155.1 Elephantulus edwardii | reverse complement strand
GGGGGGGGGGGGGGGGGATGACGCGCACCCACCCCCACCAGTTGCCAGCGCACGAGATGACGCGCGCCCACTAAGAGAGGACGCACACTCGCTGGTCGCATGCGCCCGCTGGCCGCACTGGGGGATGGCGCCCGCTGGCTGCCCGCGCATGAGATGATACGTGCCCGCCAGCCGCCCGCATGGGAGATGAAAAGCAGGAGATGGCGAGTGCCTGCCAGTCACCTACGCTGGGGGATGTTGCGCGCCCACCGGCTGCCTGCACGGAAGAGACAACGCGCGCCCCACCGCCCGTGCGGGGGACGTGTGCCCCACCACCTGCAGGTTTGGGTTTCCTTGGAAAACCAGAGAAGATGATCACCTATACAATGGTGGTGGGAGTGCAGGAATCCTGGCAGGCTTTTGGAGCCGACTGCTTTTCGGGAATGTGTTTGACGTGCAGGTTTGCTCTGTCCCTGGAGTGAGGCCAGCCAGCCTGGGCCTAGGGTTTGAACCAGGAGGCGGCCTTAAGCCCAAAGGTTCAAATTGTCTTCCTGTCAAACATTCTTCTAGGTGGTATGGCACTGGTCTGTGCGTTGCTGTACAGAGGTAACTCGTGGTTGCTGTGATGCTGAAGCCTGTGACAGTGATGTGCCAATCGTGGTAATGGGCAGCCATGATGGACAGTGTTGGCTGGAGCTTCCCGACTAAATCAAGCCTGGAAGCAGGAGTGGAATCCACTTCCAAAATGGCTTGCCTGCGGAAACTCTATGTACGGAAAGTGCTCAGGCTGTTTGTTCATAGGGTCGCTATGAGTTGTCTACGACTCGACGGCATTAAACAACAACAACAACATACAATGGATTGTTGAAAGTCACTGTGAGTTGTCTACTTGATGACACTTAACAGTGGTAGCATATCCAAGAGGACCAACATCCTAAATGCACCACATATTTTGATCTGTTGAATGCTTCTGCCAAAAGATGTTTAGACCTGGGCGGAGCCTGTTCACAATTTTCAGGTTCCCTTTGCCCTTTATAAAGGAAGAGGGAAGTGACACCTACTTCAAATTATAGTATGACCACTTATGGGGGGGGGGGGAAGTGGTGGTGCTGGAATTGGAGAAGCTGTCCCTGGCTACACACTCCTCAGTCAGGTGAGGGGACCAGATTAGTGTGGGGGCAATTAGAGGGGAGTGTACCAGCCAGCCCATGGTGGGTGCTGTCCTGCTCGGGGCGGGCTGTCTTCGGCCCTCAGCTCGGGGTGAGCCGTCACGGCCCTCTGCCCAGGGCGGACTGTCTTCGGCTCTCGGCTCAGGGTGAGCCGTCATGGCCCTCAGGGTGAGCTCCTCAGTCCCCAGATTGTGCCATCTGACCCCTGGGCAGGGAAAAAAATGCCTAGGGTATCCAGAGAATTTTATTTAGGCTACTTTCTGCCACCCTCTCCCCCAGTAAACCTGAAAGTAACACCCCCAAAACCCCTCTATTTGTAACTCACAAGTTTGTTCTCTCCAGGTTTGCTCCCTTTCCTACAGCTAACCTTACCACTGAGTTTTACTTCAGACCTGACCCTGAACCCAGTGCCAGCGACAAAAAGGAAATACTACTGCCAGCTAAAGAAGCAAAGGAGGATGGAGCCTCTGGGTTCAACCAGCCATTCACACTGAACCCACCTGGGAAAACACTTTGCAGTCCAAATGGGGAGCAAATGACAGGAAAATATCTTCTAACAGAACAAGAAGGCAAGCAGCCTTAACCCAGGATCACCAGTAAGGGGAGAAAGTGTCCTCCCTTTCCCCCTTCACATCAATGCCCCTGTTCAGCATGAAGAAGCCAGAGAGTCGGCATCCAGTTCCCAAATCAGTAAGACAGTTGATTTAACTACCATTGGAAAATGCTTGTCATTTTCCTGTAGCATCTGGTCCCCACTGGATCACTTTCATTTCCTTCACCTGCTCCCCCCACCAACCAATTTCTGCAGCTCTGCAACTGCATCCCTGCCCATCCTCACCCTTCTGCCCCCAACCCTCACCTCCTTGTACCCCCAATTTTTTTCCCAATTTAAAAAAAAAAAGAAAGAAAGCAAAGAATCTCACCACTGGGCCAATTGGCAGCATCAGTATGCATGGTAAAGAGATTGAGATATTTAACAGTTTTACTTTACTTGGCTCCAAAGTCAACACTCTTTGTAACAGCAGCCAGAAAATCAGGAGACGAATTGCATTGGGAAAGTCAGCTGTGAGGGACCCCTCAAGAGTACTGCAATTACATGCTATGCAATGGAGAGTTAGACAGTGAATAAGGATGATAGAGAATTGATGCCTTTGAGCTTTAGTGCTGGAGAAGAGTGTTGAATATACCATGGACTGCTAGGAGAACAAACAGGTTTGTCCTGGAGAGGGTGAAGCCAGAATGCTCCTTGGAGTCAAGGATTCTGAAAATCCGTCAGACATACTTTGGGCATGTTGCAAGGAGGGACTGGTCCTTGGAGAAGGACATCATGTTTGGGAGAGTGGAGGGACAGCGCAGGAGAGGAAGACCCTCAATGAGATGGATCGATTCTGTGACTGGAGTGGTGAGAATGAGTGTGTCTGAGACAGCGAGGTTGGCACAGGATAGAACGGTGTTTAGGGCTCTTGTATAGGGTCGCTATGAGTTGCAAGCGACTTGATGGCACATAACCACAACAACATACTTTTACAGTAGTTTTTGGATTATTTTCAGCAGGATTTTGCTCGCATGTGATTATCAGTGATATAGTGCAGAAGGTCAAGGCCTGTAGTCTTTGCGATGGATTGAAGCTCAACGTCAAAAGACAAGGATTCTTACCACTGGGCCAATTGGCAGCATCATAACAGATAGAGAGCCTGAGGTGGTTAAGAATTACAGCTTGCTCAGCTCCACACTCAACACTTTTGGTATCAGCAGCCAGGAAATTAAAAGACGTATTACAATGGGAAAATCTGCTGTCAGGGACCTCACAAAAGCAGTCACAAGCAATGATGTCAGCCTAGAGACTAAGTTGCACCTGATCCAAGCAATGGTCTTCGTAATTACTTGCTTTGCATCAGAGAAGTGGACAATAAGGATGACAGAAGAATTTGAGTTGTGGTACTGGAAAAGAGTCTTGAACATATATACAATGGACGACCAAGAAAACAAATAGGTCTGTCTTGGAGAGAGTGAAACCAAGTTTCTCCTTGGAAGCTAGGATTTTGAAGCTCCGTCTTACATACCTGGGGCACATGGCCAGGAAGAACCAGTCCTTAGACAAGGACATCATGCTTGGAAGGGTGGAGGGCTAGTAGCACAGGAAAAGACCCAGGAAGAGCTGGATTGATACAGTAACTGGGGTAATAAGGGTTGGTGTGTTGGTGTGAGTGAGACTAGCTCAGAATAAGTTAGGCTTTAGAGCTATTATATACAGGGTCGCTGCAAGACACAAGCCACTCGACCACACATAACAACAACCTCTCTTAGTCGGAAGATGTCAATTGGTGGGACATGCCCATCAACTCCTGGAGCCTTATTTTTTTCCAAAGCCTTCAGTGTAGCATGAATATCTTCCTTTATTGCCACTGGTTTTTGATCATATGCTATTTCTGGAAATGGTTCTATGTCAGCCAATTCTTTCTGATTTAGTGACTGTGTATCCCTCTCATCTTCGTTTGATGTTTCCTGGATCATTCCAATCATTCTTCTGCATTGTAACTTGAGGTCTGAATTTGTTCTCATTTCTCTCAGCCTGAGAAATGCTAAGTGAAATTCTTTGCTTTTTTATTTTCTGACTCTAGCTCTTTCCACATTTCATTCTAATACTTTGCTTTGTCTTCTTGAGCTGCCCTTTGAAATCTTCTGTTCGTCTCTCAATGATCTAGTACAATTTTCAGAGTGTCTTCTGACACATATTTTGGTCTTTTCTTGATCCCCATATTTATAATGACCTTTTGCTTTCTTCATGGATGATGTCCTTGGTAATCATCCCATTATTTATCTGGTCTTTGATCATTGTTGTTCAATGTCTCAAATCTGTTCTTGAGATGGGTTTTTTCATTCAGGTGAGATGACTCATGGTCATATTTTGGTTCTGTGGACTTGTTTTCATTTTCTTTAAATTCAATTGGAATTTGCACTGGTAGCTGATGGTATATTCCACTGTCAGTACCTGACTTGTTTCTGACTGCTCATACAGAGTTTCTCCAATGATCCTTTCCACAGATGGTGTTGTAATTGCTATGTATCATCAAGTCAGAACAAACTCATAATTGACCTTCCAGTTGGTTTTCGTAGGTAATAAACTGCATGGGAATTGATTGCTTATCTTTACCATGGAGCATTTAGTGGATATGAACCTTTTACCTTTGGGTTGGTTGCACAACTTCTTTCTACAAAGCAACCAGAGCTCCCTTCCACAGATGCAGTCAATCTAATTCCTATGTCACCCATCAGGTGAGGTCAAGTGCATAGTCATAGTTTGTTTCTTAAATAAAGTCTAGGATTAATTTCTAGCAAAATTACTTTGTTATTTGGCCAAATCACCAAAGTAAGGCTTAAATGGAAGGAATTCCTATTCCCAAGCCTATGACTCTTACAGACATTAGAATGGCAGGCAGATTTTCACAAAATTGGAACTGAAGCAAAAGACACAATAGAAAAGTGCATACATTTTAAATGTACATCTCAATAAACTGTCAAAGAACCAGAGCTAGACACAACAGAAATTACTAGCACTCTTAAAGACTTGTGTTCCCACTTCTAGACACTCTTACCCCTGTTGTTGTTGTTGTTATGCGCCGTCGAGTCGTTTCTGACTCATAGCGACCCTATGCACAACAGCCCTAAACCCTGCTCTATCCTGCGCCAACCGCACCGCCTCTGACACACCCATCCCAATTACCCCAGTCACCGAATCAATCCATCTCATAGAGGGTCTTCCCCTCCTGCGCTGTCCCTCCACCCTCCCAAGCATGATGTCCCTCTCCAAGGACCCATCCCTCCTGGCAACATGTCCAAAGTATGTCAGACGAAGCCCCAGAATCCTTGCCTCCAAGGAGTAGCTTGGTTTAATCGTCCCCAAGATTAATCTGTTTGTTTTCCTGGCAGTCCATGGTACATTCAGCACCCTTCTCCAGCACCACAGCTCAAAAGCATCCACTCTCCTTCTGTCCTCCCTAGTCATTGTCCAACTCTCTGATGCATAACAAGCAATTGCAAATACCATGGCCTGTATCAGGCCCACCTTAGTCTCCTAGAGTCATAATTATTTTGCCCTAACACTATATAGATTAATTTTCCCTAGCTTCAACTTTTTTTACAAAGTGAAATGCTTGTATTCGTTGTGGGTCTAGATTTCTTTTGCACAACATCATACTTGGTGATATTTATTCTTGTTGAATGTAACTGTAGTTTCTTGATTCTCATTGTTGTTAGCATTCCTTATGTAACACACTTTTTCCATTCCACAGTTAATGGACATTTGAGTAATTTCTAGGTTTAGGGTACTAGAATATTAATATTCTGACATACACTGGAATAGAAATATACAACTCTTTGGGTATATTCAACTTTATTATACATTATCAAACAGCTTTCTAGAGTGGCATATCAATTTTCAGTTCTACCAAAAGTATGTAGTTCCTATTGTTTTACATTTTTGTTACATCCTTTTAGCTCTTCTGGTATATATGTTGTAAGTAGTATTATGGGTTTAATTTGCATTTCTCTGAAGACTAATAAACCTAAATACTTTTCACAATTTATTCTCATTTAGATAGCTTCTTTCATAAAGAAAATGTTTAAGTATTTTGTACACTTTCCTTTTACCTGTCTGCTTCTTAAACTGATTTCTAGTTCTTTACCCAAACAAGTGCTCTTACTGATATAAGTATTGCATATGTTTTCTCTCATACTATTGCTTGCCTTTTCACTCACTCAATGCTATCTTCTGTAGAATAGATATTCTTAGCTTCAAGACAGTCCATTTAGAAAATCTTTTCTTTTAAAGCACTTTTGTGTCTTGTTTAAGACATCTTTATGTACTTTAATTTCATAAAAATGTTTTCCTATACTATATTTTCAATAACATCAACATAGAGAGAGAGAGATCAGCCAGCCCAGTGGACAAAAAGTGATGCTATCAAGTCAAAGGTGGGTGACTTTTAATCCGCGGCCCTCGAGCCTGTCTATCATTGTTTTTGTTCAGACATTCCTCTAGGTTGTATAGCCCTGGTGTACAAGTTGCCGTACAGCGGTCACTTATGGTTGCTGTGAGGCTGAACACTGTGACACTGATGTGTCAAATATGTTAATGGTTGGTTACAAAATGCCGACAGACTGGGGTGGAGCTCCCTGATTAAAACATGCTTCGAAGGAGGAGTGGCATCCACTTCCAGAAAGACACCCAAGCACTGAGGACTCTCCTTCATAGGGTCACTATGAGTCACCTGCGACTTGATGGCACTTAACAACAACAACATACTATATTTTAAAAGTTTTATCAATCAAATTTGGAGGTTTTATATATGGTGACAAGGTTTAAAATTAATTTTATTTTCATAGTTTAATTCAGCACGACTTATTAAAAACACCATTCTCCTTCAATATACTTGACTGTCTACTTTGTCATAAATCAAAATTCTCTCTCTTACTGGTCCTTGTTTAGTGTCAAAACTGCATTGTATTCATTACTTGTTAAAATGCCATTGAGTTGCATGGATCTTCACTACTATAGCACTATATATCTATTAAGTTTTGATATTTTTTAAAGTTCTTCTTCAAGTTGGCCTTAGGTACTTCTGATCCATTATATTCCTAAGTAAATTTCAGTCTCAGTCAGCCTGAAGTACAGTGAATTAAGTAATAGGACACTTTTAGAAGGTGTTCCATGTCTGTGCTATGACCCATTATGGAGATACTGCTGTCTATCACGTTAATAAGACAGGACTGGAGTGGGATCTATCTAGACTCCCCACCTTACTAGTGTGTATGACCCAAAACATCTTCCTATAATTTCTTGGGGGTATGATTAATACTTTCAGATTCACTGCCTCAAAATCAACTCATAGCTGATCTTTCATTGGTTTTTCTAATGCTGAAAATCACATATGAAAAGACCGACAATATTTCTCCTACACAGTCACTGGTAAATTCAAACCTCCAGAGGCACAGCCTTTGGGCTAACAGTGCTCCCTAAGACCCCTAAAGTTCTGTATAAAGAAATGCCCTGGAAGAGACCCGGGAAGAGCAACAGTCAGCCACCCACCGCGGAACTCCAGAGGAGCGAAGACCGTGCGACCCCAGAGGAGTGAAGACTACCCGCCATTGTGCGACCCCCCAGCAGCCCACACCTCTGTGACCCCCAAAACACAGGGTGCTGCTGCATAAACCCCCAGGAGCGCCCAAGCCCCGCCCCCACTTCTTGATGGTAGTGTCCAAGCCCTGTGCTCCTTAGGACTCCCTAGTCGTTTGCTATCCTCCCCTCCCCGAACCCCTTGCAGCTCCACAACCACGCACCTCAACCCCCACCACAGCCCTGTGACCTCAGGACACCACCACGGATCCAGCCATCACCCGGAGCTATCAGCCGATCTGTTGTGGAACTAACCTGGCAGAAGAAAGGCCGGCAGAATCTTGGCTGTGTTTACTGGGACATTGCTGAATACCTGGGAGAGCACACTGGTGGGGAATTTGGCCGAGCTCTCTTGGGCTACATCAACTGCGCAAAACGAGGCAGCAAGCTGGCTTCTGTGAACTCTGCAGACCAGCCAGAGGCTAGTGGGTTGGTGGGAATTTGACCTTGACTTTTCGGATCTGGTTGGATCCAGTACTCTGCTGGAGCAGGGGCTGTTCTGAGAGGGCACCTGTGTAAGTGCCACCGGCAGGGAACACTGAAAAAACCACTGGGTAGGAAACAGACAGCAGGAATTTGAGTAAGGACCCCAGTCGTGAGGACACTGGCACACCAGAGGTTTGAGCAAGGCCCTCCAAGTGTTTGACCTGCCCTTGCGATCACCCAACCCATTGCCTGCCTCCCCACATTTGGCTCAACACCAGTGCCTAAACGTCTGGGAAATCAACTTGCCTTTAAACAAGAGCACCTTGACCTGTCTTAGCAACAAGAGATTGCCCTGGCAGGCGTTGAACTGACATTTTTCTGAAGTCAGAAAGTCAGACAAATGCACAAATTCGGTAGCTGCACGTCTGATCTCAAGAGCATTGTCTTCAGATCAAGAACACATACCAACGTCTCAAAGAAAGCAAACTATCACACACAATACACAAGAGCAAAGCAAGATGTCACCCACAAAGGGCGACACAGTAACAGTGGATACCCTGAAGCCAGAAAGTCTCATGGAACGTTCTGACACAGAATTTAAAAGAGGAGTGACTGAATATATCCAATGGATGAAAGAAAACTTGATGAATTACAGGATGCTACAAGCAAAGACAAGAAGGAGTTAAAAAAAAACAATGGAAAACATTGCAGAAAAAAAAAATGAGGCATTAGCGGCACTGGAAAAACAAGAATCCACCATTCAAAATATAAGGTCCAATGTTTCAGAGGCCGTCAACATGATGGAGGGACATATGAGCAGAGTTGATGAGATGGAACACAGAACCAGTGACATTGAAGACAAAACTGTCACCACTGATCTCCTAGAGCAAAAAGCAGACTCAAAAAAGAAAGAAAAAGAAGAAAATCTAAGAATGATTTGGAACACCATCAAGAAAAATAACATGCGCATCATTAGAATCCCAGAAAAGGAAGACGCAAATAAAGGCACTGAAAAAGTTGTAGAAGAATTACTAGAGGAAAACTTGCCAGGCATAATGAAGAATGAGAGAATATGTATTCAGGAAGCTCAGCGAACACCATATAGTTTGACCCCAAAAGAAAAACATCAAGGCATATCATAGTTAAATTTGCCAGAACTAAGGATAAGGAGAGAATCCTGAAAGCAGCAAGGGAGAAACAAAGAGTAACCTATAAAGGAGAACAGAATGATTAAGTGCTGATTTCTCAGCAGAAACCATGCAGGCAAGAAGAGAGTGGAAGGACATATATCAAACACTCAAAGACCACAACTGTCAACCAACAATACTGTACCCAGCAAAATTATCTATCAAATATGAAGGACAGATCAAGATATTCCCAGAAAAGGAAAACCTAAGAGAGTTTGTAAAAACAAGACCAGCATTGCAGGAGAGAATCAGAGATGTCCTTCTTACAGACATACCACAGAAAGCTCCAAGGTCCAAAGTAACTAGCAACAACACCAAAAGAACTCAACACAATGATAGCAATAAAAACTAGCCTCTCAATAGTCACACTGAACATGAATGGTTTAAAAGCACTGCTGAAGAGAAAGAGAGCGGCAGAATGGACAAAAAACCAAAATCCATCAATATGTTGTCTACAAGAGACATGCCTGAAAAATGAAGATAAAGACAGGCTTAAAAAAAAAGGGGTGGGGAAAAATATACCAAGCAAATGGCAACCAGAAAAAAACAGGGATAGCCATATTAATCTCTGCTGAAATAAATATTAATGTAAAAACCATCACAGAGGACAAGGAAGGTCACTAGATAATGCGGAAACGGTCAATAGAACAAGAGGACATAACAATAATAAATATCTATGCACCAAATAAAAGACCAGCAAAATACATAAAACAAACATTAACAAAACTGAAAA
>NW_006399963.1:1110225-1136766 GCF_000299155.1 Elephantulus edwardii | reverse complement strand
ACTCAGGGTGAAAATCAAGATGGTTCAATCTCACAATATCACAACAAACAGTAATTTTTAAGAGGTCAGACAAGTAGCAGAACAGAAGTAATCTGAAGACTGAATAGAAAATCAAGGAAGAAAGAGATTTCAGAGGACACAAAAAACATCAGGTACAGTGGAGAGGTCAAGAGAAGCGAAGGTGAAAAAGAACGTGTGAATCTGGGAAACAAACTATTCATTCCAGACCAAGGCTACAACAGGAAGTAAAAAAACAGCACAAACTTCCAACACCTATATGTGAAACAGAATATCTCAATAGGAAAAGTAGTACTTGGCAGATGGAAGGAGTATACAGAGTCATTATACCAAAAAGAATTAGCTGACACAGAAGAATTTCAAGAAACAACATATGATCATGAGGCAATGGTGATGAAGGAGGAAGTGCAGGTTGCTCTGAAGGACTTGGCAAAAAGTCCCAGGAAATAGTGGAAGACCAATTGATGTATTTCAGCAAACATATGCTGCCCTGCATGTGCTCACTAAGTTGTGCCAAGAAATCTGGAGGACAACTACTTGGCCAATTGACTGGAAGAGATATATATTTAATTCCATTTCAAAAAAAGGTGACCCAACAGAATGTGGAAATTATCAAACAATATCACTAATATCACAAACCAGCAAAATCCTGCTGAATATTACACAGAAAAGATTTCAACAGCATACTGACAGAGAACCACTAGAAATACAAGCTGTGTTCAGAAGAGGTCGTGGCACTAAGGATATTACTGCCAATGTCAGATGTATCTTGGCAGAAAGCAGAAAGTACCAGAAGAATGTCTATCTGTGTTTCATTGATTATGCAAAGGCATTTGACTGTGTGGATCACAATAAATAGTGGCTAACCTTGAGGAAAATGGGATCTCAGTGCATTTGATCATGCTTTTACTAAACCTATACTTGGACCAAGAAGTAGTCCTCAGAACAGAGCAAGGAAACATTGCATGGTTCAAAATCAGGAAAGGAGTGCATCAAGGATGCATCCTGTCCCCATACCTTTTCAGTCTGTATGCAGAACAGATCATTCAGGAAACTCGGCTTTATGAGAAGGAGTGTGGCACATCAGAATTGGAGGAAGACTCAACAGCAACCTATGATATGCAGATAACACAACCTTGCATGCTTTAACTGAGGAGGGCCTGAAGTATTTGCTGCAGAAGGTCAAGGACTGTAGTCTGCAATATGGATTCAAGCTCAACATCAAGAAGACAACGATTCTCACCACTGAGCCAATTGACTGCACTATATTAGATGGAGAAGAGACTGAGGTTGTTAAAATTACAGCTTGCTCGTATTCACGATCAACAATCTTAACACCAGCAGTCAGGGGGAAAAAAGACGTATTGCATTGGGAATATCTGCTGATATGGACCTCTCCAGAGTACTGAAAAGCAATGATGTCAGTCTAGATACAAAGGTGTGCCTAATCCAGGCCATGGACTTCTCAATTACTTCTTATGCTTCAGAGAGTTGAACAATGACTAAGGTTGACAGAAGAAGAAGAGATTCCTTTGAGTTGTGGTACTGGAGAAGAATCTTGAACATATCATGGATTGCCAAGAAAACAAATGAGTCTGTCTTGGAGAGGGTAAAACCAAGTCTTTCCTTGGAGGCTAGGATTTTTAAGCTCTGCCTCACTTCATTTGGGGACGTGGCCAGGAGAGATCAGTCCCTGAAGAAGAACATCATGCTCAGATGGGTGGACGGACAGCACAAGAGAGGGAGACTCCGGATGAGATGGATTCATACAGTTACTTGGGGTGACTGGGGTTGGTATGTCGGAATTAGTAGACTGGCTCAGGACAGGGAAGGGGTCAGAGCCACTATACATCACAGGCAACTCAGTGGCAAATAAAAACAATAACATACTATGACAGGTTTGGAAGCAGGAGTGGCATCCACTTCCTAAATAACATGCCTCTGGAAACTATGAACTTTGATAAATGTTGATAATTATAATGGGGCATCAGGCCTTTTGTTCATAGGGTTGCTATGAGTTGTGCTTGACTTGAAGGCAATCAACAACAACAACAACTAAATGTACACCTCTAGGGAACTGAGTTTAAAAATTTACTCTTTAACTCTCTAAACACCCCTTAATAAGTACGATTCAGGAGGTATAGAAAATGTAATTTTCCTAAACCTATTTTGATAGTAAAGGCAAGAAATGTACTTTCCTGCAGCCCAGAATAAGACCTACATTGCAAAGAGGACTGAGGGGAGAGAGAGGAGGAAAGTAATTATGCAATAATAAATGAATATTTAAAAAACAAAAAAAGTGAACTGTGGGAGAGGGATGGAAGATAGGGATAAGAGGTAAAAATGTGCAACAATGAATGAATGAAAATCTTTTCTGTAACTTTCCTTAAAACAATAATTAAAATAAAAAAAGTTATTTTTTAAAAAAAGAAATGTACTTTCCTCAAAACACAGGAAACTGCATAGACACTTTGCATCAGCAGAGACATTTGTTATCAACAAAAAAGAAATAATTTACAGAATCCTCACCAGTATCTGCCTCCAGACTGCCCAGGTCAATTTCAAGGTTAACTTCTGTTCCTCCAAGGATGGCTTGAAGACGCTTTTGTTTTACTGTAATCTTCTTGAGCTGTTGTTCCTTAAAAAGTAAGTATCAAATGTAGAAAACAGCAGTAATAAACTTATTGCTAAATAAACAGGCAGCATTACAAACTTAAACACTTTCATCAACAACACAATTAACCAATTTGATCTCATAAATATATATACAACATCCACCGAACAAGAACATAATATACATTCTTTTCCAATGAATATTCTTCAAAATAAACTATACAGTCAAGTGCAAAGCAAGCCTCAAAAAATTTAAACATGGAAATACTTCAAAGTATCTTTTCAGATCACAATGCTGTAAGATTAGAAATCAACAGGAAGGTAAGGGGAAAATATTAAATACATAGAAATTAAATGCTGGGGAAAGTGAAGGATCAAAGAAAGAGAGAAAGATCCCCAACAAAATGGATACAGTGACTGTAACAATGAGCTTAAGCGTATCAGAGACTGGGAGGATGATTCAGTATAGGGCAAAGTTTAGCTCTGTTGTTCAAAGTGTCACTATAAGTCATGGCCAACTGGATAGCCTCTAACAACATCAACATAAAAACTAGGGCACTGGTGGCCTAGTAGGTAAGGAGTTTCACTGCAACTCAAGGCAGGTAGTTTGACTCTACCAGATGCTGACAGAAAAAGAAGAGTCATCTCCTCTTGTGCAATTCACAACTTCTGAGAGCCCACCGGAGGGTCAGCTATGAGTCATTTCAGACTTGACAACAATGAGTTGAGTTTTATAACTACAGAGTAATAGAAAATAGCATTTTAAAACATCTTGATACAAATAACAAGAAAAATAAATATAACACATCAACACCTCTGGGATAAAACAAGCATAGTGCTAAGGAAGCAATTCACAGCAGTACATACACACACCAAAAAAGGGGGGAAAACTAAAATGAGCACCTATAATGCTGTAATTTTAACAAATAAAAATTGTTTCTAATTGGGGATGGAGAGTGGAGTGTGAACCAAAAACAACCTACATTTTCCAGAAGAAAGGAAATAAAGACTTGTTATTCATTGCCATCAAGTCAGAACCAACTCATAGCTGATGCTTGCAAATAGGAAATCCCATGGCAAGAGATTTCCAACTTTCTCCCATGAAACATGTAATCCATTTGAACTGCCTATCTTTGGGTTGCAGCACAACTGCTTACCACTAAACCAAAGACTAGTGGAGAAATAGTAAGTGAAACTCCCCCCAAAAACAAAAATCAATAAAAAGAATAAGAATAGAAGTTGATTCTTTGAAAGGATTAGTAAAATTGACAAATCATTAGCAAATTTAACAAAGAAAAAGAAGGTGGAAATACCAAAAGAGAAATGAAGCAAGTGGCATCACAACAGAAGCAAATGAAACAAAAAGAAAAATATTAAAAGAATAATACTGTGAGAAACAAATACTCTGAAAATCCCCCAACAAATCTGAAAACCTGAGGGAATCAATTCAGTTTCAGACACTATCTGCCTAAACTAACAAGTACTTAATTACAAAATTTAAACAGACCTATTACAAAAGAAGAAATTCTTAAATAAACTCCCAAATGAATCCAGATCGTTTCACCAGTGAATTCAACCAAAGATTCAGAGAAAACAGACATTAATTCTACTCAAACTATTTCTGAGTACAGGAAAAAGAAGGAATACTCTCAAGTTCATTCTAAGAAGCAAGTATAACTGATAGCAAAACCAGGCAAACAAACCACTAACAAAAGAAAGTTACAGACGAATGTTACTTATGAACACAGACATAAAAATTCTCAAGAAGAAACTAGCTAATGAAATATAACACATTGAAAAAGGAATGCATAATAATCAATTGGAGTCACATCTGGTATACAAGGTGAGTCAACGTTAGAAAAACAAGTCATATAATTCACCACATAAATATGACATAGAAAAACCACCACATGATCCTATCAATGGAGAAAACGAACTTGAAAACATTTAACACCTATTTCTGATGTTCAAAAGATTTAAAAATATTTAAAAGAACAGAAAATCCTCACTATAACTTAAATACATACACAAACTCAAAGGACACCATTACTCTCAATAGAGACTGAAAGAACCCCCCTAGTGATCAAAAACCAGACAAAGATGTTCTTTCTGCCCCCACCCCCTCCCCCCAATTTTTGCTGTGTGCTGTGGAGTCAGATCTGGCCGGGACAGGAGGAGGATGCCTATCCTCTTGTGGAACATCTGACTGCAGCACAACTTCTTGCTACTAGGCCACCAGAGCTCCTTACAAGGATGTTCTTTATTCCCACTCCTATTCAATATCATATTCTAAGTCTGAGCCACAGCAATCCCAACCCCAATCCTATTAGAACTCTATAGAGATAGGAAAACTTAGAACTAACTTTATAGGGAAAGGAAAGAAACCAAAGATAAATAAAGCACTACTGAAAAGACAAAACAGGAGGCTTTATATTTTTCTGACTGCTAAACAGTTACATTAGCCAAAAAACCCAGTACTGGTACAACAGAAGATACATATAGACCAATAGAACAGAACTGAGCAACCTGACAAGGAATCAAAACACATTATCTAGGGGAGCTCTGGTGGCCTCGTGGCAAGGAGCTGCAACTACAATCCCAGAGGCACACGGTTCGAATCCACCAGATGCTCTGCCGAGAAAGGAGGGACAAACTCCTCCTGTACCAGTCAGATCTGATTTGACGGTACACACACACCCAAAGAAAACACATTATCTGAAGAAAAGAGATTCTTTAATAAATGGTCCCGAAAACTCAAACAATATTCACACCTTATATCATATACAAAGTTACCTTAAAAAGGAATAAAGACCTAAATGTAAAACCTAAAGCTATAAAGATTATCAAAGAAAATCAAGGAGCAAAGGAGAGCTGGACAATTGTGACAGAAGTAGAATCTATGCCTTTGAGTGGTGATACTAGAGAAGAGTGTTGAACTTATCATGGACTGCCTGCCAGGAAAATAAACTGGTCAGTCCTGGAGAGGGTGAAACTAAGCTACTCCCTGGAGGCAAGGATTTTGAAGCTCTGCCTCACATACTTTGGGCTAGCAATAACAGCTAAGAGAAAACAAAAAGGCTACTAAGAATGTGGACAGATTGGAACTCTTGTATACTGCTGGTGGGGATTGTGTAACTCCCTCTGAAAATGGCTGGGTGCTTACTAAAAAGTTGAGAATACAAATACTATTTGATCTAGCAAGCCCATTACTAGGTATATATCCTGAAGAAATAAGAACTGCAACATGAATAGCTATCTTCACTGTAGCTTTATTTACAGCAGTAAAGTGATGGAAACAACCAAAGTATCCACCAGTGGATGAAAGGATAAATAAACTATGGTATATATTATACACAAAAGAACACTAAAGAGTAATTAAGAATTCATGAAACACTAATAACATTAAGTCAGTCATAAAAGGACAAATACTATTTAAGTCTACTATTCTCTACAACGCTTTGGTAATTTTAGTGGGTAAGGAGCTGCACTGTCAACCCAAAGGCAGACAGATTCACCAGCTGCTCCATTAAGAAACGGGGCAATCTCCTCTCAAGTGATTTGAAGTCTCAGAAAGCTATGAGTCATTTTTGACTTGACAGTTGTTGTTAGGTGCCATCAAGTCAAGTACAACTAATAGAGACCCTATGAATAGCCAAACTGTACCCTGCCTATCATGTGTCATCATTATAATTTCTGACATACTAGAGCCTGATGCTGAAGTCACCATGTCAATTCATCTTGCTGGGGATTTGCCTCTCCTTCGTTGACCCTCTATCTTTCCAAGCATGATGTCCCTTTGCAAAGAACAGACTTGTCTACCCACATATCTAAAATATGAAAGACAAAGCATTGTCATTTTTGCCTGCAAGGAGCACTATGGCTGTACATTTTCCAAGACATATCTTTTGTTCTTTTGGCAGTCCATGAGATATTCAGTACTCTTCTTCAGTACTCTTCTCCAATACAACCCAAAGGCACAAATACTATTGTAATTCTTATTCATTGTCCAGCTCTCCAATATATAGCAAGTGATTGAGATCACTGAATGGATTAGATGCACCTTAGTTTTCAAACTGGTAGCATTGTTCTTTAGCATTTTGGAGAGGTCCCTGACAGTGGACTCAACCCACTGCTATTCATCTGATTTCCTGTCTGTTGGTACCAAGGATGTTGACTGTTGAGCCAAGCAACAGGAAATCACTGACAGTTTCAATCCTTTCTTGATTTATTATAATGTTGACTAGTGGTCCTGTAGCAAGACCTTTGTTTTCCTGATGTTGAGATGTAATCCACACCAAAAGCCATAGTCAGTCCTTGATCTGCTGCAGCAACTGTTTCACTTTCAGAAAGCAAAGTTGTACCATCTCCATAATGCAGGTCGTTGATGAGTCTTCCTCTAATCCTGATGCCACATTCCTCTTTTATAAAGTCCAGCTTTGTGAATTAATTGCTCAGCATAAAGACTGAATACGTATGGAGAAAAGATACAACTGTGATGCGCACCCTTCTTGGTTTTAAACTATGCCATGTTCCCCTGCTCCATTAGGACAACATTTTCTTGGTCTAGGCATAGTATAATTAAGTGTTCTGGGTTTCTCATTTTCCTCAGCATTAGCCATAATGTGTTATGATCGACACAATCAAATACCTTTACATAGTCAATAAAACACAATTCTTCTGGAATTCCTTCTCACATCCTCAATGATATCCTGGTGCTGTAGTCTCTTCTAAAACCAGCTTGAAGTGCAACAATGAATGAATGTAAACCCAAAATCTCTGTAAATGTTCATTAAAACTAATAAAATTTAATAATAATTTAAAAAAATCTTAATATTAAAAAAATCAGCAATGAATGAATGGAAATAATAAATACATACATACATACATACATACATACATACATACATAAAACAAACCAGCTTGAACCTCTGGCAGTTCTCCACCAATGTACCTATTTCAAATAATCTTCAACAATATTTTGTTTGCATGAGATGGTAATTATGGTAATGGTTCAATAATCTCCACTCTTTTTTGGTACACAATTATCATACATAATAAACAATTATCAGTATTGACTCAATGGCATCCAGAAACAACTACTATAAATGTCTAAAGAAACGGTTGTTGTTGTTGTTGTTGTTGTAAAGTGCCATCAAGCCATAGGTGACTCATTGTGACCCTATGAACAAAAGTCCTCAACATCTGTGACTTTCATCCTTTCTCCAGGTTCACAGGGTTTCCAGAGGCAAACTATTATGGAAGTGGATGCCACTCCTGCTTCCAAGCTTGTTTTAATCGAGGAGCTCCACCAAACACTGTCCGCCATGGGTAACAATTAACACATCTGACACATCAGTGTCACAGTGTTTAGCTTCACAGCAACCACAAGTTACCACTGTACAGCAAGTAGACACATCAGGACTATGTCACCTAGAAGAATGTCTAACAAAAAACATTGAAAAACAGTTTTGAGGGCTGCAGATTAAAAGTCACCCCCCTTTCGCTTAGTAGCATCACTTCCCGTCTGCTAAGCCAACTGATCTTTCTCTGTGTTGATGTTATTATTGTTAAGGGGTGTCAAGTAGTAGGCAACTCATAGCGACCCTATGACCAAAAGTCCTCAACACTTGCGTGACTTTCATCCTTTCTCCAGGTTCATAGGGTTTCCAGAGGCAAGCTATTACAGAAGTGGATGCCACTCCTGTTTATACACAGAAAAAGAGTATTCTTTGATGGTGAACAGGGATGACAATGAAGTAAAATAAACACAAAAATAACAAATCAAACCAAACCCAAAGTCAACAAGTCCATTTCAACCGATAGACTCTCCACTGGGTTTCCAAGGGTGTTAATCATTATGGGGAAAGACTACCTATCTTTGTTATGATCCAAACACTCAAATGCCTTTTCAGAATCAATAAAACATAAGTAAACATCTTTCTGGCATTCTCTGCTTGCAGCCAAGATCCTTCTGACATTAGCAACTATATGTCTCATGCCACAGCCTCTTAAGAACTCAGCATGAATTTCTGACAATTCCCTATTGATGTATGCATTGGTCCAGATGTTTATGAATAATCTTTAGCAACATTTTGCTTGCATAAGATACAGTCTGTTGGCTCACCTTTTTGGGGAGTAGGAACAAATATGGATGATCCCAGAACTAACTGGATATCTTCCAATTAGTTTGCCCAGTAGCTGTCTTTAATTATTTGCTAGAAGAGACTGGTGAGCACATCCAGGGCTGCATCTATTTCCTCAAACATGTCAGTTGGCATTTCATCAATTCTTAGGGCCTTATTTTTTGTCAATGCCTCCAGTACTACTGGTTCTGAAACATACGGCTCCATATCGATCAATTCTTTTTGCTATAGTGACTCTGTGTATTCCTTCCATATTCTCTTGATGCTTCTTGCCTCATTCAAGATTTCATAGACTTCTTCAGTATTGCAAGTCAAGGCTTGAATCTATTCTTCATTTTTCTCAGTATGAGAAATGTCTGGCATAGTTTTCTAACTCCAGCTTCTTACACATTTCCTTAAGATACTTTGCTTTGTCTGCTAGAGCTAACCTTTGAAACATTCTGTTCTGTTCTCTTACCTCAGCATTCGTTCCCCTTGATGTAGCTCCTGGTCATTCCAGTACAAGTTTCAGAATATTTTCTGACATCCATTTTGGTCTTCTCTTTCTTCTCCTGTGTCTGTTTGCTGAACTGGGGAGGCATGCACATTACTGTGATGCTGGAAGCTATGCCACTAATATTTCAGACACCAGCACAGTCACTCATGATAGACAGGTTTCAGTGGAGCTTCCAGACTAAGAGACTGAAGAAGTGGGACTGGCCATTCACCTCTGAAATAACATGCCTTCAAAGACCCTACAGAAAATGGAAGAGCACTGTTAGTTATCTGCAGGAAGATGAAGCCCTCAGGTTAAAAGGAGCTCACAATGTGACTGTGGAAGAGGTTCCTCCTCAGAGTTGTTCTTATGTGCCATCCAGTCGCCTACGACTCATAGTGGCCCTTTGTACTATAGCTCAGAAGCCTGCTCTGTCCTGAGCCAGTCTCAGTGACTCTGACAAACCTACCCCCATTGCCCCAGTTACTGTATCAATCCATCTTATCCAGGGTCTTCCTCTTCTGCGCTGCCCCTCCACCCTTCCATGCATGATGTCCTTCTCCAAAGATCGATTCCTCCTGGACACATGCTCAAAGTATGTGAGACAGAGCTTCAAAACCCTAGTCTCCAAGGAGAAACTTGGTTTCACCCTCTCCAAAACAGACCTATTTTTTTTCTTGACAAACCATGTTCAAGACTCTGTTCCAGTACCACAAATCAAAGACATCAATTCTTCTTTAATCCTTAGCCATTGTCCAGATCTCTGATGCATATCAAGTCATAATGGAGACCATGGCTTGGATCAGGCACACATTTATCTCTAGACTGACATTGTTGCTTCTCAGTACTCTGCAAAGGAACCTAACAACAGATTTTCCTAATGCAATTTGCTTTTTGATTTCCTGACTACTGATACCGAAAGTGTTGATTGTGAAGCCGAGCAAGCTGTAATTATTGACAACCTCTTCTCCATACATCATGGTGCAGCCAACTGGCCCAGTGGTGAAAGCCTTTGTCTTCTTGACATTGAGCTTTAATGCATACTGCAGACTACAGTCCTTGACCTTCTGCAGCAAGCACATGAGGTCCTTTTCAGTTTCAGCAAGTAACGTTGTCATCTGCTTAACATAGGTTGTTGATGAGTCTTCCTCCAAGCCTGATGTCACATTCTTTCTCAAAAATCCCAGCCTCCCAAATAATCTGTTCTTCATACAGACTGAAAAGGTATGGAGACAGGACACATCCCTGATGTCTCCTTTTCTGATTTTGAACCATGCAGCGTTTCCTTGCTCTGTTCTCATGACTTCTTCCTGGTCCAAATACAGGTTTTGCATAAGCACAATCAAGTGTTTTGGGATTCCCATTCTCCTCAAGCTTAACCACAGTTTGTTGTGATCTACATAGCCAAATGCCTTTGCATACTCAATGAAAGTCTGGTACTCTTTCCTTTCTGTGAAGATCCTTCTGACACTGGTGATAATGTCTCTAATGCCAAGGCCTCTACTAAACCCAGCTTGTATTTCTGGTTCTTCTTTGTCAATGTCCTATTTCAGTCATTTCTGAATAATCTTCAGCAGGATTTTGCTTGTGTGTGATATGAGTGATATTATTCAAAAAGTTCCACACTCTGTCAGGTCACCTTTTTTGGAATGGGAATAAATATGAATCTCTTCCAATCAGCTGGCCAGGTAGTTATCCTCCAGATTTCTTGGCACAACATGCCAGCAATTCTGGAAAATGAATGAACTTATTTGTCACAAATATTTTTTAAAAACCTAAACAGCAACTATACACATGAACTTCACCTTATTGACAAGAACAAGAATTAGATTGATTACATCTGTGGAAATTTATGTTGGAGAAGCTCACCGTCAGCAGTCAAAACAAGGCCAGGACTAACTGTGAAACAAATTATCAACAACTCATGCATAAGTTCCAAATGAAGGTGAAGAAAATGAAAACAAATCCCCAGGAAACAAAATTTGAGACAGTGAACATTAATCACTAAAGACCAGACAAACTGTAAAATTATATAAATAATAGCTGAGGAAAGCAAAAGGTCTTTACAAAAAGACAGCAGGAATGTTGACTGTGGATCCAAGTAAAATGAAATCCATGACAATTTCAATCTTTACTTCATCTATCATGGTGTTTATTGAGACAGAGATGAGTATTTTTGTTTTCTAGATGCTGAAATGTAATCTGCATTGAAGGATGCATGCTGGGAAGTACTTCATGTCTTCTTTATTCTTCTGCATGCAAGGTCATGTCATCTGCAAAATGCAAGTTGTTGATGACTCACTATTCCAGCAATACTAATGCCACATTCTTCTTCACTCAAATTATTTGTGTAGCATACATATTGAATAGGTATGATGCAGAGATACAACAATGATACATATCTTTCCTGATTTTTAACTACCCAATATCTTCTAGATCCGTTCAAACTGCTTCCTGATCTGGTCTGTGAATTGGTTCTGTGAGTGTTGTTGTTATGTGCCATCGAGTCACTTGCGATTCATAGTGACTCTATGTACAACAGTCCTAAATCCTTCTCTGTCCTGTGCCAATTGCACTGTCTCCAACAGATGCATCTCGATCACCTCAGTCACTGAATCAATCCACCCTATAGAGGGTCTTCCCCTCCTGTGCTGTCCTCCACCCTCCCAAGCATCATTTCCTTCTCTAAGGACTGGTCCCTCCTTATAACATGTCCAAAGTATGTCAGATGAAGCTGCCGAATCCTTGCCTCCAAGGAGCAGCCTCGTTTAACCCTCTCCAGAATGAATCTGTTTGTTTTCTTGGCAGTCCATAGTAAACACAATACTCTTCTCCAGTACCACAGCTCAATGGCACCAATTCTCCTTCTATCCTCCCTAGTCATTGTCCAACTCTCTGACACATAGCATGTGATTGCAAAGACCATGACCTGTATCCGACACACCTTAGTCTCCAGAGTGACAGCATTGCTCTTCAGTACTTTGGAGAGGACAGTAACAGCAGACTTTCCCATCACAATACATCTTTTCATTTCCTGGCCTCTGGTACCAAGAGTGTTGACTGTGGAGCCAAGCAAACTGAAGCTGTGAACAATCTCAATCTTTTCACCATCCATCCTGATGCTTCCAATTGGTCTAGTGGTGAGAATCTTTGTCTCCTTGACACTGAGCTTCAATCCAAATTGAAGGCTGCAGTCCTTGACCCTCTGCAGCAAGTGCTTCAGGTCCTCCTCAGTATCAGCAAGCAGTGTTGTGTCATCTGCATAACACAGGTTGTTAATAGATCTTCTATAAATCCTGACGCCACACTTCTCCTCATAGAGACCAGCTTCCTGGATAATCTGTTCTACATACAGGTTGAAATGGTATGGAGATAGGACACATGCCTGGCGTACACCCTTCCCAATTTTGAAGAATGCAGTTTTCCCTTGCTCTGTTCTGACGATGCCTCTTGGTCCAAGTATAGATTTCGCATTAACACAATCAAGTGTTCTGGGATTCCCATTCTTCTCAGAGTTAGCCACAGTTGGTTCTGATCCACATAGTCAAACACCTTCGCATAATCAATGAAACACAGATAGACATTCCTCTGGTATTCCCTGCTTTCATCTAAGATCCATCTAACATTAGCTACAATATCCCTAGTATCATGACACCTTCTAAACACAACCTGGACTTCTGGCAGTTCTCTGCTTATGTGCTGTTCTAATCGTTTTTGGATAATCTGTAGTAGAATCTTACTTGCATATGAAATCAACGATATTATTCTATAATTTCCACACTCTGTTGGGTCACCCTTCTTTGGAATGGAAACAAATACAGATCTCTTCCAGTCAGATGGCCAAGTGGTTGTCCTCTAGGTTTCTTGGGACAACTTCATCAGCACATCCAGGGCAGCATCTGTTAGCTGAAATACGTCAATTGGTATATCATCTATTTCTGAAGCAGCTTGTCATTTCATTAAATTCTTCTGTGTCTGCCAATTCCTTTCAATACAGTGACTCAGTATATTCTTTCCATCTTCTTTTAATACTTCCTGGATCATTTAATATTCTGCCTAAAGCATCCTTGATTATAGCAACTCGAGGTTTGAATTTGCTCTTCAGTTCCTTGAGCTTTAAGAAATGCTGAGCGAGTTCAGCCCTTTTGATTTTCTGACTCCAGCTCCTTCCACATTTCATTGTAATATTTTACTTTGTCATCCTGTAGTGCCTTTTGGCATCTTCTGTTCAGCTCTTTAGTACCCAGAATTCTTCCTTCTTCCTTGGCTTCTCTGCGCTCCAGTGCAATATTCAGAGTTTCTTCTGACATCCATTTTGGTCTTCTCTTCCTCTTCTGTATTTGTATTGACCACTTGCACTCTTCCTGGATGATACCCTTGATATCCTCCCACAACTCATTTAGTCTTTGCTCATTAGTCCAAGGCCTCAAACCTGTTCCTGAGATGGTTCTGAAATTCAGGTGGGATAGACTCAAAGTCTTATTTTGGTTCCCATGGATTCAGTTTCATTTTCCTCAGCTTCAGCTTGAACTTGCATATGAGTAGCTGGTGGACTGTTCCACAATTAGCTCCTGGCCTAGTTTTCATGGCTGATACTGAGCTTCTCCAGCGGTTCTTTACACAGATGTAAGCAATCTGATTCCTATGCAAACCACCAGGTGAAATCCATGTGTATAACCTGCGTTTATGTTTCTTATAAAACGGATTTGCAATGAATAAGTCATTGATTGTGCAAAATCCAATCATTCTATCTCCATCTTCATTTCTGTCACCAAGTCCATGTTTTCCAACTACTGACTCTTCTTCTCCGTTTCCAACTTTTGCATTCCAGTCACCCATCATTATTAATGTATCTTGATTGCATGTTCAATCAATCTCCGACTGTAAAAGTTGGTAGAATCATCTATTTCCTCTTCTTTGATCTGGTTGTTGCTGTATATGTCTGAAAGATAGAGGTATTATTCACTGGACTTCCTTGTATGCGTATGGATATTATCCTCTCTCACAATATTGTACTTTCAAACGAATCTAGAAATGACTTTTTTAACTATGAAAGCGATCCCATTTTTTCCTCACCTTTTCATCTCCGGAGTGGTGTATCATATGATCATCTGACTCAAAATGCCCCATGCCAGTCCATCTCATCTCATCTAGTATGTCAATATTGATGCGTTCCATTTCTTCCTTGACAATACCTAATTTTCCTACATTCGTGGTTCTCACATGCCATGTTCCAATCACTAGAACACGCATAAACTAACAGAAAGGGCAACTGAGGTAGAGCTTTCAAGTAGGGAAATACAAAGGAAGAGGAACAGTTGTAAGCAGACACTAGTGATTGGTTCTGTGAGTACAATTAAGTATTCTGAAATTTCCATCCTTCTCTATTTTATAATTTATTATTATCCACACAGCTGAATGTTTTTATACAGTAAATAAAACACAAGAAAACTGTCACTGTATTCTCTGCTTTCAGCCAATAGCCATATGACATCAGCAATAATATATTCATTGTTCCACGGCCTCTTCTAAATTCAGCTTGAATTTTTTTACTGTTCCTCCTCTCATATCTAATACACTTCAAAGATATTTTACTTCACTATGATATTAATATTGTTCAATAATTCCTGTATCTTTTTTTTGGATGTCTTCTAGTCAGTTCTTCAGGCAGCTTTTCATTCTACCTTTCTAACTACAGCTCTTTCCATTTTTATAAATTTAAATAAAATTTTTATTTTATACTAGTTAACTTATAAACTTTGTATATGATGTTTTCCACATCTGATATTTCCCATTTCCTTTACCCACCTCTTCCTCTACACATCAAATTGTGTGATCCTATAATTAACACCACCCCCCCCAACCACCACTCATCCTCACCCCTCTGCTCCTACCCTTGGATTCTCATAATGGTGTTATACAATATTTGTCCTTTTGGGACTGAGTTAGTCCCCTCAGTATAATGTTCTCCAGTCCCTCCTATGTCAGGTGGTGACAAAATAAATTGCTCCTGTGTGTTGCATAATATTCCATCAAGTGGATGTACTCTAATTTCTCAATCTATTTCACTGTGGTTGGACATTTGGGCTGTTTCCAAGTTCTTGCATCTTGTGATGGTGAATAACACTGCTATGAACATTGATATACAAGTCTCCGTTTGTGCCTCATTTCTCATTTTCTCAGGGTATCTTACAAGCAGTGAAATAGCTGGGTCATACGGAATTTCTATGTTCAGCTTTTTGAGGAAACGTCAAACTGCCTTCCAGACTGGTTGTATATTTTACAATCCCACCAACAGTGCTCAAGTGTTCCTATCTTGCCACATCCTCTCCAACATTTATGACTTCCTGTCCTGTTAAACTTTGCCAGTCCCACTGGGGTGAGATGGTATCTCATTGTGGTTTTGATTTGCATCTCTTACTGCCAGTGATTTTGAACATTTCTTCATGTGTTTGCTGGCTAACAGAATGCTTTCGTCTGTGAAAAGTCTTTCCATGTCTTTTGCCCATTTTATAATTAGGTTATCAGTCTTTTTCTTGAAAAGGCCCTGTAGGGTTCTGAAAACTTTTGATATGAGACCCTTGTCTGAAATAGTATTGCCAAATGTGTTTTCGCTGTCAGTAGGTTTTCTTTTCCTCTACTGGAAAATATTTTTTTATGCACGCAGGTGTTTAATCTTTAGAAGGTGCCATTCATCATTTTTTACCCTCTTCAGAATGTGTTTTTCTGACTGTATTTGGCAGTCTCTTTATACCAGAGACTAGGTCATCTAGTAACCCTTACAGTTTTGCTCTTAAGTCCTCAAGGTGTTCTATGTACACTATCATATCACCCACACATAGCATCATCATCTCTCTTGCCACTCTAGAGACATTTTATTTTCTTCTCTTGTCATACTGCCCTAGCAAGCACTTTCAATACAATACTGAACAGAAGTGGTGACAGAGGGCATCCTTGTCTAGTCTCTGTTCACAAGGGAAAATCTTTTAGGCTTTCTCCGCTGAGAATTATATTAGCTCTTGATTTTGCATACATACTTCTCACTATGTTGAAAAAATTCCCTTCTATTCCAATTTTGCCAATTGTCTTTATCAGGAAGGGGTGCTGGATTTTGTCAAATGCCTTTTCTGCATCAACTGTGAACATATGGTTTTTAAAAGAATTAAAAATTAAAAGATCATATGGTTCCTATTATTTGCTCTACTGTGATGAATTAGGTTATTTTTTAATGTTGAACCCTCCTTACATATCTCTTATGAAGCCCATTTAGTCATGATAAATTATTTTTTTTATGTGCTTTTGGCTAGGAATTTGTCAAGGGTTTTTGCATCTATATTCATGAGAGATACTGGTCTGTAGTTTTCTTTCTTGGCTGTATCTTTGCCTGGTTTTGGTATTAGTGTTATGCTTGCTACATAGAATGACTCTGGGAGTGTTCCTTCTATTTTTTTAAAAAAATACTTTAAGAACTGGTGATAGATCCTCTCTGAATATTTGGTAGAATTCAGCTGTGAAGCCACCTGGTCCAGGACTTTTCTTATGGGGAAGTCTTTTTCTGACCTGTTCAATTTCTTCTTCTGTGAGGGGTCTATTCAAGTGTTCTATATCTGTCCTTGTCAATCTGGCTAGGGCATGAGTTTCAAGGAATTTGTCCCTTTCCTCTAAGTTTTCAAATTAGAGTATTTATAGAGTCAAGCTTTTCATAGTATTACCATATTATCTATTTAATTTCATCTGATTCAGTTGTGATGTCACCTCTATCATTTCTTAATTGAGTTATCTGTATTTTCTCTTTTTTCCCCTTTTGTCAAGTTTGCCAGTGGTTTGTCAATTTTATTGATTCTTTTGAAAAACCAGCTCCTAGTCTCACTGATGGTTTCAATTGTTTTTCTGTTTTTTTATCTCATTGATTTCAGCTCTTGTCCTCATAATTTCTTTTCTTCTAGAGGTTGTACGATCAGATTGTTGTTCTTTTTCTACTTCATGAAAGTGCTGAGTTAGAGCACTGATTTTTCTTTTTTCTTTTGTATATGTGTGCCTATTGCTATCAATTTCCCTGAGGACTTCCTTAGCTTCATCCCAGATTTTTTGATATGTTGTATTTTCATTTGTTTTAAGGAACTTTTTTATTTCATTATTTCTTTTATAACCCAATTGTGTTCTAGCAGAGAGTTATTCAGTTTTCACATGGGTGGTTTTGTAAACTTTACCCTCTTGTGGTTAATTTCTAGTTTTATGGCATTGTAGTCTGAGAGGATACTTTTTATTATTTTAACGTTTTTTAATTTGTTGAGGCTTGTTTTGGGTCCTAATATGTGATTACTTCTGCAGAATGTACCATGTGTACTTGGGAAGAAAGTAAACTAAGTTTTAGTTGGGTGCAATACCTGAATACATCCACAAGGTTGAGTTGGCTGACTGTATAGTTTAATTCTTCCACACCTTTGAGATTCTTTTGGGTTGACCTATCTTCTGTTGATAGTTAAAGTCTCCTACCACTAATGTGATGCTTTCTATTTCTTTCTTCAATTCTGTTAACCATTGTTTTATGTATTTTGCATGTATATAATTTAGTGCATATATGTTGACCGATGTTATTCTTCTTGATCTATTGTGCCTTTAATTAGTATGTAATGCCCTTCCTTATGTTTTATGGTGGTTTTAATTCTGAAGTCTATTTTATCAGAGATTAGAATTCCACTCCTGCTTTTTTGAGATTGTCGTTTAATTGGTATTTTTTCCCCCCAGCGTTTGATATTCAGTTTTTCTTTCTCGTCTTTTTTAGATGTTTCTTGTAGGCAACATTTTGTTGGCTTTATAGTTTTGTTTTCCATTATGCTACTCTTTTGCTCCTGATTGGCGCATTTAGTCCACTCATATTAAGTATGATTACTCTCAGGCCAGGTTTTACCATTAACAGTTTGTTGTGTTTCTTTTTCTGTTGTTTCTGGTTACTATGGTCCATCCATTCTCCTTCCTCTGCTGTCTCTGTGTGAAGAAATTCACTTAAAATTTATTGTAGTTTTGGTCTTGTTTTCAAAAATTCCTTAAGTTCCTTCTTTTCTGCAAAGGATCTAATTTCTCCTTCATATCTGATGGAGAGCTTTGCTGGGTATAGGATCATAGGCTGGCGATCGTTTTCTTTCTATATATGCCATCCCATTGTCTTCTAGCTCACAAGGTTTCTGCTGAGAAATCAGAACTTCATCTAATTATATCCCCTTTGTAGGTAACTCTTTGTTTTACTTGCACTACTTTTAGTATTCTATCCTTATCATTTGGAGATTTTGACTACAATATGTCATGATATTTTCTTTTTTGGGTCTAGTCTACTAGGTGTTCACTGTGCTTCTTGAATGTGGATTTCCCTGTTCTTCAAAATATCTGGGGTTTTGCATATTTTATTTTAATACTTTTTTTGTTTTACCTTTTCAAGCTACCCTTTGAAATTTTCTATTAAGCTCTCTTACTTTATTATTATATCACTTCTCTTCAGTTTCTCTACATTCAAGAGCAAGTTTCAGAGTCTCATCTGACACCTATTTTGTCTTTTTAAAAATTTTTATCATTGCTTTTTTTACATGGATGATAATCTTGATGTCAACCCTCAACTCATGTGGTCTTATTCAATGTATCATATCTATTCCTGAGATATTTTTAAATTCAGGTAGGATGAATTTAAAGTTGTATTTCGGTACTCATGAACTTGTTTTCATTTTATTCTGTTTCAAGTTGCTTGAGAGTGAGTAATACTCTATTCCTGTCTGGTCCAGGCCATTGTCTTTTTCCAGAGATGCAGTCTATTTGATTCTTATATATTCCATCAGGTAAAGTATAGCCACCATTTTTGTTTTACAAAACAGGTCCTTACAATTAATCAATTGTAAAAAATTCTATCACGTGATTGTGGCCTCATTTTTTGTTAGCAAGGCAATACTTTCCAACTACAAATTCTTTGTTCCCAATTTTTGCACTCCAGACATCAATTTAAATAAATGCATCTTGACTGCATGTTCCATTAATTTCAGAATGTTAAAGTTAATAGAAATTCTTAATTTCTTAAGTTTTTGCTTTAGCAGCTTGTACACATGTTTGAGTAATAACCATCACATTAACAATCTTCCTTGTTTGCTTATGAATATTATCCTATCACTAACAGTATTGTACCTCAGGATAAATCTTGGAATGTTCTTTTTGACCAAAATGCCACATCACTCCTCTTCAATTTGTCATTTTCAGCATAGGAGAGATCATATGATCACCTGATTAAAAATGGCCAACTGATTGAAAGAGATCCATTTTCACTGTCATTTGTGGAAAAAAGGTGATCCAACAGTGTGGAAATTATTGAACAGTATCACTAACATCACAAAAGCAAGATACTGCTAAAGGTTACCCAAAACCAACTGGAATAGTAGTATATTGGCAGAAAAAAGGCCAGAAATACAAAGTGGATTTACAAGAGGCCATGGCACTCGGGCTATCACAGCCAATGTTAGATAGATCTTGTCTAAAGGCAGAGAGTACCAGAGGAGTGTCTTTCTTTTTTTCATAGACTATCCAGAGGAATTTGACTGTGTGGATCACAAAAAACTGTGACTAACACTGAGAAGAATGAGAATCTCAAACTACATAATCATGCTCGTGCAAAACCTATACTTACCTCAGAACAGAGCAAGGAAACACTGCCCAGTTCAAAATGAGGAAAAGTGTATGCCAAGGATGCATCCTAGCTCCATAGCTTTTCAATCTATATGTGGAATAAATCATTCAGGAGGCTGGACTCTATGAGGAGGAATGTGGCATCACAAGTGGAGGAAGATATATCAACAACCTGTGCTATGCAGATGACAACCTTGCTCACTGAAACTGAGATTGACCTGAGACACTTGCTGCAGAAGGCCCAGGACTTCAGTCTTCAATATGGATGGAACCTCAACATCAAGAAAGTGAAGATTGTCATCACTGGGGCAATTGGCAGCATCAAGACTGGATGGAAAAGAGAGAATGATTGTTCACAGTTTCAGCTTGCTTGGTTCCACAATCAACACTTGGTATCAACAGTCAGGACTCAACGCTTGGTACCAGTAGTCAAGAAATCAAAAGATGAATTGCATTAGGAAAATCTACTGTCTGGGACCTCTCCAGAGTGCTACTGTGCAACAAAATCAGTTCAGAAACTAAGGTGCTTCTGACTGGTCTTCCAATCATTTGCTTTGCATCATAGAGCTGAACAATGACTAAGAATAATTTCTTTAAGTTTTGGTGCCAGAGAAAACTATCAAACATACCAAGGTCTGCTAAGACCAGATCTGTTCTAGAGAGGGTGTAACCACGTTTCTCCTTGGATACAAAGATTTTGAAGGATTATCTCATATACTTTAGAGGCATCAGTTTTTGGAGAAGGACATCATGCTTGGATAGGTAGAAGGACATTGCAAAAGAGAAAGACCCTGGATGAGATGGATTGACACAGTAACCGAGTAACGGTGTGTCAGAGAAAGTGAGAGTGGCTCAGGATTAAGGCAAGGTTCATATCTACTGTACAGTGGGTCTCTGTGAATTGCAGGCACCTCGATGGCACTCTATAATAACAATACCAATCCAGTTCATTAACAGTTAGGATGTTGATGTTTTTGTACTCCATTTCATTTTTTACAAATTCCAATTTCCCTCCAACTGAGGGAATGAGTGAGTCATACTTCATACCTTCCACATTCCAATTCCAATTATGAATGGATGTTTGCAGTTGTTCTAAGTGTTATCACATCAGCAAATGGAAGTTTTTCACTGAGTTAAAACTTCTCTTCATTCAAGTTATTAAGGTAGGCTTTACTGTGAGGAGGCAGCTCTTCTCCTTGTGCATTCTGAGTTCCTTCCAGCCCAAGGAGTTCATCTTCTGGCACTGTATCAAATAATGATCAATATTATTCACAGGATTTTCAAGAATCTGTTATTTCAGACATAAATGACCAGTCCTGCTTCTTAGCCTGTCTTATCCTGGAAGCTCCCCCAAAACCTGTCCACTACGAGTGACCCAAATGGCATATGAAATATCAGAGGCATATTTTCCAGTATCACAGATTATTCTTCCATCTTCTTTTCCTGGGTCTTTTTTTTCCCCATAGCATCTTTCAATATTGCACCTCAAGGTTTGAATTTTTCACTTTTTCAGCTTGAGAAATGCTGAGTCTTCTTCCCTTTTGGGAAAATAACATTAGGTCTTTATATGTTTTATTATTTTATGCCTTATTAAGTTGCCCTTTGAAATCTAGTATTCAGTTCTCTACTTCCTCATGCCTTCCTTCTGCTTTAGAATCTTTCTTTTCTACAACAAGTGTTGGTACACACAGGTAAATAAATGATAGTCCTATTAGTTGTCCTTGTATTGTCCTATCACTGACAGCACTTTACTAAAAGAAAGATGGTGAAATGTTCAGTCTGATCATTAAAGCAATGACATTTCTATTTGCCATTTAGAGCAGAGCAGATATTATGACATTTTTAAATAGTCCATTTCAGGTCACTGAAGACACTGGCAAAAAATAAGGCCTCAGGAATCAACGGAATATGAGTTAACATGTTTGAACTAACAGATGCAGCTTTGGACATGCTCACCAATCTGTGCCAAGAAATTGGGAAGAATGGAAAAGATCTATATTTGTTCCCATTACCAAGAAATGTGATCCAACAGAATGTGGAAATTATTGAAATATATTATTAATACCACATACAAGCAAAATATTGTTGAAGATGACTCAAAAATGGATATAACAGTACATATATAGAGAAATACCAGAAGTTCAAGTTTAGAAGAGGCGATGGAGCCAGAGATATCATTGCTGAAGTCAGATGGATCTTGACAAAAAGTAGAGAATACCATAAGAATGTCTGTGTTTAATTGACTATGCAAAGGCATTTGATTCCATGTATCATAACAAACTGTGCTTAACAATGAGAAGATGGGAAATCTAGAACATTTAATCATGCGCATGTAAAAAACTAATTCTAGGAACAATCACAACAAAAATTACACCTAGATCAAGAGGCTGTTGTCCAAACAGAGCAAGGAAATACTGCACAGTTTAAAATAAAAAAGGTATGCGTCAGGATTGTATTCTTTCTTCACATCAATGCAACATGTATGCAAAACAAATATTTAAGAAACTGAATTCTGTGAAGAAAAATGTGGCACCAGGATAGAAGGAAGACTCACCAACAATCTACATTATGCAGACAACACAATCATGCTTGCTTAAAGTAAGGAGGACTTAAAATGCTTGCTGTATATGATGACCAAAGACTATCACGTTTAATATGGCTTATATCTCAACATCCAGGAAACAAAAAAATCCTCATTATTGGGCAACATGATAAGCAACACCATGACAGATAGAGAAAAGACCAAAATTGTTAGTAAGTTCATCTTACTTATCCACAATCAACACTGTTGGCACCAACAATCAAGAAATCAAAGGATGTATTGCATTGGGAAAGTCTTCTGTCAGGGACTTCTCCAAAATACTGAGGAGCAATGATGTCAGTTTGAAAATTAAGGTGTGTTTGATTTCAATCACTTACTATATGTCTGAGAGCTAGACAATGAAAGATGACAGAAGAAAACTGATGCCTTACAATTGTAGTACTCAAGAACAGTACTGAAATGTCCCATGAACTGTCAAAAGAATAAATAGGTATTTCTTAGAGAAGGTGCAGTCAGGGTATTTCTTATAAAGGCTAGGATGGCAAAGCTAGGTCTCATACACTTGGGGCATGTAGCTAAAGGGAAATATTCTTTGGAAAACAATATCATGTTAGGAAAGTTGGAAAGTCGGTGACAGAAAGGAAGATCCTCAATGAGATGGATTGACATAGTGTCTGCAGCAGTGGGCTCAAGTATACCAGAGATGTTGAGGATAGGTAACACAGGATAAGACAGGGTTCAAATCTCTTGTTTATAATGTTGCTATGAGCTGTACTCGACTTGATGGGACATAACAACAATGCCTATGATGTCAATTCTTATGCTATTCATACCATTTTCATAAAATGTAAATATAAAATCTAAACTATCCTTCAAAACTCACAAAACTAGATAAATACTAAAGCATGCTTCAAACTGTCAAGATATATAGGCATATTTTGTTTTATTGCATTATATTTTAATACATATCTGCTTCACAGATAATAAGTTTTTTATAATTTGCAATCTGTGGCAATGCTGCATCAAGCAAATCTATAGATGCTATTTTTCCAACAGCATGTGGACTGAATGTGACATTATGGTAATTTTACAGTATTCCAAATTTTTATTTTTGTAATACTGTTGCACACTTAACTATCATATAATGTAAATGTAAATTTATCATACAATGTAAATTTTACTATCATGTAAAGTAAACTTAACTTTGATATGCACTGGGAAACCAAAAAAATTCTGTGGTGGTCTGGAGCCTAACCTGCAATTATCTACAAAGTATGCCTGTATAATTCCTTAAAAATACATTTCAAACCTCATAAAAACAAGGACATAAATAAAAACACATACAAGGAAGTCAAGTGAATATCACTAGCATTCAAATATATGCACCAATAACTGGAGCCAAAGAGGAGGAAATAGAAGATTTCTACCACCTTTTGCAGTCAGAAATTGATCGAATATGCAATCAAGATGCAATGATAATAAGGAGTGACTGGAATGCAAACGTTGGGAACAGGGAAGAAGAATCAGTAGTTGGAAAACATGGACTTGGTGACAGAAATGAGGCTGAATATAGAATGAAAGAATTCCAAACACTGAATAATTTATTCCTTGAAAATACCTTTTATAAAATAACACAAACACAGGCTATACACATGGATTTCACCTGATGGTATGCAAAGGAACCAAATTGATTACATCTGTGCAAAGAATCACTGGAGAAGTTCACTATCAGCTGTGAAAACCACATCAGGTGCTGATTGTGGAACTGACCACCAACTACTCATATGTAAGGTCAAGCTGAAGTTGAAGAAAATTAAATCCATAAGAATCAAACTTTGATCTTAAGCCTATCCCACTAGAATTTCAAAACCATCTCAGAAACAGGCTTGAGGCCTTGAACACCAATGAGCAAAGACCAAATAAGCTGTGGGAAGATATCAAGAACATTGTCCATGAAGAATGACCTTTTGGTCACTACAAAGGCAGAAGAGAAAGAAAAGACCAAGATGGATGTCAGATGAGACTTTGAATATTTCATTAGAGCACCGAGAAGCCAAAGCTAAGGGAAGAAATTAAGGAGCTGAACAGAAAATTTTAAAGGGCAGCTCGAAAAGACAAAGCAAGGTATTATAATAAAATGTGCAAAGAGCTGGAGTCAGAAAATCGAAAGGGTCAAACCTACTCAGCATTTCTTAAACTGAAGGAATTGAAAAACAAATACAAGCTATAAGTGGCAATACTTAAGGATGCTTTGGGCACAATGTTAAATGATCCAAGAAGCATTAAAAGAAGATGGAAGGAGTATACAGAGCCATTGTACCAGAAGAAATTGGCTAACAAAGAATTTCATTAAACATATGAATAAGACCCTGTGGTGATGAAGAAAGAAGTTGAACGTGCCCTGAAAGAAGTGGCAAAAAACAAGGCTCCAGGAGTTGATGGCATACCAATTGACATTATTTCAACAAACAGACACTGCCCTGGATGTGCTCACTAAGTTGTGCCAAGAAATCTGGAGGACAACCACCTGGCCAAGTGACTGAAGAGACTGATATTCCCATTCCAAAGAAGGGTGACCGAACAGAGTGCGGAAATTATCAAACAATATCATTAATATCTAAGGCAAGCAAGATTTCGCTGAAAATTATCCAAAAACTACTGAAGCAACACAAGAACAGAGAACTGCCAGACATGGAAGCTTGTGGTACAAGGGATATTATAACTAATGATAGGTAGAGCTTGGCTGAAAGCAGAGAGTACCAGAGGAATGTCTATCTGTGTTTCATTGAGTATGCAAAAGCTTTTGATTGTGTGGATCGCAAAAAAACTGTGCCTGAGTATGAGAAAACAGGAATCCCAGAATATCTGATTGTGCTTATGCGAAACCTATACTTGAACCAAGAGGCAGTCAGTCGTCAGAATAGAATAAGGAGACACTGCATTGTTCAAAATCGGGAAAACGGTACACCAGGATGTAGTCTGCCTCCATACCTTTCCAATCTGTATGCAGAATAGATCATCAGATCATCCAGGATGCTGGGCTGTATGAGGAGGAATGTGGCATCAGGATTGGAGGAAGACTGAATAACAATCTGCATTATATAGATGACACAATCCTCCCTGCTGAAACTGAGGAGGAAACTGAGGAGGACCTGAACTGCTTGCTGCAGAAGGTCAAAGACTGCAGGCTTCAATATGGATTGAAGCTCAGCATCAAAAAAACAAAGATTCTCACCACAGGGCCAAGTGGCAGCATCATTATGGACAGTGAAGAGATAAAGATTGTTAACAGTTTTAGTTTGCTTGGTTCCACAGTCACCAATCTTGGCACCAGCAGGCAGGAAATCAAAAGACAAACTGAATTGGGAAAGTCAGCTGTCAATTATATCAGGCTGGAGGCTAAGGTGTGCCTGATCTGGGCCATAGTCTTTGCAATTGCATGCTATGCGTCAATGACCTGGACAATGACTAGTGATAACTGAAAGAGAATTGATGCCTTTGAGCTATGATGCTGAAGAACAGTGTTGAATGTACCATGGACTGCAGGAGAACAAACAGGTTCACTGGACTGCTCCGTGGAGGCAAGGATTATGAAGCTTTGCCTGACATACTCTCGGCATGTTGCAAGGAGGGGCCGGTCCTTGGAGAAGGACATCAAGTTTGGGAGGATGGAGGGACAGTGCAAGAGAGGAAGACCCTCAATGAGATGGAGCGATTCAGTGATTGGGGTAATGGGAGTAGGTCTGTCAGAGACAATGAGGTTGGCACAGGATAGAGCAAGGTTTAGGGCACTTGTACATAGGATCGCTATGAGTGGCACGCAACTCAATGGCACATAACAACAACAACTCTTAAGTTCTACATCCCTAAGTGCAGCTCCATTGTGGTTGCATAGTAATTCAACTTCCCTGAGGAGGCTAGCCCTACAAATAATAGTAACCAAGAGTGTGAGAGCCACAAGGGCCCTTATCAGTAAGAAGGAGAATGTAGATATTCAGTGCAATGTTGTTGTTGTTGTTATGTGCCGTCGAGTCGCCTGCGACTCATAGCGACCCTATGTACAACAGCCCTAAACTCCGCTCTGTCCT
>NW_006399963.1:1096847-1107495 GCF_000299155.1 Elephantulus edwardii | reverse complement strand
TTTCTGTTATCTAAATGTGTTCTGTTGTACATAGGGTTTTCAGAGGTCTGCTATTTCAGAAGTGGATGGCCAATCCTTCTTCCTAGTCTGTCTCAATATGAATGTTCAGACTGAGAGAAGTATCAGACAGACCAGCAAGTTAAAGGTATATCCCTTATTGTGAAGTTAACTTTAGTGTCAGTGTTGTCCATGGAGCATCAAGAGAACAAACAGGTCTGTCTTGGAGAGGATGAAACCAAGTTATTCCTTGGTTTAAGCAAGGATTTTGAAGCTCCATCTCACGTGCTTTGGGTATACTGCCAGGATCTTAATGGACATTATGCTTTGAAAAGTAGTGGGTCAGCACAGGAGAAGCAGACCCTTGATGACACGTTGATTGTGGCAATAGGGTTTGGTGTGTAAGAGATGATGAGGTTGGCTCAGAATAAAGCAAGGTTCATAGCCACTGTTCACAGGGTCACTATGAGTGGTAGTTGATTTGACAGCACCACATAACAACAACAACAACAAAGGGGGTAAACAGCTGTGGGAGAAAAAAAGTACATTCAATCCAAATAAGGAGAATAAGTCAGATCAGCATCATCCAGAGCAACCTATGCTAGGTGAAGGAAAGTGTGAAGCAAAGTGTGAAGCAACGAAGACAAGAGCATGTTAATGAGAAGGCAAAGCCAAAGCCAGAAGTAATTTACAAATAAGTGAATGTGTTTTAATGCTATGTAAATGCGTAATGACATGTTAAAGGGAAACAGTTGAAAAATGAAGCATTTCTCTTTTGTCATTACAAATATTTGTTTTATATCATGTAAGTACTTTCAGAACACTTTACTATTAAGTGAGCCTAAATGATGACTATTTAAAAAAAAATGCTAAATGTATGTACTGATTTTTTTTTTAGTCACCTTATTGTACTTCTGACGTTTTACAGAATCTAATTTCCTGCTGATGTCTCTGCTGGTGGAGGCTTGAGGGTTAAGTTGTTCAATAATTTTATTGATTTGCCGGAGAGATGCCATACATGACCTGAAAAATAAGATAAATATCTAGCTCCCACTCTGATAACATTTTTATAAACACCAAAATGCTAAGATTGTTTAAAAAAAAAGACAAAATACACAACTAACTTTTCCGTCTTATTGAGTAAAAGATAAACTCGCCTAGAATGTATGATCTTACTGTCCACAAATACAACCTAATGGTTGTCAGAGGTTTAAGACTAAGAATGTTTTTCAATGATCAGGCTAATTTAAATCAGCTCACTCTCATCTGTAAATTGATTCATTCCATCAACATTCATAGGTGGTACAGGAGTTGCACTGCTAACCCAAAGGCCACACCACTCTGGTAGTTAGAATCCACTTGCCACTCCACATGAGAAGGATGGGCAATCTCCTCTCATCAAACTTGCACTAAACGGAGGGCAGCTATGACTTGACAGCACTGAGTTTGAATTTTGGTTTTTTCACTTAGTCAAGATACTATGTTGGAAAAAATTGTCCTTTTACATGAAGAAATACATGCAAGGATTCTTATCACCCATTGTAGAAATCTCTCCAAGTCTGGAAACATTCTAAATGTTTAAATATTTACTTAGGTAAATGATATATTTATGACACTATTTTTCTTTCACACAACAAATATACAACATTATTTTTATGAGCTAAGGGGAGAATCCATTTATAATAAAAAAGCTATTTTCTACTTTTTAAAAGTTGACTTTGTCCCACTTGACTTTTACAAAAGACATCTATTAGTGCATGCTTTTGTTAATGAAATCTGAAAACTGTTTTCACTTTCATGAAGAAAGGCAAAACATGAAACTAGCGTCAAACAGTTTTGCAGTAGTTATAAAGTCAGCAGGACCCTGAGCATTGAAAGTGATGTTCCCAAACTCCTGCCTCGGACACTTCATCAGAGCTATTTGATATGAGAGGTGGATTATTTGGGGGGTTTCTTGTTAGGTAGCATCAAGTCGAGTACGTCTCACAGCAACCCTATGAACAGCCAACCTGAACCCTAAACATCCTCATCAACTCTAACTAGGGCCCATTCCTGAAGTCACCATGTCTGTCGGGGTCTTCCTCTCCTTCACTGATTTTTCATCTTTCCAAGCAAGACATCCCTTTCCAAAGAACAGCCTCACCTAACTACATGTCCAAAGTATGAAAGATGAAACTTTGTCATTTTTGCCTCCAAGGTGCACTCTGACCACTCAAATATGGTTCCCATATAATTACTGCTTCTTTGCTTTACACTTCAGCTTATAAAATGTTTCAGAAAGCAGGGGGAAAACTACACTCCTAAAATAGACAGAAATTTGTAGTTTTTAACTTTTAAAATGGAAATTCCATTTTCTTGACACATGAGCAATCAATGACTGTGTACTCTAAATTTCAGAATAAAAGTTGTTTTCTGTGAAAGTGGCTCCCACAGTGGAAGCCAGCCTGTGACTCTGCAGTACTCTCTTAATAGTCACCTCCGCAGAAAGGGCCTCACAAGTAGAGCTCCTAAACAAACCTAAAGATCAGACCACATCTATATAACGGCACATGCTGCCAATGCGTCCAACAGAACACATCAGGGTAACTGTCAGGACAGCTAGTGAGAAGGGACTGTTGATGACTAACACCTCAATACACACAATACAACAGACCCTCCTTTCTCTTTCTCTCACCCCTATTTTAGCCCACAGTCCAGAGCCTCCTCCAATTATGTATTATACTCAACAGATCCCAAGACCACTGCTCCTCTAAATCACAAAATAATCTCATTTTAGCCTTAGTACCTTCACAGAACTTCAATTTTACTTAGAGGCAAAGTAAAATGGAAAAAGGAAAAGGAGCAAGTACTCTCTTTCTTCCAGTTACTTTCTTTCATCCTATAAATTAGAATAGGAAAAATTGACACAGGATTAAATATTCAACCTGGGAACTCAAAAATTTCAAATTTATTGTCATTGAGTCAGAAATGACTCACAGATGACCCTCCATTGTATTAACAGTGCAACTCCCTACACATTAAGCCACCAGAGCTCACAACTTATGGTCAGGAAGTTAAAAAAAAGAACTACAGAATAAAAAATAATTTGAGGACAAAGGATGTGCTCCTAATACCTTGAGTGGGAAACATCAAAACTGTAACTACACTTGTTTTGGGAACTTCTTTATGCACCTGTTTCTAAATTCACAGAATAGGACATTTCTTTAGGCTATCATGGATGAAATAGAGCTCTGTGAACTAATGTATAATATACAGCATTTTTCCTGAGGAAAAGACTGGTGTTCAAACACAAGATTACTAACTGTCGTTATTGATACTTATCCCCCTAAACAAGTTCTAGACATTTCTGAAACACCAAAGCATTCTATTTTTCAAGCTTTTCACAGACTCACATGTGGTCATCCAGGACTGCCTGATACTCTTTTTCTGCGTTGGCAAGCTGGGCCGCACGACTGGCTTCATGGATGGCATCATCCACCTGCTGAAGCACACCCTGCTCCAGCACTTCCTGGTCATAGACATCCACACCCAAACCCTGCAGCTCTAGGGCCTGGGCACTTGGCTCCACCGCCTGAATCTGATGCCTATCAATTTGCAGCAGGGCTGGACCTCTCTCTGGAACATCCACTGGATGGCCGTCACGAAAAGTGGACAGCCCATCATCAGAGAAGTAAGATGGGAAGTTTTCTTCCAGCCTTGTGTCTAGAACACCATTTTCTTGCTTGGTTGCCAAATCTTCATCATTGTTGACCCACTGATTTTGTAAACAGTCTTGCTCCTGAGTTTTATGTGGGTAGGATATATTCTCATTTGCCATCTCTAGACTATCTAAAAGAAAAAAACAAAACAAGTTATAAATCTTTTGGTTATAAAATATTCATATTTAGTTCATTTAGCAAGTTAACTTAAATCTCAGAAGATAAAATAATAATCACTCAATTACATAAATTCAAGTTTCTACACACTCATTTTCTTACTAGGACAAAAACTATATGTTTCTTAAGTAATGATGTTAAAAAATATCAACCACAAAATAAAAAAAAGAAGAAGAAATGCAGTATTATCAACAAAGGACATGTAATGAGCAGGCTAAGAAAGTGAGCAACCAGAGTCCTAAGTGAGTATTACTAAGTGAGTTTGTGCCCAGAGCAGTTAAGAGACCTAGCTACTGTTTGCCAGCTTATCAGTTTCATAGATCATGGCACACATGCTGTATATTTCAGTAGCAAGATAACTGTAATACACAGCCTGAATGAAGTCAGCAAAGAGCCTGTTCATGAATCTGACATTAGAAATTTCTCAGCTGAACATTTGCAATAAACAGACACCAGAAACTTCTCAGCTGAACATCTGCAATAAACAGACACCAGAAGAATGATCCACCACACACACTGATGGTGGGAATATAAATCTATGAAATCACTCTTAGGGAAATCTGAAAACACTTAACAAAATATTAAATACATACAATCTATCTATGAATTCCAATTCTAGATATTTATTCCAAAGAAATACACCATCTGTTCAAGAATGCTTACCTTTCATATTTTTAATAGTTTACTGGGGATATTGTTGGTGATGTTAGATGGATCTTAGCTGAAAGCAGGGAATACCAGAAGAATGTCTATCTGTGTTTCATTGAATACGCAAAGGCGTTTGACTATGTGGATCATAACAAACTGTGGCTGACTCTGAGAAGAATGGGAATCCCAGAACATTTGATAGTGCTAATGCGAAACCTATACTTGAACCAGGAGGCAGTAGTCAGAACAGAGCAGGGTAACACTGCATGGTTCAAAATTGGGAAGGGTGTACGCCAGGGATGTCCTGTCTCCATGCCTTTTCAACATGTATGCAGAGCAGATTATCCGGGAGGCTGGGCTCTATAAGGAGAAATGTGGCATTAGGATTGGTGGAAGATCTATTAAAAATCTGCGTTATGCAGATGACACAACCATGTTTGCTGAAACTGAGGAGGACCTCATGCACTTGCTGTGGAGGGTCAAGGACTGCAGCCTTCAGTATGGACTGATTCTCACCACTGGACCAATTGGCAGCGTCAGGATGGATGGCGAAGAGATTGAGATTGTTCACAGCTTCAGTTTGCTCGGCTCCACAGTCAACACTCTTGGCACCAGCAGTCAGGAAATCAAAAAGCATATTGCGATGGGAAATTCTGCTGTTAGGGACCTCTCTAAAGTACTCAAGAGCAATGGTGTCTCTTTGGAGACTAAGGTGCATCTGATACAGGCCATGGTCTTTGCAATCACTTGTTATGCATCAGAGAGTTGGACAATGACTAGGGAGGACAGAAGGAGAATTGATGCCTTTGAGCTGTGGTGCTGGAGAAGAGTATTGAATGTACCATGGACTGCCAAGAAAACAAACAGATTCATCCTGGAGAGGAGTAAACCAATCAACTCCTTGGAGGCAAGGATTCTGGGGCTTCATCTGACATACTTTGGGCATGTTGCCAGGATGGACAGGTCCTTGGAGAGGGACATCATGCTTGGAAGGGTGGAGGGGAAGACCCTCTATGAGATGGATTGATTCAGTGACTGGGGTAATCAGGATGGGTGTGTCAGAGGCAGTGCGGTTGGCGCAGGATAGAGCAGAGTTTAGGGCTGTTGTGCATAGGGTCGCTTCACTATGAGTCGCAAACGACTCGATGGCACATAACAACAACAACAATGGGGTCATTATGTGGTTCCAGTGATACTAATAGGCACAGAAAATTAATAACAATATTAACTATATTACCTGTATAAGTATTGTTTTAAGTACCATCACGCCAACTATGACTCGTACTGACCTTACAAACAACAGATGTGAACCTTGCTCTAGTCTGCACCATCCTTGCAATCCACTGTCATGCTCAAGACCATTGCGGTAGTCACTATGCCAGTCTATCTCTTTGAAGGTCATCTTCTTTTTCACTGACCTCTACCTTTCTCAGCAAACCTCTCTCCAAAGACAGGTTTTTTCCTGAAAATACGAACAGAGTGAGAGCAAGTTTTGCCATCCTTAGCTCTAGGGAACACTATGCTTACATTTCCAAACAGATCTGTTTCTGTTATTCTGGCAGTCTATGATATATTCAACAATCTTTGTCAACACCACAATTCAAAGATATGATTATTCATTCATTCTCCAACTTTCAGATGCACAGGAAGCAACTGAAAATACCATGGTTAGAATCAGGCACACTTTAAGTCTTTAACATCTTTCTTTTCAGAACTGTGGAGAAGTCCTTGGCAAATCTGTCCAGGACAACGTGTCTTTTGATTTCTTGGCTGATGCTACCATGGGTCTTGACTGTGGATCCAAGTGAAATGAAATAAGTAATTGACAACTTCAATCTTTTCTCCATCTATCTCATGAATTCCCATTCTTTTCAATGTTAACCATATCTGTAATGATCCATACAGTCAAATGCCTTGAAGAGTCAATAAAACATAAATAGATATCCTTCTGGTATTCTCTGCTTTCAGCCAAGATCCATCTGACATACGCAATAATATCCCTAGTACAACAGCGTCTTCTAAATCCAGCTTGAATTTCTGGCAGTTCTCTGTCAATGTACTGTTCTAGTCACTTTTGGATAATCTTCAAGATTTTACTTGCATGTGATAGTGTCTGGCAATTTCCCCATTCTGTTGGATCACCTATTTTGAGAAGGGAACAAATATGGATCTCTTTCAGTCAGCTGACCATGTAGCTGTCTTCTGAATTTCTTGGCATAGACTAGTAAGCACATCCAGAGCTAGCTACATCTGTTCATTGAATGCTTCAACGGGTGAGGCCTTGTTCTTTGCCACTGCCTCAGGGAAGCTTGAACTTCATCACTAATGGTTTGGATAATATTCTACTTCTTGAAATGGTTCCACATCAGTCAATTCTTTTGAGTACAATGACTGTGTATTCCTTTCATTGTCTTTTGATACTTCTTGTATCATTCAAGATTTTGCCCATAGTATAATTCAAGGTATGAATTTGTTTCTTAATTCTTTCAGCTTTAGAAATACCAAGTGAGTTCTTCTCTTTTTATTTTCTACCTCCAGCTCTTTGAACACTTCATTAAAATACTTTGTCTTCTCAAGCAGCCCTTGAAAATTTTCTGCTTTTATTTCACCATTTCTGTATCCTTTCTCCATACCTATTCAATCTGTATGTTGAGCAAATCATTAGAGAGGCTCAACTTTATGAAGAGTGTGTTAATAGGACCAGAGGAAAATACATCAAAAATCTGCATTATACAGATGACACAATCTTGCATACTGAAAGCAACAAGTACTTGAAACGCTTGCTGAAGATCAAAGACTATAGCCTTCAATATGGATTACATCTCAACATCAAGAAAATAAAAATCCTCAGCACTAGGACAACAGGCAACATTACAATAGATGGAGAGAAAATTGATGTTGCCAACAATTTATTTGTGCTTGGATCCACAATCAATACCGTTAGCAAAAGGAGTCTAAATCTAAAGATGTATTGCACTGGATAAAGCTCCTGTCAAGGAACTCTCTACAGTGTAAAGGAGCAGTAATATAAGTTTAAAGACTAATGTATATCTGATTCAAGCCATGGTCTTTACATATACTTGCCATGGATCTGAAAGTTGAACAATGACTAAGGATGTCAGAAGAATCACTGATGTCCTTAGAGCCAAAAGAACAACAACAAAAAAAAATGTCTTGGAAAAAGTGTTAACAATGGTTCCTTGGAAGCAAGGATGGCAAAGCCTTCTCTCACATATTTTAGGCATGCTGCTAGGAGGTCCATGGAAAAGAACATTGTGTTTGGAAAGGAGGAAGGTCAGAAAGGAAATAGGCTTCAACAAGATGGCCTGGCGGTACTTTTAAAATGAACTCAAGGTTATCAGAGATGATGAAGATGCTTTAAGATAGGGTAGGGTACCAATTCATTATTGACAGGGTCACTATAAGTCATAGTCGACTAGACAGCACCTAAGAACAACAACATCATGATGTTGCCTATTGGTCCTTATGCATACATAGGAGTCCTATTAATACAACTACTATTTAAATATACACTCCAATCACCAACTCAAAGATAAAGAAATCGACAATTTCTGCCAACTTCTGCCAGAGGAAAATGAGCATACAATCAAGATACATTAATAACAACTGGTGACTGGAAACAAAACAGACAGACTGGTAGTTGGAAAATATTGCCTAGGTGATAGAAACTAAGTGGAAGACAAATGACAGAATTCTGTACAATGATTTATACAACACAAGTATTTTAAAAAAACATACATAGCAACTGAATATGTGGACTTAACGTTATGGTCTATATAGAAATCAGATTAAATACATCTATGGAAAAAGGCGATGGATCAACTCATTATCAGAAGTCAAAATCGGGCCAGGGACTAACTGCAACAGACTATCAACACACATATACAATTTCAAACTGAAGGTGAAGAAAATTAAAACAAGTCCACAAGAATAAAAATATTACTTTGAATGTATTCCAAAAAAATTTAACACTATTTTATGAATAAATTTGACACATTAGTCACTAATTACCAAAAACCAGATTAAGCTGTGGAATGATGGGGGGGTGTCAGAACCCTTAAAACTATCTTAATTGTGGACATGGGGTCTTGCAAATTGCAAATTATCAACAGCTGTAGGACCAATATAAGAGAGAGCATTCAGCATGAGAAGTACCCTGGTGACAGTGGTAGAGAAAGGGTGGTGATATGGCACTGCTGTGAATAGACTGTGACAAAGTGTAACCAGAGGAACCCTGGAGAGGTTCTGCTTGATAACTAAAACTTGAAAAGCTGATATACAACTGCTCTGAGATAAACTTTGCTGAATGACTGAGGAAACCAGAGGCTTTTTTAATATGTGCTGCTGAACTAAATTCAAACTCAGATTGTCACTAATTGAGGAACTGCACTTTGTTAATCTGGTTTGGAACGGCTGGATTAAACCAGGATTTCCACTGTGTGTTTTCTTACCTCCCCTACTCTCACTCTCCACCCCACAACTATGTGTAAGGCCTGTGAGTCAACAACAAACTAACGGACCCAAGGATTCATAGAAATAGGTGTAGGAGCATGTAGTGGTGTGCCTGACTATGTAGCTATTTGTATGGTACTATGGAAGCAGGAGTGGCATCCATTTCCTAAACAACATGCCTCTGGAAACTCTTGGAAACTTTGATAAATAACAATAGTTATAAAAAGACTTCAAGCTTTTTGTTCATAGGGTCACTATGAGTCGTGCTCGACTAGATGACAATCAACAACATGGATATTATTAATGAGCTCTAGTGGCCAAGTGGCAAGAAGCTGTGCTGCAATCCTAAAGGTACATGGTTCAAGGTAACGAGCAGGAGAATGGTTAATCTTTTCCCATGTGAGTAACTGCCTCCGAAAATCCGCCAGAGGGTCAGCTATGGGTTGGTTCTGACTCCATGGTACACAACATGGACATTATTCATAAATTCTCCTTTAGGAAGCGGGTTATCAGTCAGACTCCCTCTTCCCCACAGTACATCTGCTCCCTTAGCAAATGACATCAAGGGTATCATCCATGAAGAAAGCAAAAGATTATTATGAAGACAAAGAAGAAATATCAAAACAGATATAAGACAAGAATCTGAAACTTGCACTGGCATAAAAATGTGGCAAAACAAAGGGAAGGAATGCTCTAGTAAGAGAGCTGAACAAAGGATTTCAAAAAGTAACTCAAGAAGAAAAAGCAAAGTATTATAATGAAATGTGCAAGGAGCTGGAGTTAGAAAAAGATCTGAACACAAAAGCAAAGAACAGTTGACAGTCTCAGCATTCCTCAAGCTGAAGGAACTAAAAACAAATTCAAACCTCAAGCAGCAACACTGAAAGATTCTATGGGCAAAAATCTTGAATAGTGCAGGCAACACCATGGAAGGAATACAGAAACACTGTATCAAAAAGAACTGATTGGGAAAAAAAGAAGAAAAATAAATAAATAAATAAATAAAAAAGAACTGACTGACACTGAACTATTTCAGGAAGCAGCATATGATCAAGAGCCAACAGCACTTAAAGAAGGAGCATAAACTGCACCGAAAACACTGGTAAAAAATAAATCTCCAGGAATTGATGGAATACCAATTAAGGTGTTTCAGAAAGGGATGCAAGCCTAGAAATGCTCTTCTAAGAACTATGAAAGACAACCTAACTGTCCAATTGACTGGAAGAGAGTAACCTTTGGTAACATTCCCAGAAGATGATCCAACAGACTTGTCTAACAAATATAGCGAAAAGGAACACAGTAACCTAGATGTCTTTTTGAAACTATGAAAACCGAGGGTTCTTTTCAGGACTGAAACTTCATTTTTATGAAATGATCACCAATTAAAAACCAGCTGGCACTGAGTAGACTCCAATTCATGGCAACTCTATGTGGATCAGATTACATTTGTGTTCTACAGAGTTTTCAATAGCTGATTTTTCAGTAAATTGCTAGGCCTTTCTTCTTAGGTACCTCTCAATCAACTCCTTTTGGTTAATAGCTGAGCACATAATCACTTGCACCATGCAAAGACTGAAATAACCACTAGGTACTTGAGCAGCAGTTCATTCGCTCATTTAAAAAGAAAAAAATCCGGACCCAACTCGCGACACCCC
>NW_006399963.1:1077674-1091047 GCF_000299155.1 Elephantulus edwardii | reverse complement strand
AATGGAATTCCAAAATCTCTGTAGATGTTCATTGAAATGAAAAATAAACAAACTAAATTTAAAAAAATAAATAAATAAATCCAGCCGTCTAATACTATTAAGACAAAGAAGGCAAGAAGATAGCTCCCTGTCCTGACTAGATGACATTGTGTCAAAAAATAACTCAATGGAGACACAGATAAATCATATGATCACAGAGATGGAACAAGGAATTGTGTAACGAGTCCAAGAATAACATGGAAGAGCTAAGGCTGGATCACCAGGCCAGGATCTGAAAGGAGGCACTTAGCATTTGCTAAAAACAAAGAAGGGACAGAGAGGAGTAGAAACTAAAGAATCTTTGGTCTAGGCTACTGAGTAACAGATGAATTCCATCAAGAACAGTAATCACTAAAAAAGAGAGGGGAGGCTGGGAGAGAGCTGCTGAGGGGGTTCTAAGTCACCAGTCTCATGCTCAACATGCAGTCAGAAAAGCAAATCTGGAGCTCCAGAGAAAGGTCTGGACTAGATTTGGATGCAAATAGTAGAGGAAGCTATCATATAACAGAGTAAGGGAACACTGCATGGTTCAAAATCAAGAAAGGACTGTGTCAAGGATGTGTCCTTTCTCTATACCTTTTCAATACATTTCAAACATGGAACAGATCATTGAGGGGCTGGACTTTAAGAAGTAGAATGTGACATCAGGATTGAAGGAAGACTGAACAACAACAAGTGTTACAGGGACGATACAACTTTGCACAACAAAACGGAAGAGGACTTGAACCATTTGCTGTCAGGACTTGTCTGAAGCTCAACACCAACAAAACAAAGATTCTCACCACCAATTGGCTAATTGGGAGCATTATGACATAGAAAAGATCGAGGTTGTTAACAATTTCATCTTGCTCAGATGCACATCAACACTCTCGGCACCAGCAGTCAAAAAAATCAAAAGATGAGTTGCTTTAGGAAACTCTGCTGTCAGGCGACTCTGCAGAGTTCTAAACAGAAATTATGTCAGTCTGGACACTAACTAAGATGCACCTAATTCAAGCCACGGTCTTCTTAATTCCTTGCTATGCATCTGAGAGCTGGACAATGACTAAGGATGACAGAAGAAAAACTGATGCCTTTGGGTTGTGGTGCTAGAGGAGTACTGAGCATCCTATATAGGATGCCAACAGAACAAACAGGTTTGTCCTGGAAAGGGTGAAATCAGGTTGTTCCTTGAAGACAAGGAATTTAAAGCTTCATCTCATATATATTTTTTTTTTGGTCAGTTTTTTTTCTCTCCACTTTATTTTTATTTTATATTCATTTACATAAAACATTCATATATAACGTGTATTATATAGGTACATCGTATTTTCCACATTCTTACATTCACATTGTATTTCAAATGATCATTCATGTATATTATGTTTTATAAAATTAATCATCATTGATCTATGGCTACTATTATCCCATATTTTCAGGACCACGTTGGATCTTTTCATAATTCCTTCACTAATCAGTTTTCTCCCCTCCTCACCTTCTGTCTCTCTACCCTTCTATCCACATCTTACAAATTACTTTTCTATCTTTACAAGAGTGATCTTATGTACTATTTGTAATTATAGACTAAGTTAATTCACTCAGCATCATGCTTTCTTGATTTTATAAAATCATTGCACCTTAGTGCTGCATGTTATTCCATTGTGTGAATGTACTATAATTTCTCAATCCATTTATTTTCTTTTCTTTTTTTTCCATCTCACATATTTTAGGCATGTTGCAAGAAGGAACATCGTGCTTGGAAGGGTGAAGGGACAATGCAGGAGAGGAAGACTCTGGATGAGGTGGATTGACATAATGACTGTGGGAATATGTTCAATACTCTTCTCCAGTACCACAACTGAAAGGCATTGGTTTTTCTTCTGACATTCTTAGTCATTGTCCAACTCTCTCATTTATAAGTAACTGCAAAGACCATAGCCTGGATCAGAGGCACTTTAGTCTCCAGACTGACATCATTCCATTTCAGTACTCTGGAGAGGTCCCCAACAGCAGATTTTCCCAGTGAAATTTGTCTTTTGACTTCCTGACTACCGGTACCAAGAGTGCTAACTATGGAGCTGAGCAAGCTGTAACTAATAACCACCTCAATCTCTTCACCATCTATCATGGTGTCGCCAATTGGCCCAGTTGTGAAAATCTTTGTCTTCTTGATGTTGTGCTTCAATCCATATTGAAGACTACATTCCTTGACCGTCTGCATCAAATATTCTAGGTCCTCCTCAGTTTCAGCAAGCAAGGTTGTGTCATCTACATATCGCAGGTTGTTGATGAGTCTTCCTCCAAGCCTGATGTCACAGTCTTCCTCATAAAGACTATAGTCTCCTGAATGATCTGTTTCTCATATAAACTGAAAAGATATGGAGATAGGATGCATCACTGATGTATTCCTATCCTTATTCTGAACCATGTGGTGTTTCCTAGCTCTGTTCTGAGGACTGCTTCCTGGTCTAAGTTTTATATGAGCACAATCAAGTGTTCTGGGATTCCCATTCTCCTCAAAGTTAGCCACAGTTTTTATGTGATCCACATAATCAATTGTACTGAAATACAAAGACAAGGGGTAAATGTTAATAATAAACAAGAAGTAGGGTGAAATGATAAGCTGATATAAGGAAGCCAGGATGGATGCAGTGGGTTTGTAAACCAACAGGTCAATGGTGAAACAAGCTTTCATGCAACAGGGACAAAACAATGTGGTGGATCAATATGTGAGTAGGAGCCTTAGTGATATAGTGTGTTATATGTTAGCTGTCCTGGACACTCTCCCTAAGTAAGACCAAGAATCTGGAGGACAAGCACCTCGCCAACTGATGGAAAAGATCCATTATCTGTTTCCATTAAAAAAAAAAGTGACCTGAAAGAGCATAGAAATCATCGCATAGTATCATTAATACCACATGTAAACAAGATCCTGCTGAAAATGATCCAAAAATGACTGGAACAGCATGCTAACAGAGAACTTTCAGATTGCTGGCTGGGTTTAGAAGAGGCTGTGGCACTTGGGATATTATAGCTAATATAGCTAATGGTAAATAGATCTCCACTGAAAGCAGAGAGTACCAGAGAAATGTTTATCAGTGTTGCATTGACTATGCAAAGGCATTTGACTGTGGATCACAAGAAACTGTGGCTAACTGAGAAGAACAGGAAACCCAGAACACTTGACTGAGCTTATGAAAAACCTATAGTTGAACCAGTAAGCAGATGCCAGAACAGAGCAAGCAAACACTGCATGGTTCAAAATCAGGAAAAGTGTATTCTAGGGATGCATCCTATCCCCATACCTTTTCAATCTATGTTCAGAACAGATCATTTGGGAGGCAGGGTTTTATGAGGAGAAATGTAGCATCAGGATTGGAGGAAGACTCATGAACAACCTACATTATGCAGATGGCACAACCTTGCTTGCTGAAACTAAGGAAGACCTGAAGCACTTGCTGCAGAATGTCAACGACTGTAGTCTTCATTATGGATTGAAGCTCAACATCAAGAAGACAAAGATTCTCACCAAAAGCAGCATCATGATAGATGGAGAAGAGATTAAGATTGTTAACAGCTTCAGCTTGCTCGGCTCCACAATCAACACTCTTGGTACCAGCAGCCAGGAAATAAAAAGATGAATTGCATTAGTAAAATCTGCTGTCAGGGACCTCTCCTGAATACTAGAGAACAACAATGTCAGTTCAGATACTAAGACTAAGGTGCATCTGATCCAAGCCATGATCTTCACAATTACTTGGTATGCCTTAGAAAGCTGGACAATGACTAAGGATGACAGAAGAACTGATGCCTTTGAGTTGTGGTGCTGGAGAATAGTACTGAATATACCATAGACTGCTAGAAGAAAAGACAGGTTTGTCCTGGAGAGGGTAAAACCAGACTGCTCCTTGGAGACAAGGAGACTGAAGAACCATTTGACATACTTTAGGTATGCAGCAAGGATGCACCAGTCCTTAGAGAGGGACATCATGCTTGGAACATGACAAGGGCCAGCGCAAGAAAGGAAGAGATGGAATGACTCAGTGACTGGTAGGTTAGGAGTGTCAGAGACAATGAGGCTGGCTCAAGATAAAGCAAGGTTCAGAGATGTACATAGGGTCACTATGAGTTACAAGCAACATGATGACACATAAGAGAAACAACAACCAAAATGTCAATTTAAATCCACCAGGCACTCTGGAGAAAGATGAGGTTAGACAGACTCCTCTGTTACAACTTACAGCCTCAGACACCCAACTGAGGGTTGGCATGGGCCAGAAGGGACTTGATGGCAAGGAGTTTGATCTGGACTTTTTAAAAAAGAGATAAGGAAATGGAGGCGTGGGTATGGAGCAGAGTAAAATGGAATATGGTAATAACAAATTAGGAAGTTAGGGCCAGAATAACTAGAGCGTATAATAACTTGAAGTCAGGAGATAGTATAGTTGTACAAGAGATGCTTGTTGTTACATACTTTTGAGTCAGAACTGACATAAAGCTCACCTTCCAGAGGCAGTAAATCACAGGGAAGGAGACTGCTCAGCTCATCTTTCTCCCATGGAGCAGCTGGTGGATTTGAATTGTGGTCCTCTGAGTTGGTAACATAACTCCTTTTCACTAAACCATATGAAAAGAAGGGACCAGGAAAGGTCAAGAGTAGACAGCACACTGTATCTTTTTCTAAGTCTCATAGAAGGAGGACTACTAATGTTCCTAAATTTGTAGGTGAAGAGGAAGGAAGCTGAGGTGAACAACAGAGAAAAATATCCTATAAAGTAGGAATTTGGGGCATTGGTGAGTCAGGGGACCAAGATGGGATGTTGCTATTGTTGTTATGTGCCATTGAGTCACCTGCAACCCATAGAGACCCTATGTACAGCAACTCTGAAGCGTGCCCTGTCTTGAGCCAGTATCAATGATTTTAACACATCCAATCCCATCTCCCCAGTTACTGTATCAATCTTTCTCATCTGGGGTCTTCCTCTCATGTGCTATCCCTCCACCCTTCCGAGCATGATGTTGTTTTTCAAGAATCAGTCCCTTCTGGCCACATGTCCAAAGTATGTGAGACAGAGCTTCAAAATCCTAGTCTCCAAGGAGAGACTTGGTTCCAACCTCTCTAAGACAGACCTAATTGTTTCCTCAGAAGTTCATGGTATGTTCAAGACTGTTCTCCAGCACCACAACTCAATGGCATCAATTATTCTTCTTTCAACCTTAGTCATTGTCCAGCTGAGGCACAGCAAGTAATTGTGAAGATCATGACCTGGATCAGGCACACCTTAGTTTCTAGACTGACATCATTGTTCCTTAGTACTCTGGAAAGCAGATTTACCTATCATACTTCATCTTTTGATTTCCTGACTGCTGGTGCAAAGAGTGTTGATTTTGTAGCCAAGCAAGCTATAATTCTTAACAACTTCAATCCCTTCTCCATCTGTTAGGGTACTGCCAGTTGACCCAGTGGGGTAGTGGTGAGAATCTTTATCTTTTGGATGTTAAGCTTTAATCTATATTCAAGACTACAGTTACTACATTATGTAGCAAGTGCTTTGGGTCCTCCTCAGTTTCAGCAAGCAAGGTTGTATCATCTGCATAATGTAGGTTGTTTATGAGTCTTCCTCCAATCCTGATGCCACATTCCTCCCCATAAAGCCCTGCCTCCCGAATACTCTGTTCTGCACATAGATTGAAAAGGTATGAAGACAGGATACAACCCTGACACACTCCTTTCCTGATTTTGAACCACACATTGTTTCTACTCTGTTCTGAGAACTGCTTCCTGATCCATGTACAGTTTCACATAGCACAATCAAGTGTTTTGGGACCCCAATTCTCCTCAAGGAATTGTGCTCCTTAAGCACAATTTCCCACAATTAAGAAGATACACATATGTAAATATAACTGCCAAAAGAGAAAGCATGAAGCTTCTTATCACAAAATAACAGAAATTGAATCTAAAGTGGAAATAAGTGTTCAGTCTGGGAGCTTCTCTGATCGAGGCCAGAACTTACCGCAGATCTGAAGGATAAACAAGAGTTAATCAAGGCAACACCTTGCCATCAACCATGGGCAAGTACAAAGATCGAGGGTATGGAGAAAGGCCACGGGATGGAGACAACTGTCCTCATTTGATTTCCCAAGATCTTACAGAAGACACTCCATAGTCGCGCACTCACGCTCTGTCCCGTCCTCCCCCTTGGGCACTGGTGTGACCCCCGGCTAGGAGCGACCCGGGCCCGGGAAGAAAGCCTAGGTGTGCACAGACTAGGGGAAACTGGAGGGCAGCGGGCCAGACGGCACCGTACCCAGCAGACAGGCCTGAATTTTACACCATGTGCAATGGGGTGACTGTGGAGAGTTCTCTACAGGGCGACGAGGGGATGGCCATGAGGCGAAAGCTCAGCTGGGGTGGAAGGTGGTAGGGAAGGACCTACAGAGACCAAGGGGTCACATTCGCGGAGAAGTGTTCGGACGAGCCAGACAGCACTTACCCAAGAACACCTCAATTCTCCCGTCACATCCTCCAACCTCGGTGTTTGTCCTGATACTGTCAAAAACAAAGAACTGCAGTGTATCCACCGAGATCAAACAGGCCGGAAAGGATCCAGCTGCTGCGACCTTACATAAGGTGGCCTGATAAAAAGCTACAGGAAGCACGGTCAGACCTGCTGAGCGGCGGAGCAGTGTCCCCACCCCCTCAAGACTGCGCCCACAACGTCACTTCCGGCGGCCGTTCCGCATGCGGGAGCGGTGCGAGCACTCAGTCGCTGCTGGTCATTTCCAAGGGTGGGTAACGTTGAGGTGCCCCCCCGCGCTCACAGAGCTTACCATCTCTTGGAGAAGCCAAACGGGCCAGTCAACATTCAGGCCGCCCTTACAAACACTCACCTCAGAGGCGCAGCCTGCAAAAGAAGTCAACCCACAATCAGCATCCTTGGTGCCCTGCTGGCATTGCTGACTCACATGCGCCTTCCTGTCCGTGTAGGTTCCGTCAGCAGTCCTAAACTGAGTGGGTGCATGCACCATCTTGCCGGCACCTAGCAAGCATTGGAAACTAATGTTTTGGAGATTACATAATCTGAGGAATCTTGGCCGAGGCTTTTTTTTTACTCTAAATCGAATGAGACTTTAATGTAAACTATAGTTTTGTCACTTTGGGCTAGACTTTTCAGTCTTGAATAAAAGGCATGGGTTTGTTGTTTTGCTTTTGTCTTTTTTTTTTTTTTTTCTTTAGTAAGGCAGTTAGTTGTAAGAATACAAAGAATAAATTTGGGTAAGGTTGCCCGTATTAACTGCTGCATATATCAGTTGTCACAGAAATAGGGCATCATGTCTCTTATGGGCGTGTGGCTAGAGTTTTCACAAACTCGTTGCCATCGATCGAGTCAGTGATCCTTCATGACGTTCCCCAGGCTGTAAATCTTGATACATGGAACTACTATTGTTAGGTGCCATCAAGACTACAACTGATAGGAGCTCTATGAACAACAGAACCTTGCCCTATCCAGTACCATCCTCACCATCTGATACACTTGAGTCCATTGTCATAGTCATTCTGACAAACTGTCTTTTTGAAGGTCTTTCACTCAACCTCCGCCTTTCCAAACATGATGTCTTTTTTTCAAAGAACTGGCACATTAGCAATATACCCAAAATGTGTAAGATGAACTTTTCACTTTCTTTGCCTCTAAGGAGCACCCTGGTTGCACTTTCTCCAAGGCAAAATTTGTTATTTTGGCAGTCTATGGGTTAGTCAGTCCTCTTCTCTAACACCACAACTCAAAGGCATCCATTCTTCTGTCATCCTCATTCATTGTCCCACTTTCAGATGCTGCTGCTTCTTGTGGGCCATTGAGTCAGAACTGACTCATAGCTGACCCTCCACGGAGTTCTCAGAGGCTCAGTCCTTCTGTGGAACATCTGGTGGATTCAAAAAGGGTACCTTTGGGATTGCAGCACAGCTTCTTACCACTAGGCCCTCAGAGTTCATGATGCATAGAAAATAAGTAAAGACCATAGTTGACTAAGGTGCACCTTGATCTTTAAACTGACACCTTAACATCTTGGATAGGCCCTTGACTACAGACTTTCCCAATGTAATATGTCTATTGATTTCTTGACTGTTCATACCAAGATGTTGATTGTGAATCCAAGCAAGATAATATTGTTGAAAACTTCAATCTTTGCTCCACATTCTATGATGTTTATTGTCTCAGTGGTATGGACTTTTGTTTTCTTGAAGCTTAGATGTAATCAATATTGAAAACTAGTCTTTGGTCTTCGCAGCAAGTATTTCAAGTCATCCTTACTTTCTGCAAGAAAGATTGTGTCGTTTCATGATACAGGTTGTTAATGAGCCTTCTTCCAATCTTGATGTCACATTCTTCATAAAGTCCAGCTTCTCAAATGATTTGTTCAGTATACAGATTAAATAGATATGAAAAAATAATGCAACTCTGACACACACCTTTCTTAATTTTAAATTTCTTCATTTTAAACCATGCAGTATTTCCTTCGGACAACAGCTTCTTGGTTTCAGTATTGGTTTTGCGTGAACACAGTTTAGTGTTCTGAGATTCCCATTCTCCTCACTGTTAGCTATAATTCGTTATTATCCATGCAGTCAAATACCTTTGTATTGTCAATAAAATATACACAGACATCTTATTATTTTCTACTTTCAGCCAACATCCATCTGACATCAGCAATGATATCCCTGGTGCCATGGCCTCTTCTAAATCCAGCTTGAATTTGTGACAGTTCTCTGTCAATGTACTGTTGTTTCCCTTTTTGGATAATCTTCAGCATGATTTTACTTGCATGTGATATTGTGATATTTCTTCATTGTGTTGTCACCTTCAAATACAACAAACAAATATGGATTTCTTCCAGTCATTTGGCCATGTCTTCCAAATTTCTTGGCATAAACAAGTGAGGATGTGCAGGGTTACATCTGTTTGTTGAAACATGTCAATTTGTATCCCATTGATTTCTGGAGGCTTCATTTTTACTAATGCCATTAATGCAGCTTGAATTTCGGTTTTTATTACCATTGATTCTTGATCATATGCTACTTCTTGTATTGGTTCTGTCAGCCACTGGTGGTTTTTAACAGCTGGTGCCACCCAGCTTTCTGGTTTACAGCATAACACAGTGCAGACTAGGCTAACATAGCTCCAGAACAAAGAATAAGGAAACATTTTGTCTATCACTGTACATGAAAGAAGTCCTGGTAGCCCTGCTAACTGAATCCATCAACTTAATTTGAATCAACTAGCTGTCTTTTTAAGACCAAGATAGGCAATCTTCTCCTCATAGAAGGACCACCAGTGGGTTTCAGAGGTTGTAAATCGCCTGGGAGGAGATTGCAGTCTTTCTTCCACTGAGCCATTGGTGCATTTGAACTGCAACTCCTCACCCACTAGACCACCAAAGCTCCTTCATAAAGATTTTCATTCTCTGTAAACTAAAGACTATAGAGTGAGTCTGGTTTGGTTTTGATAGAAGTAAGAGGACTAATTTGTCCCAAAAGGCCCCACTCCCTAACCTAACTGTGCTTTTGTAGGGGATTTCCCCACTGCAAACAACTTGGGAAAGCCTTGACCCAGCACCCAGCAAGTGCCAGCTGAAATGAACCATAACCATGTCAGGCCTGCAAATGCAGAAGGTGACTCACTTAGAGTGAACTTCATGCATCACCATCCTAAGGAGCATGCTAGGGATTCCTTTCCCCATACATCCACTTCATCTAAACATTAATTTGCATACTTCCCCCCTAAAATGTTAGTGATTATGTGTAACTTCCCTATTTTCTTACTTTGATTTTCTTCTAGTCAGAATTCATTCAGAGTGGTCGACCCTCCAGGGGTTTTTGAGAATCTGTAAATCACATGGGTGATTGCCTAGCTTTCTCCTGCAAAGCCTCTGGTGGACTTGAACTGATAGAGATACCACCTTTGTGTTACCAGTGCAAATCCTTATGGATCTTGTCACTTGAGCTCCCTGAAAATTGATTTGCAGTATAAATAACCATAATTTATAAAGCAGTAAGTCAACTGTCACAGACCTCTCCAAAGTACTGCTGAACAACAATGTCAGTCTGGAGACCAAAGTGTGCCTGATACAGTCCATGGTCTTTGCAATGCATCAGAAAGCTGGACAATGACTAGGAACGATAGAAGGAGAATTGATGCTGTTGAGCTGTGGTGCTGGAGAAGAGTATTGAATATACATGGACTACTAGGAGAACTAACATGTTTGTCCTGGAGAGGGTGAGGCCAGGCTGCTCCGTGGAGGTAAGGATTCTGAAGCTGCTTCATCTGACATGTTTTGGACATGTAAGGCAGGATCAGTCCTTGGAGAGGGACATCATGCTTGGGAGGTTGGAGGGACAGCGCAGGAGAGGAAGACCCTTGATAAGTTGGATTGATACCATGACTGGGGTAATGGGGATAAGTGTGTCAGAGATAATAAGATTGGCATGGGATAGACCATGGTTTAGGGCTATTGTACATACGGTTACTATGAATCACAGGCAACTTGATGGCACACGATAATAATGTACCAGACAAAATGAAAGAGATTCTGAAAACCAGTAGAATGCAGAGACACAAAAAGAAAGAGAAGAAATGCTGAGGTAAAAAAAATAATTAATGGAAGATATCTAAGGGCAGCCCAAGAAGACAAAGCAAGTTGTTATAATAAAATATTTAAAAAGCTGAATTTGAAAAATCAAAAGAGAACAACATACTAGGAATTTCTTAAGCTAAAAGAACTGAAGAACAAATTTAAGCCTCAAATTGCAATATTGAAGGATTCTATGGGCAAAATATTAAATGCTGCAAGAAGCACCAAGAAAGCAGACCAAAAAAGAATTGGTTGACATAGAACCATTTCAGGAAGTAGCATATGACAAAGAACCAATGGAAATGAAAAAAAAGAAGTTCAAGCTGCACTGAAGACATTGGCAAAAATGAAGATCCCACAAACTGATGGAATGCCAATTGACAAGCAGATGCAGCCCTGAACATGCTACTTATTTATGCCAAGAAATTAGGCTACAAATGAACTGATTGGAAAAAATCCGTATTTATTCCCATTCCCAACAAAGGTGATCCAACAGAATGTAGAAATTATCAAGCAATATCATTAAGATAGCATACAAATAAAGTCTTGAAGAGGATTATTTTTACAAAACAAGAGCTCCCTTAAAAAAAAGCAGGAGTATTTTAAAAAACAGATTATGGCTAACATTGAGAATGAGGATCCCAAAATATTTAATTATGCTCAGGTGAAACTTACTTACACCCAGACCAAGAAGCTACTGTCTGAACAAAACAAGGAAACACTACATGGTTTAAAATCAAGAAAGATGTGTTTCCAAATTGAGATACTTAGGAAGGAATCGAACTAGAGACACAATAAAAGACCTAAATAAATGGGAAAATGTGCCCTGTTCATTGATAGGAAAACTCAATATTGTGAAAAGGACAATCCTACCAAAAGCAAGTTGTGCCAAGAAATCTGGAGGACAATCACCTGGCCAACTGACTGGAAGAGATTTATATTTGTTCCTGTTCCAAAGAAAGGTGACCCTTGGAGAGGGTGAAGCCAGGCTGCTCTTTGGAGGCAAGGATTGTGAAACTATGTCTAACATATTTTGGGAATATTGCTAGGAGGGACCAGTCCTTAGAGAGGGACATCATGCTTGAAAAAGTGAAGGGACAGTGAAAGAGAAGAAGACCCTCAATGAGATGGATTGCTTCAATGCTTGGGAAATGAGGGTAGACATGTCAGAGACAATAAGGTTGGCACAGGATAGAGCAGTGTTCAGGGCTATTTATTTGTACATAGGATCGCTATGAGTTACAAGCAACTTGATGGCACATAACAACAACAATATCCAAAAACAATATACATGTTCAATACAATCCCAATAGAAATACTAAGTAAAGTTTTCAAGGAGATCAAAGTTGTCAAGTTTATTTGGAGAGTAAAGAGATCCTGAATAAGAAAAGCAGTTCTGAAAAACAAAAATGAAGTGGGAGGCATAGCACTCCCTGATCTTCAAGTATATACAACGATAGTAACCAAAACAGCATGGTACTGGTACAAAGACAGGCTCACAGACCAATGGAACTGAATTGAGAACCCAGAAATGAACCCAGCTATCTATAGACAACTGATATTCGACAAGGAAATAAAACTTATCAAATGGGGAAATGGCAACCTCTTCAACAAATGTTTCTGGAAAAACTGGACTGCTACCTGCAGAAAGCTGAAACAGGATCCACATCTCACACCATACACAAAAATCAACTCAGGGTGAATCAGAGACCTTGGGCTAAAGCCCAAAACCATAAAGCTCATCAAAGATACACTGGGATCAAGCTTAGACATCCTAGTCTATGGTATAAAGAGACTGCCAAATACAGCCTGAAATGCTCAATGTGGAGAAGATAAAATTGGTGCATAGGATCTTCTAAAGATTAAATCCCTGTTGTGTATCAAAACCTATTTCCAGAAGAGTGAAAAGAAAAGCTACTGACATGGAAAACACATTTGGTGATACCATTTCAGACAAGGATCTCATATAAAAAGTTTATAGAATCCTACAGGGCCTCCACAAGAAAAACACTAATAACACAGTTACAAAATGGGCAAAAGACATGGAAAGAATTTTCCCAGAGGAAGATATTCAGATGGCCAACCAACATATGAAAAAAAATGCTTAAAATCACTGGCAATAAAAGAGATGCAAATCAAAACCACAATGACGAACCATCTCCAGTAGCAGTGGCAAAGTTTAAGAGGACAGCAAGTAATACATGTTGGAGAGGTTGTGGAGAGATAGGAACTCTTAAACGTTGTTGGTGGGATTGTAAAATGGTAAAACCAGTATGGAAAGCTGTTTGGCATTTCCTCAAAAATATAGAAATTCCATGTTGTTGTTGATTGCTGTCGAGTTGAGCACGACTAATAGCAACCTTATGAACAAAAGGCCTGAAGCCTTTCTATAATTATAATCATTTCTCCAAGTTCATAGAGATTCCAGAGGCATGTGGTTTAGGAAGTGGATGCCACTTCTGCTACCAAACCTGTCCTAAACTTGGAGCTTCACCAAACATTGTCCACTATGGGCAGCCATTATGGCATTTGACACCCTCCCCCGCCTCCAATGGCATAAGGCTCAGCATCACAGCAAACTCAGATTACCTCAGTGCAGAAAATTGACAGAGTAGTGCTGCACAACTTAGAAAAATTTTCCCCAAAAATAACACTAGACCCTCGGGCCCAACCGACTTTTAATACAATCTCTCTCTCTCTCTCTCTCTCTCTCTCTCTCTCTCTCT
>NW_006399963.1:1051932-1077569 GCF_000299155.1 Elephantulus edwardii | reverse complement strand
TGTGTGTGTGTGTGTGTATGTGTATGTGTGTGTATGTATATGTATATATATGTATACATACACATATATCTATATAAACAAAAAGCTTGAAGCCTTTCTGTAACTATTGTCATTTCTCTAAGTTCATAGTTTCCAGAGGCATGTGGTTTAGGAAGTAGATGCCACTCTTGCTTCCAAACCTTAATCAATCTGAGAGCTGCACCAAACACTGCCCACGATGGGTAGCCATTATGGTGTTTAGTACACATATGGTACAGTTTTCCCTTTATGACATTTGAGGCTCCAATGACACAAGGTTCAGTGTAACAGCAAACCCAGATTACCTCAGCACAGCAAATTGACAAGAGTGCTGTATAACTTAGAAGAATGTTCCACCAAAATATAGCAAATAAAATATAATCCCTCATGCCCAACTTTTAAATATAGTGGCCATCCAGGAGGTCTTGAAATTCCATATTACTCAGCTATTCCACTCCTTGGAATATTGTTGTTGTTGTTATGTGCCGTCGAGTCGCTTGCAACTCATAACGACCCTATGTACAATAGCCCTAAACTCTGCTCTGTCCTGTGCCAATCGCACTGTCTTCGACACTCCCATTCTGACTATCCCAGTCACTGAATCAATCCACCTTATAGAGGGCCTTCCCCTCCCGCGCCGTCCCTCCACCCTCCTAAGCATGATGTCATTCTCCAAGGACCGGTCTCTCCTCACAACATGTCCAATGTATGTTAGACGGAGCCTCAAAATCCTTGCCTCCAAGGAGCCACCCGCTTTAACCCTTTCCAGGGCGAATCTGTTTGATTTCCTAGCAATCCATGGTATTCTCAATACTCTTCTCCAGCACCACAGCTCAAAGGCGTCAATTCTTTGGTCATTGTCCAACTCTCTGATGCATAACAAGTGATTGCAATGACCATGGCCTGTATCAAACACACCTTAGTCTCCAGAGAGACACCACTGCTCTTCAGTACTTTGAAGAGGTCCCTAACAGCAGACTTTCCCATGGCAACGCACCTTTTAATTTCCTGGCTACTGGTGCCAAGAGTGTTGACTGTGGAGCCAAGCAAACTAAAGCTGTGTACAATTGCAATCTCTTCACCATCCATCCTGATGCTGCCAATTGGTCGAGTAGTGAAAATCTTTGTCTTCTTGACATTGAGCCTCAATCCACATTGGAGGCTGCAGTCCTTGACCCTCTGCAGCAGGTGCTTCAGATCCTCTTCAGTTTCAGCAAGCAGGGTTGTGTCATCCACATAACGCAAATCATCCACCAATCTTGACCCCACATTTCTCCTCATAGAGCCCAGCCTCCCAGATAATCTGTTCTGCATATAGGTTGAAAAGGTATGGAGATAGGATGCATCCCTGGCATACGCCCTTCCCAATTTTGAACCATGCAGTGTTCCCTTGCTCTGTTCTGATGACTGCCTCCTGGTCCAAGTATAGGTTTCACATTAGCACGATCAAGTGTTCTGGGATTCCCATTCTTCTCAGAGTTAGCCACAGTTTGTTATGATCCACACTGTCAAATGCCTTTGCATAGTCAATGAAACACAGATAGACATTCTTCTGGTATTCTCTGCTTTCAGCTAAGATCCATCTAACATCAGCTACAATATCCCTAGTACCACAACCCCTTCTAAACCCAGCCTGGACTTCTGGTAGTTCTCTGTTGATGTGCTGTTCCAGTCGGTTTTGGATAATCTTCAGTAAAATCTTGCTTGCATGTGAAATCAGTGAGATTGTTCTGTAGTTTCCACATTCTGTTGGGTCACCTTTCTTTGGGATAGGAACAAATATAGATCTCTTCTAGTCAGTTGGCCAAGTGGTTGTTCTCCAGATTTCTTGGCACAACTTGGTGAGCACATCCAGGGCAGCATCTGTTAGCTGAAATATGTCAATTGGTATACCATCTATTCCTGGAGCCTTACTTTTTGCCATTTCCTTCAAAGCATCCTGAACTTCTTCTTTCATCACCATAGGCTCTTGCTCGTTAGTTTAGTGGTGAGTATCCCCGCCTGTCACGCGGGAGACCGGGGTTCAATCTCCCGACGGGGAGGCACGCGTCCTTGGAATATACCCAGAGAAAATGAGAACTGAGGTACAAATAGAGACTTGTACACATATGTTTGTAACATCTCAAGAACATGGAAATAGCCCATATATCCAATCACAATGGAATGGATTGAGGAAATTATGGTACATTCACATGGTGGAATACTATTCAGCACACAGGAGCAATAATTTTGCAAATTATTACCTAACTTGGGAGGGTTTGGGGAGTATTATGCTAAGTGCATTAACTCGGTCCCATAAGGACAAATACTGTATAAGACCATTATTGCAGAAATAGATAACCAGTAAAAAGTCTATAAGGGATTTGGGGGAGATCCTGTGTGAGGGGTAATGTATACAAACTTTGTAGGTAAACCAGTGTAAATTTGGGGAAAAAAATGAATTGCTAAAAAAGGTGTGTGTCAAGGCTATATTCTTTCTCCATGCCTATTCAATCTGTAGTCTGAGAAAATCATTCAAGAAGCTGAGTTTTATGAAGAAGAATGCGGTATCAGGATCAGAGGGAAGACTTATAAAAAATGTGCATTATGCAATTGACAAACCATCTTCCCTGCTAAAAGTGCAGAGAGTTTAAAACACTTTCTGTAAGGATCAAAGATCAAAGCCTTCAATATAGATTACATCTGTACATCAAGAAAACAAAAATCCTCACTACTGGACCAATAGGTAGCATCATAAAAGATGGAGAAAAGATTGAAATTGTCAATGATTTCACCTTGTTTGGATGCAAAATCATCATCCTTGGTAGAAAAAAAAAGTGTTGTATTTGGAAAATTAGCTCTCAAGGACATGTTCAAAATGCTAAAGCACAGGGATGTAATTTTAAAGAGTAAGGTGTATCTGATTCAAGTTATGGTCTTTTCAATTACTTTCTGTGTATATGAAAGTTGGACAATAAATAAGGACAACAGCAAAAGCATCTATGCCTTTGAATTGTGTTGCAAAAGAGTACTGAATATCTCCTGGCTTATGGTAAGGTATTATGCTACCAATCCAAAAGTAGGCGATTCGAATCCACTAGATGTTCCACTGAAGTAAGATGAATCATTTCTTCCTGTCTGATTTACTGCCTCTGTCACTGGAGTGTCAGCTATGAATTTATTCTGATTTGACAGTGTGCATAACAATAACAGACAAAAGAACAAACAAGTCTGTCTTGGAGTAAGTGCAACAGTGTGCCTTAGAGACGATAATGTTGAAACTTGGTCACATATCCTTTGGGAATCTTATCAGGAGAGGTTAGTCCTTGGAAAAGGGTATCATGCTGGAAAGGAGGATCAGAGAAAAAGAGGAAGACTCCCAAGAACATGGATTGACAGAGTTACTGTAACAATGGGTTTGAGTGTATTAGCAGTGTTGAGTAGGCAGCAGGAACAGACGAGATTCAGATCTGTTGTTCATAGGGCTCCTATGAGTCATAGTTGTGGGAATGGCACCTAACAACAATATGTACCAGACACTATCCTCAGTACTTTGTAGATATTAACTCATTTCTCCTTCAAAGTCACTGGTGAATTCAAACCAGAGAGGTATTCAAACTAGAAAAGTATTGCCTTTGAATTAGGTGTGAAACTACCTTTGTACCTTGCCACTCATAAATATGTAACCAGTCCCACTAAGGTCCTTTTGACTTTCACTATTCCAAAGACTGGATTTCTAGATTTTGGCTTTCTTGCATGACAACAAGAAGACCTCTTGCTTCTAAGCATACACCCCTCAGCCTATGGCACCCATGAAGCCAAAGACTGGGGACATGGTAGGTTTATTCAGATCTCTGGAATTTTATTTGTTAGTTAGATAAGAACTTTAACTTGGAGCATTTGAAGAAACTGTTTCTAGACATAGATTCAGAACAGAAGGAGAAAGTTGAATTTCATCTCAGGAAAAAATATCCCATGATGGATGATACCTGGACTCTAAGGTAATTTGAGAGTTAAGATAACTCATGAACAAGAACCAGAAAGTCCTCCAGTTGTAGAAGTGGTTGGAAGAAGCTATTTGGAGCCTGAACAGTTTAAGTGCTTTCTTCATTTAAAAGCTTAAAGTGAGCAATGGGAAGCAGAATTTTGGAATTCACATGTGGTAATCCTTGATAATAATATTTCTCCACTATATCTCTTGTCATTGTGCCAACCTAAAGCTGCTTCAGGTTGTTCCAAATAAAAATGTAATAAATTGTTTTTAAAAGGAAGAAGACGTCAATGGTCTTGATTAAATACAGAAAATAGACAATCGTTAGAATATTTGCTTTAATACTTGAAAGTGAAAACAGAGTTTCCCCCAGATATATAATACTACTAGTGCTTTTTTTAAAGAAACTCTCTATGAAGTCCTTAAATACTACATTGAAATTGGGTCATTAAAGAGAGTTAATAACTTTTATGAGAGTGTGGGCAGGTTTAGGAAAACAACTCAGAGCAGTATTAACTCTGAGATTAACAAGAGACTTAAAGTTGTGCACACCCTTGGGATTGAGGGCAGTGGAAGGAGCATTTGGCAGAGGGAATAGATCAGATCATGGTCACTCAGCAGGGAGTTGTTGGGTGTCATCAAATCAAATCCTGCTCATAGCACCCACTACACAACAGAACAAAATACTGCTGATCCTGCACCAGTCACAGCTGTTTGAGTCCACTGTTTCAGCCAATCTATCAATACATCTGAGTCAATTGAATTTATAAATTTTATTAATCCTTTAAAAGAACCAGTGTCTAGTTTTGTTAATTCCTTCTATTGTTTTTGTTTTCTGTTTCATTCTGCTCCATCTTTACTATAACCTTTCTCCTAGAAATTTTGCGTAGAGGAGATATTGAAGTAGGCTTTACATACTGTTCTTTTTCTTATTTTGGAGATGTTAGTGTAAAGGATTGATGTTGATTCTTGCTTTCTTTTAGGTGTGTGAATTTATTGCTATAATTTGATCTTTAAGCACTTCTTTTGCTATATATCAAAGATTTTGGAATGTTGTGTTTTAATTCCTACTTGTTTCAGACACTTTTTTGTTGTTTCAGACTTTTTTTGTTGTTTAAATTTTTATTTCTTCTATAGTTTGTTTGTGGACTCTGGCTTCCTGAGGCGCGGTAGGTTTGAGGGATCCAGGCACTTATGGTGGTTTTTTTGGCCCACAAGGGGGTTGGCAGAGTGAACTTGCCAGATGAACTGGGGGTCTGGGACAACGAGTTTGCCAGCATTTGGGCATGCTGGGCTGGTAAGACACTGTAAGGTCAAGCCCCGCCTAGGGTCTTGGGATACTTAACGTCAGCTAAATGCGGACTCTGGCTTCTTGAGGCGAGGTAGGTTTGAGGGCTCCAGGCACTTGTGGTGGTTTTGGGGGCCCATGAGTGGGTTGGCAGAGTAGACTTGCCAGATGAACTGGGGGTTCGGGGCAAAGAGTTTGCCAGCATTTGGGCATGTTGGGCTGGTAAGACACTGTAGGGCCCTCAGGCCTGCAGCCCTCAGGCCTGTCTTTCATTGTTTTTATTTACACATTCCTCTATGTCGTATAGACCTGGTGTAAAAGTTGGTGTACAGCGGTCACCTGTGGTTGCTGTGAGGCTGAATGGTTGGTTACCCAATGTGGACAGAGAGTGAGGTGGAGCTCCCCAACTAAAACAAGCTTGGAAGGAGGAGTGGCATCCACTTCTATAATAACTTGCCTCTGGAAACCCTATGAACCTGGAGAGAGGATGAAAGGCATTCAAGCGTCGAGGACTCTCTTTCATAGGGTCGTTATGAGTCTCCTGCAACCTGTTGGCACTTAACAACAACAACAACAACAACAACAACAACGTTTGTTTGGAAACAGGAGTGACATCCACTTCCTAAACAACATGCCTCTGGAAACTGTATGAACTTTGAGAAATGGTAGTTATAGAAAGGCTTTGGGTCTTTTGTTCATAGGGTTGCTATGAGTCATGTTAGACTTGATGGCAATTAACGACAACAACAATAGTTTGTAGAAATTTGTACACAAAGACTATGTGTTTAACAGTTCAAACCCACCTGTGACACTGTGAGAGAAATATGGGGAACATGCATACATGTGTTTTACAGCCTCAGAAACCTGCTAGAGAGTTAGCTAGGAGTCAGTTGTGATTCAACAGCAGTGTTCAAGAAGGATGTTATTTAATTTCCATGTACTTGATTTCCTCTCCCCCTTGATCTTCCTATTGTTGGCTGTAATCTGAGAAGTATCTTTGCAGCATGTCAGTGTTTTCTAAATTTGTCTAGCTTGCTTTCTGACCTAACATATGATCTATTCTGGCAAATGTTTCTTGTGCACTGGAGAAGAATGTATATTTTGAATTTGTTGGGTACAATATTCTATGTATGTCTTTAAGATCAAGTTGGCTACTTGTGGTGTTTAGTTCTTCTACATGTTTGCTGAGCTTCATTCTAGTCATTCTGTCCTTCATCAAAGCAGTGTTCCTGCTATTATTATGAAGTTGTCTCTAACAAATTTGTTAAAGTTTGTGTGTTTTATAGTTCTATAATTGTATAAGGATATATTAATTATACTTATATCTTCTTATTCAGTTGATCCTTCAATCATTACACAGTGACCTGCCTTATTTATTATTTTGGCTTTTGCTTTAAAGTCTATTTTATCAGGTTAATATTACCACTTTCCTCTTTTTTTGTTCCCATTTGTTTGATATATTTTCCCACCCTGTGATTTTTAGTCTCTTTGTCCTTATGTGTAAGATTGTCACTTGTAAACCCATTCATCATGTTTTCTAAGCCGTCTAATGTTATTGTCGTTGTTGTTATGTTCCATTGAGTTGACTATGACTCATAGCAACCCTATGCACAATAGCTCTGAACACTGCTTTGTCCTGAGCCATTCTGTCTCTAACATACCTATCCTCATTACTATTATTGTGACCAGTTACTGTGTCAACCTATCTCATCTGGAGTCTTCCTCTCCTGCACTGTCCTTCCACCCTTCAAAGTGTGATATATTTCTCAAAAGACTTGTCCTTCCTGGCAACATGCCCATAGTATATCAAACAGAGCCTCAAAATCCTTGCCTCCAGGGAGTAGCTTCGTTTAACCCTCCTGAAGACATATATGTTAGTTCTCCTGGCAGTCCATAGTATGTTTAATACTCTTCTCCAATGCCACAACTAAAAGATATCCATTTTTCTGCCATTCTTGGTCATTGTCCAGCTTACTGATACATAGCAAGTAATTGTGAAGACAATAGCCTGGATTAGATGCATCTTAGTCTCTAGATTAACATCATTGCTTTTCAGTGCTCTGGAAGTCCCTGACAGCAGATTTTTCAATGCAATTTGTCTTTTAATTTCTTGACTGCTGATGCCAGAGTGTTGATTGTAGAACCTAGCAAGCTAAAATTGCGAACAATTTCAATCTCTTCTCCATCTATCATGGTGCTGCTACTTGGTCCATGAGTGAGAATCTTTCTTTTCTTGTTCTTGAGCTTCAATCTATTTTGCAGACTACATACAGTTCTTGACATTCTGCAGTAAATGCCTCAGGTTCTTCCTCAGTTTCAGTGAGTGAGGCTGTGTCATCTGCATAACACAGGTTGTTGATGAGTCTTCCTCCAGTCCTAATGCTACATTCCTCCTCATGAAGTTCAGCCTCCTGGATTTTCTGCTCAATATACAAAAGGTATGGAGATGGGATACGTCCCTGATGTATGAACAACGTAATGTTTCCTTATTCTGTTCTGATGACTGCTTCCCAAGTCAATATAATTTATGCCTGATACAATCAGGTGTTCTGGGATTCCTATTCTTTTCTAGCTTAGCCACAGTTTGTTGTGATTGCATAATCAATGAAACATAGATAGACATTCCACTAGTACTCTCTGCTTTCAGGCAAGATCCATTGTTCTTTTTCTGGTAAATTTGATTCATTCAAATTTATTGTAATTGTGGATTATTGTTGTTTTTATGTGCTGTTTAATTGCCTGTGACTCATAGTGACCCTAGATCCAGCAGCTTTGAATCCTGCTCTGTCCTGAGCCAGTCTCACTAACTCTAACACACCTATCCACATTGCCCCAGTTACTATATCAATCCACCTGATCCGGGATCTTCCTTTCCTGAGCTGTCCCTCCACCCTTCTGAGCATGATATCCTTTTCCAAGGACCTCCTGGCCACATGACAAAAGTATGTGAGATGGAGCTTCAAAATACTGGCCTCCAAGGAGAAACTTGGTTTCACCCTCTCCAAGACAGACTTACTTGTTTTCTTGCAGTCCATGATATTTTAAAGACTCTTCTCCAGCATCACAACTCAAAGGCATTAAATTTCCTTCTGCCATTCTTAGTCATTGTCCAGCTCTGTGATGCATAGCAAGTAACTGTGAAGATCATGGCCTGGATTAGGCGCACCTTACTCTCTAGAGTGACATAATTGCATTTCAGTACTCTGGAGCGGTACCTGACAGTAGATTTTCCCAGTGCAATTCATCTTTTGATTTCCTGACTGCTGGTGGCAAGAGTATTTATTGTGGAGCTGAGCAAGCTGTAATTCTTAGCAACCTCAATCTCTTCTCCATCTGTCATGGTGCTGCCAGTTGGCCCAGTGGTAAGAATCTTTGTCTTCTTGATGTTGAGCTTTAATCTATATTGAAGACTACAGTCCTTGACATTCTGCAGCAAGTGCTTCAGGTCCTCCTCAGTTTCAGAATGCAAGGCTGTGTCATCTGCAGAGTGTAGGTTGTTGATCACTCTTCTTCCAATCCTGATGCCACATTCCTCCTCATAAAGCCCAGCCTCCCAAATAATCTGTTCTGCATATAGATTGAAAAGGTATGGAGACAGGATGCATCCCTGACACACTCCTTTGCTGATTGTGAACCATGCAGTGTTTCCTTGCTCTGTTCTGAAGACTGCTTCCTGATTTGAGTATAGATTTCACATAAGCACAATCAAGTGTTTTGGGATTCCCATTCTCCTCAAGGTTAGCCATAATTTGTTATAATCAACACAATCAAATGGTTTTGCATAGTTAATGAAACACAGATATACATTCTTCTGGTACTCTATTCTTTCTGCCAAGATCCATCTGACATTGGAGATAATGTCTCTAGGACCATGATCTCTTTTTAACCCAGCTTGTATTTCTTCTAGTTCTCTATCTATGTACTGGTCCAGTCGTTTCTGGATAAACTTCAGCAGGATTTTCCTTGCGTGGGAAATTAGTGATAATAGCTTGGTAATTTCCACAGTCTGTCAGGTCACTTTTTTTAGAATGGAGATAAATATAGGGCTCCTCCAGTCAGTTGACCAGATAGCTGTCCTCCAGATTTCTTGGCACGACCTAGTGAGCACAGCGAGGGCAGCATCTGATTGTTGAAATATGTCAATTAGTATTCCATCAATTCCTGGGACTTTATTTCTTGCCAAGTCTTTCAGAGCAGCCTGCACTTCCTCCTTCCTTACCATTACCTCTTGATCTTATATTGTTTCTTAAATTGTGGATAGATATGATTTTATTGCTTTTATTTTGCTGATTTTTTGGTGATTTATTTGTTTCATTTAATTTTCTGTACCGTTAGTTTTTATTATTAATTTTATTATAATTTATTTCATTGCTCTTCTTTTGGTGTTTACAAAGTTTTTATGATTCCACTCTTTTTCAGTCTTCTTTATTTTTTTTAAGTTACTTTGTGGCTGATCTAGACCATGGTCTTTGCATGCTCTGCATTAGGAAGCTAGACAATGACTCCAGATGATAAAAGGAGAATTGATGTCTTTTAGCTGTGGTTCTGGAGAAGAGTATTGAATATACCATGGACTGCCAAGAGAACAAACAGGTTTGTCTTAGAGAGGGTGAAACCAGGATGCTTCTTGGAAGCAAGGACTCTGAAGCTCTGTCTGACATATTTGGGCATGTTGCAAGAAGGAATCAGTCCTTGGAGAGGAATATTATGCTTGGGAGGATGGAGGGACAGTGCATGAGAGGAAGGTCCTCTATGAGATAGATTGACTTGGTGACTGGAGTAATGGGAGTAAGTGTGTCAGAGACAATAAGGTTGGCTTTAGATAGAGCAGAGTTCAGAGCTGTTGTTCATAGAGTGGCTATGAGTCACAGGCAGATTGATGGCACATAACAACAACATCAGCAACAACTTCATATGTTGCTATCACTAACAATCTACATTATGCAGATGACATAACCCTGCTTGCTGCATCTGAGGAGGACCTGAAGCACTCGCTGCAGAAGGTCATGGACTGCAGCCTTCAATATGAATTAAAGTTCAACATGAAGAAAACAAAGTTTCTCACCACTGGAATGCTTGGCAGCATCATGATAGATGGTGAACATATTGAGTTTGTCAACAGCTTCAGTTTACTTGGCTCTACAATCAACACCCTTGGTACCAGCAGCCAGGAAATTAAAAGATTAATTGCATTGGGAAAGTCTACTGTCAGAGACCTCTCCAAAGTACTGAAGAGCAATGATGTCAGTCTGGAGACTAAAGTGTGCCTGATAAAGGCCATGGTCTTTGCAATTACTTGATATGCATCAGAAAGCTAGACAATAACTAGGGATGATAGAAGGAGAATTGATGCCTGTGTGCTATGGTGCTGGAGAAGAGTATTGAATTTACTATGGACTGCTAAGAGAACAAACAAGTTCATCCTGGAGAAGGTGAGACCAGGTTGCTCCTTGGAGGCATGGATTTTGAATATTTGTCTGACATACTAGGACATGTTGCAAGGCGAAATCAGTCCTTGGAGAAGGACATTATGCTTGGGAGGGTGGATGGAGCACAATAGAGGAAAACCCTGGACAAGATGGATTGATTCAGTGATTAGAGTAATAGGGGTAGTTGTATCAGAGACAATAACATTGGCACAAGATAGAGCATAGTTTAGGTCTGTTGTACTATGAGTTTAGGTCTATTGCACTATGAGTCACAGGTGACTCGATGGCATAGAACAACAACAACAACAATAACATCTTATTCCCAAATCTAAACTCTTGTAACTATACTACCCACGCCCTCTGTGTTCTAATTGAAAAATTGCATTTATTATGCAATTATATGATATGTCTGATACTCTATTTTTAGTCCTGTAAGCTTACTTTACTTTGTGTATTTCTATATCTGGGTCTGTTTCTGTATAATGCTGTCATGGATTCTAATTTTGTGTTATTCTAGACCTCATGGACTCCCAATAATACTACTTGTAAGGTTGGCCTAGTTTTCACAGATTTTCTTAGTATATGTTCATCTGAGAGTATGCTAATTTTACTGTCATATTGGAGGGACAATTACATTAGGTATAAAATTCTTGATTGGCATTTTATTTTAGAGTTTTAGAAAACTCACACCATTTACTTCTAGCCTTCATAGTTTCTGCTGAGAAATCAGGGCTTAGTCTTATGGATTCTATTTTGTAGGCAAGTTTTCATTTTTCCTAAGCTGTTCTCAATATTTTTCTTTGTAAAGTGTTTGATTATTATTTGTCTTAGTGTTTTCTTTTGGGGTCTGTCCAGTTTAGGCTTACATCAGCTTCTTGAATGTGTATTTTCATAGAATTTGGGAAGTTTTCTTCCAGAAAATCTTCAATTCTTTCATCTGTCCTTCCCTCTTCCTTACTGTACTGAAATTCCAATATATGTAAATTATTCCTCTTGAAATTGTCTCACATAATTCCTCTTTTCTTCATTTTCCTTCCTTCTTTATCCTGATTGTTCCTCTAACAGATTAATATTGAAAGATTTGTCCTCCATCTCATTAAGTTTGTGTTCCATTGCTTCAGTTCTACTCTTTTTTCCTTCCATCATATTATCCATTTCAGAGATTTCTGTCTTATTATTCTGAATTTCAGCTTGTTTTTTTTAATTTCCAACTTTCCATTAATCTATTGGTCATTTATGGAGCTCTGGTGGTTAGTGGTTAGTGGGAAGTTTCCATCCAAATAATTTAAAGCCTCTGAAAACCTGCTGGAGGGTCAGGTATTAGCTCTGACTTGATAGAACATCGAGAGAACTTCATTACCACTATCTTGAAACAGATACTTAAAATAGCACATCTCTGTTTCACTGTACTTGTTGTTGTTATATGCTGTCAAGTTAATTGCAACTCAGAGTAACCCTATTCACAACAACCCTGCATAGCAACTGAGAAAACCATGGCTTGTCAGGTGCACTTTAGTGTCTAGACTGACATAATTGTTCTTTAGCACTCTGGAAAGGTCCCTGTGGATCATAACAAACTGTGGCTGACTCTGAGAAGAATGGGAATCCCACAACATTTAATCGTGCTAATGTGAAACCTATACTTGGACCAAGAAGCAGTCGTCAGAAAAGAGCAGGATAACACTGCATGGTTCAAAATTGGGAAGGGTGTACGCCAGGGATGTTTCCTATCTCCATACCTTTTCAACCTGTATGCAGAGCAGATTATCCGAGAGGCTGGGCTCTATGAGGAGAAGTGTGGCATCAGGATTGGTGGAAGATCTATTAACAATCTGCGTTATGCAGATGACACAACCCTGCTTGCTGAATCTGAGGAGGACCTCATGCACTTGCTGCAGAGGGTCAAGGACTGCAGCCTTCAGTATGGACTGAGGCTCAATGTAAGAGGATAAAGATTCTCACCACTGGACAAATCGGTAGCATCAGGATGGATGGCGAAGAGATTGAGATTGTACACAGCTTCAGTTTGCTCGGCTCCACAGACAACACTCTTGGAACCAGCAGCCAGGAAATAAAAAAATGTATTGCGATGGGAAAGTCTGCTGTTAGGGACCTCTCTAAAGTACTCAGGAGCAACAGTGTCTCTCTGGAGACTAAGGTGCGCTTGATACAGGCCATGGTTTTTGCAATCACTTGTTATGCATCAGAGAGTTGGACAATGACTAGGGAGGATAGAAGGAGAATTGACGCCTTTGAGCTGTGGTGCTGGAGAAGAGTATTGAATGGAGCATGGACTGCCAAGAAAACAAACAGATTCATCCTGGAGAGGGTTAAAGCAGGCTACTCCTTGGAGGCAAGGATTCTGGGGCTTTGTCTGACATACTTTGGACATGTTGTAAGGAGAGACAGGTCCTTGGAGAGGGACATCAGGGACATCAGGGTGGAGGGACAGCGAAGGAGGGGAAGACCCTCTATGAGGTGGATTGATTCAGTGACTGGGGTAATTGGGATGGGTGTGTCAGAAGCAATGCGATTGGCACAGGATAGAACAGGGTTTAGGGCTGTTGTACATAGGGTCGCTATGAGTCACAAATGACTCGATGGCACATAACAACAACAACAACACAACATGAAGTTGTCAGTCTAGAGACTAAGGTGCACCTGATCCAGGCCGTGGTCTTCACAATTACTTGCTATGTATCAGAGAGCTGGACAATTTCTAAGGATAACATAGAATTGATGCCTTGAGTTGTGGTGCTGGAGAGGAGTACTGAACATACCATGGCCTACCAAGAGAACAAATAGATCTGTCCTGGAGAGGGTGAAACAAAGTTGTTCTCTGGAGGCATTGATTTTGGAGCTCTTTCTCCCATACCTTGGGCATATTGCTAGGAGGGATCAGTCCCTTGAGAAGCTTGGAAGGGTGGAGGGACAATGCAGGAGAGGAAGACCCTGGATAAGATGATTTGACACAGTGACTAGGGTAATATGGGTAGGTATGTTGGAGACAGTGAGATTGGTTCAAGATAGGAAAGGGTTCAAGGATATTGTACATAGGGTCACTTTGAGTCATAGGTGACTCAATGACACATAAAAAAAACAACAACAATTTGTCTTTTGATTCTCTGACTGCTGGTGCCAAGAAGGTTGATTGTGGAAACAAGCAAGCTGAAATTGTTAACAATCTCATCTCTTCTCCATCGATCATGAAGTTTCCAATAGGTCCAATGGTGAGAATTTTTGTTTTCTTCAAACCATAGTGAAGACTACAGTCCTTGACCTTCTGCAACAAGTGTTTCGAGTCCTCCTCAGTGTCAGCAAGAGATTGCACAGATTTTGGATGAGTCTTCCTCCAATCCTGATTCCACACAGACAGCCTCCCAAATGAGCTGTTATTTATATAGATTGAAAAGGTATGGAGACAGGACACATCCCTGATGCACTCCTTCCCTAATTTTTTTTTTCCTTCCCTAATTTTTTAATCATGCACAGTTTCCTTGCTTTGTTCTGACAACTTCTTCCCGGTAGAAATATAGGTTTCACATGAGTACAATTAAATGTTCTGGGATTCCAATTCTTGTCAAGTTAGCCACAATTTCTTGTGATCCACACAGTCAAATGACTTTGAATAGTCAATGAAACAGATAGACATTCCTCTGGTGCTCTCTTCTTTCAGCCAAGATCCACCTAACATAGGCTATGATTTCCCTAGTGCCTCTTCTAAACCCAGGTTTTATTTTTTATAATTATCTGTTAATGTGCCGTTTCAGTAATTTTAAAATAATCCTTAGCAAAATTTTGCTTACTAGTGATATTAATCATGTGTACATTATAGTCAGAACCGACCCATAGCTTACCCTACAATGGGGTTTCAGAGGCAGTTAATTGTACAGGTGGAGATTGCACATCCTTCTCCTGTGGAGCAGGTGGTGGCCTTGAGTTGTGTGCCTTCAGGATTGCAGCACAGTTTCTTGCTGCTAGGCACCAGAGCTCCCTATATTGTTTGAGAATTTTTAAAAATTTTTATTTTATTAATTTTAATGACCATTTACAGAGATTTTGGGTTTCCATTCATTCATTGTTGCATTTTCTCCCTGCCCACCCTTCCCCCCAGTTTGCTGCTCTCTTTGAAAGTAAAAGAAAAGTTCTTTCATTGGTATACAATCCCCCTGCAACCCCACCCACTCCAAACTGAGTACACTCCACTATGCAACCTTAATTCTGGACTCTTGTGATCACTATAGTTCCCTATCATATATTGCTTTTAACTGTTCTCTCCCTCATCTGTTTCAGTGCAGTATACTTAATTTATCCAGCTTTTCTCAGTCTTACCCCAACCATGATGTCCGTCCCTTTCTACAACAGTGGCACCATGCAGTATTTGTCCTTTTGTGACTGAGATACTTCACTCAGCATAATTTCCTCCAGGGTCACCCATTTTGAATAATATTGCATGAGTTCCTTGTTTTTCCAATGCAGTGTAATATTCCCCTCTGTGAATATACCACAACTTCTCTATCCATTCATTTGTTGATGGTGCTTGATAATTTTTGCACTCTCTTGGATCACCTTTTTTTGGAATGGAATAAATGTGGATCTCTTCCAATTTGTTGTCCAGGTAGCTGTCTTTCAGATTTCTTGGCACAGCTTGGTGAACATGTCCAGGGCAACATTTGTCTGTTGAAATATGTCAATTAGTATTCCATAAATTCCTGGGGCTTTGTTTCTTGCTAACTCCTTCAGAGCAGCTTTAACCTCCTCCTTCATTACTATTGTCTCTTGATGATGTGTTATTTCATTAAATTCTTCTGTGTCAGCCAATTCTTTCTGGTATAGTGACTCTGTGTACTCCTTCCATCTTCATTTAATGCTTCTTATATCATTCAATATTCTACCCATTGCATCCTTAAGTATTGCAACTCAAGGCTTGTATTTGTTCTTCAGTTCCTTCAGCTCAAGCAATGCTGAATGAGGTCATCCCTTTGGATTTTCCAACTCTACTTCTTTGCACATCTCATTATAATACTTTGCTTTGTCTTCCCTACCTACCCTTTGAATTCTGTTCAGCTCCTTAATTTACTGAATTCTTCCCTTTGTTTTGGCTTCTTAGCATTCTAGTGCAAGATTCAGAGTGTCATGGTCTTTTCTTCCTCCTCTATCTTTGTAATGTTCTTTTGCATTCTTTATGGATAAGATTCTATTATTATTATTATTATTATTATTATTATTATTATTATTATTATTATTCTCTTATACTGGCTTATTTTCAAAGTTCATATACATTGTTTTTCACAACAGATCTTTCCCATTTCCTTCACTCTACCTCCTTACACCCATCAAATTGTGTAACCCTATGATTAATGTTGTTCCCCGCCCCCATCCTTCAGCCTTCTGCTCCTCAGCCTTAGATACTCATACTCATTCTATAGTAAGGGTCTTATACAGTATTCATCTTTATGCGACTGAGTTAATTCATTTGGCATAATGCTCCCCAGTGCCTCTCAATTTAGGTAGTAATTTACAAAATCTTTGCTCCGTGCGCTGCGTAGTATTCCATCATATGAATGTACTGTAATTTCTCAATCCATTTGATTTTCTCATCTGGTCTTGGCTCATTAGTATTCAAGTCCTCAAGTTTGTTCTTGAAATGGTTTTTAAATTAAAGTGGGATAGACTCAAGCTCAAAGATTTTGTTCTTGTGGATTTGTTTTCATTTTCTTTAGCTTCAGTTTTAACTTGCATATAAGTGTTTGATGGTCCATTCCACAATCAGCACCTGGTCTATGGCAACTGAGGCTGAGATCTCAGATACAGAAACAAAAAGAAGGAGGAGCAATTGTAAGCAGACACTAGTGATTGGAATGTGGAATGTGAGAAGCATAAAAGTAAGAAAATTGTACATTGCTTTGTATTTTTAAATTTTATTCATTTTAATGAACAATTATAGAGATTTTGGATTTCCATTCATTCATTTTTGCGCTTTTCTCCCTGCTCACTCCTCCTTCCCAGTTCGCTCCTCTTTGAAAATGAAAAGAAAAATTTCCTTCATTGATATATAACCCTCCCCCAACCCCACGCCCCGAGTACACTTCACTATGCAACCTTCATTCCGGACTCTTGTGATTACTATAGCTCCCTATCATATATCACTTTTAAACTGTTCTCTCCCTCATCTGTTTCAATGCAGTATACATAATTTATCCAGCTTTTCTCAGTCTTACCCCAACCCTAATGTCAGTCCCATTCTACAACAGTGGCACTATGCAGTATTTGTCTTTTTGAGACTGAGATATTTCAGTCAGCATAATGTCCTCCGGGGTCACCCATTTTGAATAATATTGCATGAGTTTCTTGTTTTTCAATGTAGTGTAGCATTCCACTGTGTGAATATATCACAGCTTCTCTCTCTATCCATTCGTTTGTTGACGGGCACTTAGGTTGTTTCCAACTCCTTGCTAGTGTGAACAAAGTCGCGATAAACATGAGTGTGCATATATCTGCTTGAATGGAAGATATGGTCTCTTTTTGGGGTATATTCCCAGTAGTGAAATCGCTTGGTCAAATGGTATCTCTATTTGCAAATTTTGAGAAAGTGCCACACCGCATTCCACAGTGGTTGCACCATTTTAAATTCCCACCAACAATGAAAAAGGGTTCCAGTTACTCCACAACCTCACCAGTATTTGCTGCTTGCTGTTCTGTTGAATTTTGCTATTCTGAATGTGGTGAGATGATATCTCATAGTTGTTTGAATTTGCATCTCTCTTAGAGCTAGGGAATTTGAACATTTCTTCATGTGTTTGTTTGCCATCTGAATGTCTTCTTTGGTGAAGTGTCTGATCATATCCTGTGCCCATTTTTTCAATTGGATTATTTACCTTTACCTTGTTGTGGTGCTCAAGTATTTTATAAATTCTAGATTATAAGTCCCTTATCTGACATGTCATTACCAAATACTTTTCCCCAGTCTATGGCTTCCCTTTTTACCCTGTTGGAGAAATTTTTGAATGTGCACAGGGATTTGATTCTTAAAAGGTCCCAATCATCTATTTTATCTTCTCCTGGTCGTAGATTTTTCAGGATAATTGGAAGACTGTTTATGTTGTGAATTAGGACTTGTAGAGTTCTTCCAAGCTTTTTTTAAAATGAAGTTTATAGTACTTGGCTTTAGTCCTAGGTCCACGATACACCTTGAGTTGGTTTTTGTTTATGGAGTTAGGTGTGGATCTTGCTTGAGATATTTTTCCAATTTTGCCAACACCATTTGTTAAAAAGGCTGTCATTTCCCCACTTAACTGATTTTATCTCCTTGTCAAAAATCAGTTGACCAAAGGTAGATGGACTGATTTTCAGGTTCTCAATTCTATTCCATTGATCTATGTGTCTGTCATTATACAAGTACCATGCTGTAGTGGCTCCTACCTTTTTTCTATTTTAAGGAGTGCTTTGCTTATTTAGGGATTCTTTCCATTCCAAATAAAACTGGAGATTACCTTTTCCATCTCATTGAAGAATGGGATTGGTATTTGTATTGGGATTGCACTGAATGTGTAAATTGCCTTTGGTAGTATTGCCATTTTCACAATATTGAGTCTTCCTATCCATGAGCAAGGGATTTTTCTTCCACTTCTCCAGGTCTCCTTTTGTTTCCTGTAGTAATGTTTTGTAATTTTCTTTGAATAGATCCTTCGTGCTTCTGGTTAGATTTACTCCCAAGTATTTAGTTTTGTGATTAGCTATTGTGAAGGGTATTGCTTTTCTTAGTTCCGGCTCTGTATTCTCTTTATCACTATAGAGAAATCCAACTGATTTTTGTATGTTGATCTTGTATCCTGCTGCTTTGCTGAATTGGTCAACTATGTCTAATAGTTTTCTTGCTGAGTCTCTAGGGTTTTCTAGCTATACTATCATATTATCTGCATAGAGAGATAATTTTTACCTCCTCTTTGCCAGTTTGGATACCTCTTATTTCCTTCTCTTATCTTATTGCTATCACTAAGACTTCCAATACTATATTAAATAAGGGAGGTGAGAGTGGGCATCCTTGCCTAGTTCCTGTTCTTAAATGAAATGTCTTTAACCTCTCTCCATTGAGAACAATGTTGGCTCTTGGTTTTGCATAAATGCTTTTTGCTATGTTGAAAAAATTCCTTTTGAATCCTATTTTGTTGAATGTTTTAGTCAGGAAAGGGTGTTGGATTTTGTCAAAGGCCTTTTCTGCATCGAGTTATAGGACTATGTGGTTCTTGTTCTTTGTTTTGTTAATGTGATGAATCACATTCATTGTTTTCTTTATGTTGAACCATCCTTGCATACCTGTTATAAATCCCACTTGGTCATGGTCTATTATTTCTTTGATGTATTGTTGGATTCTATTGGCCAGTATTTTATTCAGGATCTTTACATCTATGTTCTTAAGAGATATTGGCCTATGTTTTTCTATTTTTGTGGTGTCCTTTCCTGGCTCTGGTATCAAAGATATGTTTGCTTCATATAATGTATCTGGAAGAATTCCATCTTTCTTTATCTTCTGAAATAGTTTATGTAGAAGTGGTGACAGTTCCTCTCTGAATGTTTGATAAAATTCACTTGTAAAACCATCTGGTCCAGGGCTTTTTTTGGTTGGAAGTTGTTGTATTACCTTTTCAATTTCTTCTTTTGTAATGCGTCTGTTCAGATGTTCAATTTCGGTTTGTGAATTTCTAAGTATTTGTCCATTTCCTCTAGGTTTTCATTTGTTTGAGTATAGTTTTTCCATAATATTCTGTTAGCTTTTTTCTTTTAGTTGGTTCTGTTGCGATGTTGCCTGATTCATCTCTTAGTTGGATTATTTGTGTCTTCTCCTTTTCTTTTGTGAGTTTTGTTAATGGTTTTTCAATTTTATTGAACTTTTCAACTCCTAGTTTTGTTGATACTTTCAATTGTTTTTCGGTTTTCTAATTCATTAATTTCTGCTTTAATTTTTATAATGGTAGGTTTTTTTAGAGGGTGTTGGATTTTCTTGCTGTTGTTCTTCAATTTGCTGGAGATGTTGGGTTAGAGAGTTAATGGTCAATTTTCCCTGCCTTTTGATATGTTTGCTGTTGCTATAAATTGACCTCTGATTACCGCTTTGGCTTTTCCCCAGAGGTTTGGGTAAGTGGTGTTTTCACTGTCATTTGTTTAAAGAAACTTTTTAATTTCCTTTTTTTTTTCTTCTAGTACACAGTCATGTTCAAGCAAGGTGTCATTTAGCTTCCAAATGTGTTTTTTTCCATTATCTTCTTGTTATTAATTGCTAATTTTGTAGCATTATGGTCTGAAAAGGTGCTTTGTATTATTTCCTTGTTTTTTAATTTATTGATGCTTGCCTTGTGACCTAGAATGTGATCTATTCTGGAGAACATTCCATGCACATTGAGAAGAAGGTATACTGTGCTTTTTTGGGGTGCATTAGCCTATAAATATAAATGAGGTCAAGTTGCTTTATTGTGTGGTTTAATTCTTCAGTATCTTTGTTGAGTTTCTTTCTGATAGTTCTATATTTTCTTGAGAGGGTGTATTGAAGTTTCCAAGTACTATTGTAGTGTTTTCTATTTCCTTTTCCAGTTTTGTTAATTTTTGTTTTATGTATTTTGCAGGTCTTTCACTTGGTGCATAGATATTTATTATTGTTATGTCCTCTTGTTCTATTGACCATTTCAGCATTATGTAGTGACCTTTCTTGTCCTTTGTGATGGTTTTTACATTGACATTTATTTTATTGGAGATAAATATTGCCACTCCTTTTTTTTTCTGGTTGCCATATGCTTGGTATATTTTCCCCCACCTTTTTATCTTTAGTCTTTCTTTATCTTCATTTTTCAGGTGTGTCTCTTGTAGACAACATATTTTCGGTTTTTATCCAGTCTGATACTCTTTTACTCTTCAGTGGTGCATTTAAACCATTCACATTCAGTGTGATTATTGAGAGGCAAGGTTTTATTGCTATCATTGTGTTGAGTTTGTTCTTTTTGGTGTTGTTGCTAGTTACTTTGGCCCATGTTGCTTTCTGTGGTACCTCTGTAAGAAGGACATCTCTGAGTCTTTCCTGAAATGCTGTTCTTGTTTTTACAAATTCTCATAGGTTCTGTTTTTCTGGGAACATCTTGATCTCGCCTTTATATTTGATGGATAATTTTGCTGGGTACAGTATTCTTGGTTAACAGTTTTGTTCTTTGAGTGTTTGATATATGTCCTTCCATTTTCTTCTTGCTTGCATGGTTTCTGCTGAGAAACCGGCAGGTTTCTTATCTGTTCTCCCTTATGTGTTACTCTTTGTTTCTCCCTTGCTGCTTTCAGGATTATTTCCTTATCTTTGGTTCTGACAAATTTAACTATGATATGCCTTGGTGTTTTTCTTTTGGGGTCTTGTCTATAAGGTGTTCACTGAGCTTCTTGAATATATATTCTCTCATTCTTCATTATACCTGGGAAGTTTTCCTTTAACAATTTTTCCACAGCTTTTTCAGTGCCTTTACTTGCTTCTTCCAGTTCTAGGATTCCAATGATGTGCATGTTATTTTTCTCGATGGTGACCCACATTATTCTTAGGCTTTCTTCTTTCCCCTTCTTTTTTGAGTCTACTTTTTGCTCTAACAAATAAGTGGTGAAAATTCTGTGTTCAATTTCACTGGTTCTGTGTTCCATCTCTTCAACTCTGCTCCTGTGTCCCTCCAGCATGTTAACAGCATCTGAAACACTGGAACTCATATTTTGGATAGTGGTTTCTTGTTCTTCCAGTGCCTCTAATGCCTCATTTATTTTCTCTACATTGTTCTGGATTGTTTTTTTTTTTTTTGAGCTCCTACTGGTTTTTGCTTGTAGTATCTTGTAATTCTTCAAGTTCATCTTTCATCCATTTGAAATATTCAGTCACTCCTCTTTTAAATTCTGTGTCAGAAAGTTCCATCAGACCGTCTGGCTTCAGGAAATTCAGTGATAATGTGTCACTCTTTGGGAGTGACATCTTGCTTTGCACTTGTGTAGTGTCTGTGATAGCTTGCTTTCTTTGAGACATTGATATGTTCTTGATCCATATACAATGTTCTAGAGATCATTTGGTCAGCTACCCAACTTGTGTTTTTCTCTGAACTTCTGACTCCAGGGAAAAGTCAATTCAGAGCCTCTGAGAGCAACCTCTTGTAGGTAAGACAAGTCAAGGTGCTCTGGATTAAAGGCAAGTTGATTGACCAGATGTGGAGGCACAGGTGTGGAGCCAAGTGGGGTGGGGCATGCACAGAGTTAGGGTGACCACAATGGTAGGTCAACCACTTGGGCTACCTCACTCAGACCTCAGCTGTCCAGGTGTGCTCACGATTGGGGTCCCTATTCAAATTCCAGCTGTCCACCTCCCACCCCACGGTTTTACTTCAGCAGTCCCTGCCCAGTGGCACTTACGCAGCTGCCCTCGCACAGTAGCTTCTGCCCAAGCAGGGTCCTGGGTCCAATGGGGCCCAAGAAGTCAAAGTCAAATTCCCACCAACCCACTCTCACCTCTGGCTGGTCTGCAGTGTCCACAAAAAGTTTAGACAAATTACCACTGGCCTGCTTGTTCCTGGGCAGTCAGCGTGGCCCAAAAGAGCTCAGCCAAATTCCCACCAGTGGGCTTACCCTTGGGTGCTCTCCCAGGCAATTGGTGGTGCCCAAGAAAACCCCATCAGGATCCTCACGCCAGATCAGTCCCATAGCAGCTCAGCTGGTGGCTTCAGGCTATGGCTGGATCTGTGGCGTGGCTTTGTGTTCCTGTAGTTCCAAAACGAACTGCTCTAACAAAAGTTCTGATTCAAAATCCTACTCTCCACAGCTGCTGGCCGGTGTCTATGGTGTGAAGGACTCTCTAGTAGCCCTGGGGTGCCGCTGAGGTGCTGGGCTATGGCGCCGCTGCCAGGGTGTGTGTGTGGGTGCAGGATGTAGGGACACAGGATGGTGGCAGGGGTAGTGGCACGGTGGCACTGTTCTGTGGTGGAGTGGTGGCTGGACTTGGGTGCCCCAGGAGTTTGGGGCTGCAGGTCCGTTAGCAGATGTTAAGCTGCCAAGTCACCAGTCCTCAGCACATCAGACTGCCAGCATGCTCTGCACTGCCCCCCGTGTGGCTGCTCTGTACCACCTGCTGCATCTGAAAATTGGACATTGTTAAAAAAATAAATGAAACACATAAATATTGACATACTTGGTGAAGTGAGATGATTTGGCATGGGACATTTTGAATCAAATGATCATATGTTCTACTACGCTGGGATGAAAAGATGAGGGAAAAACGGGTTTGCTTTCATAATAAAAAAAGTCATTTCTAGATCCATCATGAAATACAATGTGGTGAGTGACAGGATAATATCAATATGCATACAAGGAAGCCCAGTGACTACCACTATCATTCAAATGTATACATCGACAACTAGAGCGAAAGAGAAGGAAATAGAAGAATTCTACAAGCTTCTGCAGTCAGAAATCGATTGAACATGTAATCAAGATGCATTTATGATAATGGATTATTATAATGCAAAATTTGAGAACAGAGAAGAAGGATCAGTGGCTGGAAAACATGGACTTGGTGACAAAAATGAAGCTCAAGATAGAATGATAAAAGTCTGCACATTCAATGATTTATTCATTACAAATACCTTTTACAAGAAACGCAAATGTAGGCTATACACATGGATTTCACCTGAGGATGATAGGAATCATTAGATTACATCTGTGGAAAGAATCACTAGAGAAGCTCAATATCAGCTGTGAAAACCAAGCCAGGTGATGATTGTGACAAAGACCACCAACTACTCATATGTGAGTTCAAGCTGAAGCTGATGAAAATAAAATCAAATCCCCAGGAACAAAATTTGACCTTAAGTCTATCCTACTTGATTTTCAAAATAATCTCAGGAACAGGTTTGAGGCCTTGCACTCCAGTGAGTCAAGAACAAATGAACTGTGGGAGGAATATTGTTCATGAAGAATGCAAAAGATCATTACAAAGGCAGACGATGAAGAAAAGACCAAGATGGATGTCAGATGAGACTTTGAATATTGCATTAGAGCACCGAGAAGCTAAAGCTAAAGGAAGAAATCAAGAAATTAAAGAGCTCAACAGAAAATTTCAAAGACAAAGCAAGGTATTATAAAGAAATGTGCAAAGAGCTGGAGTCAGCAAATCAAAAGGGTAGAAACTGCACAGTGTTTTTAACCTGAAGGAATTGAAAAACAAATTCAAGCCATGAGTGGTAATACTTAAGGATGCTTTTGGCAGAATATTAAATGATCCAAGAAGCATTAAAAGAAGATGGAAGGAGTATATAGAGTCACTGTACCAGAAGGAATTTGATGACACAGAAAATTTTATTAAACAATATATGAACAAGAGCCTGTGGTGATGAAGGAAGAAGTTGAAGCTGCTCTGAAAGAATTGGCAAAAAAAACCCACACAAGTCTCCAGGATTTGATGGTATAGCAATTGACATATTTTAACAAACAGATGTCACCCTGGATGTGTTCACTAAATGGTGCCAAGAAATCTGGAGGACAGCCACCTGATCAACTGCCTAGAAGAGATTGGTAATTGTTCCTGTTAGTCTGGGCAAAGAGCGCCAAAGAGAAGAATAAAGAATTCAGAACTCAAATGCTGATGGCCTTGCCTGTTGCTGATAAGAAGAGCAAACAGCCTTGCATGTCTGGCTGAGCTAGCAGGTGGCTCCTAAATCAGAGTGGAATGTCCCTCCCTAAAGACTCTGTTTATAAAAGTCCTCCCTAGTAAGTTCACAGTGTGACTTCCCATTCTGCCTCTCCTGGATGAGGAACTCACCTGAGAGCTCCCCTTTCCCTCTTTTAATAAAACTGCATTAAGCTTTCTCCTGTTCTCTCTGATTTCTTCGTTAAGTCCACTAACATAACCTAACAGTTCCCATTCCAAAGAAGGGTGACCCAACACCCTTGATTGTAGAAGGGGCAGAAAGAAATTTGCACAGGCAGAGAACTGGGACAGCACAAAGGGCTTCAGAAATTTCAACCCACACGACAGGTAAAGGAGAAGACACCAAGGCAGCAGGAAAATCCTTAGCAGGATGCAAAGAAGGGGAAGAAAAGGAACACTACTTGTTTTAAACCAAGAAAGGTGTGCTTCAGGGAGATATACTTTCTCCATATCTTTTCAATCTGTATGCTGAATAAATATTTCTAGATTTGTTCACAATTCTTTATGAAGAAGAATGTGACAACAGAATCAGGACAGACACTTTAACTTGTGTTATGCAGATAACACAACCTTGTTTGTTAAAACAGAAAAGAACTTTAAGTGTTTTCTGCAGAAGATCAACTATTACGACCTTGAGTATAGATTATTGTATCTTAATATCAAGAAAACAAAAATCCTCACTACCAGACCAATAGTTATCATGATAGATGGAGAAAAGATGGAAGTTGTCAACTATTCATCTCACTTGCATCCACAATCAACTAGCAAACAAGAAATCAAAATATGAGTTGCACTGGGAAAACATGTCAGGGTACTAAAGAACAATGATATCAGTTTAAAGACTAAGGTGTACCTGATCCAAACCATAGTCTTCTAAATTTCTTGCTATGCATCTGAAAGTTGGACAATGACTAAAGATGACAAGAAAAATTTTTGCCTATGAGTTGTGGTGCTGGAGAACAGCACTTAACACCCCATAATTGCCAAGAGAACAAATTGATGTGTGCTGGAGATGCTCCATGGAGGCAAGTTTCAGTGGCTCTTCTGCCTTGGGAAAGTCAGCTTCCAAGTCTCCAAAGTACTAAGAAGCAATGATGATGGTTTGAAGATCAAGGTGTGCCTAATTCAAGCCATAGTCTTTTCAATCTGATTCCTATGCATACCATCAGGTGAAGTCCATGTGTATAACCTGCGTTTGTGTCTCTTATAAAATGTATTTGCAACGAA
>NW_006399963.1:1049814-1050837 GCF_000299155.1 Elephantulus edwardii | reverse complement strand
AGAGCATGGTTTAGGGCTGTTGTGCATAGGGTCGCTATGAGTCGGAAACGACTCGACGGCACATAACAACAACAACAACAACAGTCTTTTCAAACACCTGCTTGCTTTCCTGTCATTAGGTGATGTTATATGGCAGAGTTCATCTTAAGATAAAGAGATTAAAGGGCTCATCAAAGCACATGAGCTCTAAAGGCAGAGAGTTTTCACTAGCTGTTTATAGAAACAAAGTCAGAACTTTCCAAGGCATTGCTGCTAGCTTGAAATGGAGAAGACCATTTGGCAAAGGATGCAGATGTTCTCTACAGCTGAGGTCAGGGCCCATCTGTCATCAGCCTGGATGTGAGAACTCATTTCTACAACCACATCGAACTGAATTATGTCAACATTAAGGACAAAACAAACTTAATTTGAAATATGTTTTCCCCTCCAGAACTCATTCGCCAATGAGAACCAATCCAACTAACACTTTGATCTCTTGAGATGCTGAGCATAGATACACCTTGCAAGACTTCTGAGTCAGTTGTGAGATAAAAAATAAAATGAGTTCAATTTTAAGATGTTCATATTTAAGGATTCATTATGCAACCATAGACAATTAGCACAAGTAGTACTACTCCCTGATAACAGTTTGAGGTGATTGAGAGGGTAATCTGAGAAGTATCACCCTGAGGAGTCAAGGCAAAAACCTGGCAGAGAGGGAACTTTCCAGCACTGGGAAGTGGGCAGAAACCAGAGCCTGGCATCAGGTAGAAATGTAGGGAGAAGAAGGAGTCCATTCTATGTTTTGTGTGGACAAGATGGAAATAGAAATGACTTTGTTTTACTCCCCTCCTCCCAGAACATAGTACCACCTTGTAGAAAATTCTAAGTATAATAAAAATTTAGAAGAAAAATCTAAATTTTTATTATACTTAGAATTTTCTACAAGGTGAAGGCCCTCTATGAGGTGGATTGATTCAGTGACTGGGATAATTGGGATGGGAGTGTCAGAGACAGTGCGATTGGCACAGGACAGAGCGGAGT
>NW_006399963.1:1042074-1048204 GCF_000299155.1 Elephantulus edwardii | reverse complement strand
GTTGGTTTAATTACCATTGGAAAATGCTTGTCATTCCTCTGTAGCATCTGGTCCCCACTGGACCCTCATCATTTCCTTCACCTGCTCCCTCCACCAACCAAACTGTGCAGTTTTGCAACTGCATCCTGGCCCATCCTCACCCTTCTTCCCCCAACCCTCACCTCCTTGTACCCCCAATATGATTTTCCCAATAAAAAAAGAGAAAAAAATGAAAAAATTCCCATAGTGAGCAATAATCACTATGAACCTTTGTTTATCCTTCAAGTATCCAGATAGATGGAAACAAGTAATTTTACATAATGACTGAATCTGTTTTAAATGAACACCTTGCAATGGATCACTTATGTGCTAAATGTTTCTCACATAGTAACTAATACAATATTCCTAAGAGAAGCAATCATTATCTCTCTTTTATAGTTAATTCATTGAAAGCTAGAGAAATTAAGCAACTTTTCTTGGTCATCTTGCTTGTAAGCATCAGAATGTGGATTGGAGCACAGGATTTCGACACCCAAAGCTGTGGTATTGGGTGGTATTGGTATTACATCACTGTAATAATAATAATAATAATAATAATAATAATAATAATAATAGTAATAGTAAGAGGCAGTCGTCAGAACAGAGTAGGGCAACACGGCATGGTTCAAAACTGGGAAGGGTGTACGCCAGGGATGTGTCTTATCTCCATACCTTTTCAACCTGTATGCAGAGCAGATTATCCGAGAGGCTGGGCTCTATGAGGAGAAGTGTGGCGTTAGGATTGTTGGAAGGTCTAGCAACAATCTGCGTTATGCAGATGACACAACCCTGCTCGCTGAAACTGAGGAGGACCTCATGCACTTACTGCAGAGGGTCAAGGACTGCAGCCTTCAGTATGGACTGAGGCTCAATGTCAAGAAGACAAAGATTCTCACCACTGAACCAATCGGTAGCATCAGGATGGATGGCGAAGAGATTGAGATAGTTTACAGCTTCAGTTTGCTCGGCTCCACGGTCAACACTCTTGGCACCAGCAGCCAGGAAATTAAAAAAACGTATTGCGATGGGAAAGTTTGCTGTTAGGGACCTCTCTAAAGTACTGAATAGCAACGGTGTCACTCTGGAGACTAAGGTGCGCCTGATACAGGCCATGGTCTTTGCAATCACTTGTTATGCATCAGAGAGTTGGACAATGACTAGGGAGGATAGAAGGAGAATTGACGCCTTTGAGCTGTGGTGCTGGAGAAGAGTATTGAATGGAGCATGGACTGCCAAGAAAACAAACAGATTCATCCTGGAGAGGGTTAAAGCAGGCTACTCCTTGGAGGCAAGGATTTAGGGGCTTTGTCTGACATACTTTGGACATGTTGCAAGGAGAGACAGGTCCTTGGAAAGGGACATCATGCTTGGTAGGGTGGAGGGACCGCGCAGGAGGGGAAGACCCTCTATGAGGTGGATTGATTCAGTGACTGGGGTAATCGGGATGGGTGTGTCAGAGGCAATGCGATTGGCACAGGATAGAGCAGGGTTTAGGGCTGTTGTACATAGGGTCTGTATGAGTCGCAAACGACTTGATGGCACATAACAACAACAACAGTAATAATAATAATAATAATAATAATAATAATAATAATAATGTAATAATACGGTAATAATGGTAAAATGGGATGCACAACAAATGTTAAGAGTTTATTGCTCAAAATGGCTTTCTTAGCCATTGAATTTGACTGTCATGTGGATGGGCAGACTATGCAAACACAATGTTAGCCTATCCACAGGAGATTGGCTCTTCTCACCAATCTACAAGGGAATTGGCTAGCCACACCATTAAATTGAGCAGATCAAGTAGCAGAATAGGATAACCTGGCCACTAGAAAAGTAGAAGCAGGCATGCAGAGCTCATCCTTCAGTCCTTTGAGCCCAGAGATTCTTGCACCAGCTCTACCTATAGTAGCAGCATCCATGTAAAAAACCAGCTGAAGCAGAGAACCAGAAATCCAACATGATATGGAGCTGAGATATTGAGACTGCTACCCCCATTTACAGAACCAAAGCCTTTGTCCACGTTTGTGGAACAACTAGGGGGTTGAAGGGAGGGGCTATAATTGTCATGATTGGCTTTGTAATACTGGCCTACAGCTGCGAGGCTCAAGACTGAGGCACTTGTGAGCACATTTCTGAAATGGTTCTGACTGATTTAGCTACTAACATGCTTTGATAGCCTTTTGACTTCCCCAGTGTGGTTCTGTGTGGTCTGTAAGTTATCACATTGGAATTTGGACACAGCAAAGCAGTTAGATTTGTGCTGGAGTGAGTTGAAAGAGATGTGGGAGCATAGGGAATATGTCTAACCTCATGGGAATTAGTTTTATCTTGTTGATGAGGACAATTACCCTTTGTGAAGTTAAATCAGATATGGCCATCCTCATGCAGCCCTTCCTTTTCTTACAATTAAACAACTGCTTAGCATCTTTGGGTGGTACAAAAGGTTAACAGGTTCAGTAGAAAACAAAAAGGCTGGAAGTTCCAGCTCAAATCTCTCCCTCTTACCATCCTGCTTCCCACACTCTCATATGAGGATTCTTCTGAAAATCTCTTCCCAGAAAATTTCCTCTGCTTCAGTGTCTACTTCCAAGGGAACTCAAGGTAAGCTTGAGCCAACTTGATCCAAGGAAATAAACTCTAAAATGAGAATGTACAACTGAATCACCCACTAGCTAGAAGTGAAGCTCTCAAAGCTGAAGCAGGTTGAGAGCTGCTAGTGTGTTGAAGCTGTGATTATTCATGATTACAAAAGTCATGAACTGTAATGGGACCCTAGTGAAAATATAAAGTGCTTGCAGAAACAACATCACAGAAATCTGACTGAGAACAGATCATTAGAAGGACAATGAAATAGTTAGCTGAGTGCATTGAAACTTTGAATAAAGACTGAAAGACAGAGGTGAAGAATCATCAACTAAAGGTATAGTATTCACCATATATCTGTGAATTTGTCATACTGTGCTGGCTTGCATGTTGTGGTGATGCTGGAAACTATGCCATTGATCTTTCAAATACCAGCAAAGCATCTATGGTAGGAAGGTTTCTCAGGGGAACTTCCCAGATGAACACAGACTAAATAGTAGGATTGATTTCTGAAATAATTGGCCCCTGAAAATCTTATGAGTTTCCGTGGGATATTGTCTGATATGGTGTCAGAAGATGGACTCTGGTTAGAAAGCAATCAAAATACAAATGGGGACGAGTAGACTCTGTCTTTTTTATAATTTTTATTTCATATTGGTTTGTTTACAAAGTTTGTATACATTGTGTTTCACACTATCCCTTATTCACATTGTGCTTCATATAATCATTTCCATTCATTATGGTTTATAAAATTAATCACCACTAAGCTGTGCCCACCATTACTCTGTCTTTCCAGATCCCCCCAGGAGCTTTCCTATTTCCTTTACTCCACCTCACCCCACTACTGAATTGTGTGACTCTATGATTTCCTCCCTGCCCGTCATTACCCCTCTGCTTCCAAATAGTTGTTGTTATGTGCTGAGTCACCTGTGACTCATAGCGACCCTATGTACAACAGTCCTAAACCCTGCTCTATCCTGTGCCAAAGCTATTGTCTCAGATACACCTACCCCCATTACCCATCACTGAATTAATCCATCTCATCAAGGGTCTTCCTTTCTTGCGCTGTCCCTCCACCCTCCCAAGCATGATGTCCCTCTCCAAGGACAGATCCCACCTTGCAACATGTCCAAAGTGTGTCAGAAGAAGCTTCAGGATCCTTGCCTCCAAGAAGCAGCCTGGCTTCACCCTTTCCAAGTAGAGTCAATCTTAATTATGCTGGTGGCATACATCTTTTAACCAATGAAATACCTTCATTTACTGGCATGGCAAGAATGAAAATGGGAAGAAACAACTGCATACATCCATTAATACATGGAACATGGAATGTGTAAGCATGAATCTAGGAAAATTGGAAATGATAAAAACTAGATGTAATGCATAAAGATTTATATCCTAGAAATGAGTGAACTGAGATCTATAAGTATTAGAAATTTAGATTCAGACAATCACATCATCTACTATGCTGATAACGATATAGAAAGAAGACCTTTTAACAGAAATATTATTCAAATATACACACCAATCACCAGAGCCAAAGATGAAAATATTTTAGATTTCTACTGACTTCTGCAATCGAAACTGATTGAACATGCAATCTGAAAGATGTATTAGTATAATTGGTAATGGAAATGCAAATATTGGAAACAAAAAAGAAGGACTGGTAGTTGGAAAATAAGTTGTGGTTACAAATATGAGGTTAGAGATCACATTATAGAATATTATAAAATCAATACTTTATTCATTTCAAGTACCTTAAAATTTGTGACTGTGCACATCTACTTCACCTGATAGAATACACAGGAATCAAATGAACTACATCTCTATAAAAAGACTGATGAAAAAACTATCACTCAGAACAAGGCCAGATGATGACTGTGTAACAGATCATCAATTACTCATATGCAAGTTCAAATGAAGATGAAAAAAAAGTTTACAATCTAGTAAAGCCAAAATACAACCTTGTATTTACCACTTGAATTTAGAAGTAATTTTGAGAATAGTTTTGACGCAGGGACTTTAATGGTGAAGATCAAGTGGGATGACATTAAGGCCATCATATATGAAGGTTATTAAAAAGATGGGAAAGAAAGAAAAATTCAGAAGAAAAGACAAGTTGCAGAAGAGACACTGAAACTTGCCTTTGAACATGTTTTTATGTGCCGTTGATTTGCCTGCAACTCATAGCGACCCTATGTACAATATCCCTAAATCCTGCTCTATCCTGTGCCAATCTTATTGTCTATGACACACCTACCCCCATTACCCCAGTCACCGAATCAATCCATCTCATAGAGGGTCTTCCCCTCCTGAGCTGTCCCTCCACCCTCCCAAGCATAACATCCCTCTTTAAGGACTGGTCCCTTCTTTCAACATCTCCAAAGTATGTCAGAAGAAGCTTCAGAATCCTTGCCTCCAAGGAGCAGCCCTGCTTCACCCTCTCCAGGACAAACCTTTACATTCTCCTAGCAGTCCATGGTATATTCAATACTCTTCTCCAACACCACACATAGAGAAGTTAAGGTGGAAGGAAAAAGTTATGAACTAAGAGAGTTGATCAAAAGATTGTAAAGGGTAGCTCAAGAATATAAAACAAAATATTGTAAGGAAATGTGGAAAGACCTAGAGTTAGACCAAAAAGGAAGAACACACTCAGCATTCTTCAGGCTGAAAGAATAGAAGACAATTATCAAACTTTAAACTGAAATATTGCAAGATTCTATAGGCAAGTTTTGATAAGACTGTAATTATTGTTGTTATGTGCCACTGAGTCCATTACAACGTATAGCAACCTTATAAACAAAGATCAGAAAGATACCCTATTCTATGTCATCATCATGACCTCTGTTATGCTCACATACATATACCCAAGTCATTATCTCAATGCATCTTACTGAAGGTTTTCCTCTCTTTTGCTGGCCCTCTACCTTTCAAAGCATGATGTCTTTTTAAAAGAACTGGCCTCTCATAACAACATGCCCAAATAATATGAAATGTAGCATCATCATTCTTGCTGCTAAAGAGTACCCTGTTTGTACTTCCTCCAAGGCAGTTTTATTTTTTCTTTTGGCTGTCCATATTCTGTCATGTCCTATAACACAACAATTCAAAGGCATTAATTGTTCTTTCAAAAGCATAGGAAGTAATGGAAAAGATGTGTTTGGACCAAGCACACCTTAATCTATAAACTGATGTCCATGCTCTTTAGCATTTTAGTGATGCCCTTGACAACAGATTTTCCCAATGCAACATGTCTTTTGAGTTCTTGGCTGCTATTGCTAAGGGTATTGTTTCAGATCCAAAGAAAAGAAAACAATTTACAATTTCAACTTTTTGTTTGTCTACCATGATACCTATCATTAATGAGCTAGGGAAGTATTTTTTTTAAAAAAAAGATGGAAAGATACACAGAGTCACTGTACCATAACAGAAGATTCTAAAAGGCAGCTCGGAATGACAAAGCAAAATACTACAATGAAATGTGCGAGGAGCTAGAGTCAGAAAATCAAAAGGGCCGAACTCG
>NW_006399963.1:1035742-1040487 GCF_000299155.1 Elephantulus edwardii | reverse complement strand
GTGACTGGGGTAATCGGGATGGGTGTGTCAGAGGCAGTGCAGTTGGCACAGGATAGAGCACAGTTTAGGGCTGTTGTGCATAGGGTCGCTATGAGTCACAAACGACTTGACGGCACGTAACAGCAACAACAACCAAGTAATGGAAAAGCTGGGTAATGGAATTTCTATGTTCAGCTTTTTGAGGAAGCGCCAAACAGCCTTCCAATGTGACTGCACCACTTCACAATCCCACCAACAATGTATTAGAGTTCCTATCTCTCCACATCCTCTCCAACATTTATTATTTGCTGTCCTGTTAAACTTTGCCACTGTTACTTGAGTAAGATGTTATGTCACTCTGGTGTTGTTGGTGTTTTTTTAAAGCTAACTGTAAAAATATCTAGTTTTATTTTTTCCTTTTTCCCCCATTCATTTTTATTATTATACTAGTTTATTTAAAAAATCTGAATACATTGTTTTCCAGAATAGAGTCTTTTCATTGTGGTTTTGATTTGCTTCTCTCTTATTGCAAGTGATCCTGAGCATCTCTTCTTTTATCTGCTGGTCATTTAAATATCTTTCTCTGTCAAAATTCTTTCCCTGTCCTTTGTCCATTTTGTAATTAGGTTATCAGTCTTTTTCTTGTGGAGGCCAAGGAGTGTTCTGTAAACTTTCATTATGAGACTCTTGTCAGAGATGTATTGCCAAATGTTTGTTCTCAGTTGGTAGGTTTTCTTTTCACCCTGTTGGGAAAAGTTTCTTATGCACACAGGGATTTAATTAGATTTCATAGAAATTCCATATGAGTGAACTATTCCACTGCTTGTAATATACCCAGACAAAATGAGAACTGAGGTACTTGTAAGCCAATATTCATAATAGCATTTTTCACCATCAAACAGCCCAGATGTCCAAACACAATTAAATGGATGGAGAAATTATAATACATTCACACAATGGAATGCTATGCAGCATGCAGGGACAGTGATGTTGTAAATTACTGCCTAACTTGGGAGGCACTGGAAAGCATTGTGCTGAGTGAACTGACTCAGTCCCATAAGGACAAATACTGTATAAAACTATTACTGTAGAATGAGTGTGAGGATCTAAGGGGTGCGGGGTGGGTGTGGGTGGAAGCAGAGGAGTGAGGCTGGGGGAGCAGATTAATCATAGTGTCACACAATTTGGTGAGGTGGTGAAAGAAATGGAAAGATCAGATGTGAAAAACAATGCTTTTGAACTTTGTAAATAAACCAGTATAAAAAATGGATTGATATTGATAAAGCATATGATCAAAACATCAGTAGTAAAGAAGAAAGAATTCTATGTTGAACTGAAGGCATTTGCAAAAAAATTAAGTTCCAGGAATTGATCTAATACCAATCAAAGTGTTTCAGCAAGTTAGATATGATTGGACATGTTCACTCATCTATTTCAAGAAAGCTGTAAGACAGATACCTGGTCAACTCATTGGAAGAGATCCAAATGTGCTCACTGCAAAAAAACAATGGCACAACAGAAAATTGAACAATATCATTAATAACACATGCAAGTAAATCTTATTGGAAAGTATTGAAAAACATGTGGAACTGTATATGACCAGACTATTGCCAGAAATTCAAGCCAGATTCAGCGGAGGTCATGGTATGAGGGATATCACTGCTGATGTTAGATGTGTCTTAACTGAAAGTAGAGAATACAAGAAAGAAGTTACTTGTGTCTTATTAACTACGCAAAAGCATTTGATTGTGCAGATCATAACACATTACAATTAATACTGAGAAAAATAGGAATCCCAGAACCCTTAGTTGTGCTCATGTGGAATTTGCCCATAGAGGCATTGTGTCAATCCATTACAGTCTTCTGTTTTATGATTCTAGTTTATTGTCTGTGCTTTAGACCTCCTCCGAGGATGAATTTGTTATTCTATTAGGGTTTAGAATTGGGGTGGGATACAAATCCCAAGCCACTAGGAGGTATTATCCAAGTTGCCACCCTTGGTTCTCATGGAGGTTTACAGCCCAGAGATTATAAAGGGAATGATTCTGGAAAGTTCAGTGCTTGTTTTCCTGGGATACTGCATCTAACCAGATCCAGCTGTGCCAACAGCATACAACCAACAATCAATAGCCAAAACCCAACAATTGACAACTAACAGTCAACAACCTACAACTGCTGGCCGACAGCCTCAGCCTGCACTCTCCTGACTCATTGGCCTGTGTCATCCACAACTGCATGAGCCATTTCCCTGTTTGGGTGTATAGGGTTTTTTTGTTTTTGTTTTTTTTAGTTTCTTTGGTGGGAGGATTGCCCAGAGGAGGAATAATTATTGTAAGAGTTAATGGTATATAATAGCAGTTTGGACTTCTACACATTATTAATCTCTGCATTATAGGAAATGGTCTTATATTAATGACCTAGTAAGTAGGACGTTGGACTGCTAACCCAAAGATAGGTGGTTAAAATCCACCAGCTGCACCTAGGAAAAAAGGCAATTTCCTTTTGTGTAATATATAGTCTCTGAAAGCCTGCTGGAGGGTCAATTTTGAGTCATTTTCAACTTGATGACTCATAACAGTTAGGTATTTTGTTGTTGTTATGTGCTGTCGAGTTGCCTGAGACTCATAGCAACCCTATGTACAATAGCCCTAAACCCCACTCTGTCCTGTGCCAATCTCACTGTCTCTGACACACTCACCCCTACCACCTCAGGCCCTGAATCAATCCATCTCATAGAGGGTCTTCCCCTTCTGCACTGTCCCTCCACCCTCCCAAGCATGATGTCCCTCTCCAAGGATGGGTCCCTTCTTGCAACGTATCCAAAGTATGTCAGACAAAGCCTCAGAATCCTTGCCTCCAAGGAGAAGCCTGATTTAACCCTCTCCAGGATGAACCTGTTCGTTTTCTTAGTAGACCATAGTATATTCAATAATCTTCTCCAGCACCATGGCTCAGAGGCACCGATTCTCCTTCTATCCTCCCTAGTCATTGTCCAGCTCTTTGATGCATAGGAAGTGATTCCAAGACCATGGTCTGTATAAGGAGCATTTTAGTCTCCAAATTGACACCATTGCTCTTCAGTACTTTGGAAAGGTCCCTAACAGCATATTTCCCATTGCAATACATCTTTTAATTTCCTTGCTGCTGGTGCCAAGAGTGTTGACTATGGAGCCAAGCAAACTAAAGCTGTTAACAATCTCAATCTCTTCACCATCCATCCTGATGCTGTCAGTTGGCCCAGTGGTGAGAATCTTAGTCTTCTTGATATTGAGCCTCAATCCATATTGAAGGCTGCAGTCCTTGACCCTCTGCAGCAAATGCTTCAGGTCCTCCTCAGTCTCAGAAAGCAGAGTTGTGTCATCTGCATAACACAGATTGTTGATTAATCTTCCACCAATCCTGATGCCACACTTCTCATACAGTTCAGCCTCCCAGATAATCTGTTCTGCATATAGGTTGAAAAGATTTGGAGATAGGATACATCTCTGGCATACATCCTTCCCAATTTTGAACCATGCAGTGTTTCCTTGCTCTGTTCTGACAGCTGCCTCCTGAACCAAGTATATGTATGACAATTAACAATCTGGAACAAGAGATAAAGTACAAAGTGGTCTGGGTCTGGGGTGGGGGAGGAAGAGGAGGGAAGACAATGTGCAACAATGAATGAGTGAGAAAAATCTAACCTTTTTGTAAACTTTCATTGAAATTACAATTAAAAAATAATAAAATGAATTAATCATGCTGTGCTGGTTTTACAGTTTCCCCCTCCAGCTGTTTTGTTTTTTAATAAATAATGTCTTTCTTGCTCCAAAGCATTGTTTTCCTTCTTTTAAAATATTTTTTATAACTACAAACTGGAAATTAGAGAATAATACAAAAAATTCTATATATCTTCTAAACAGACCTCCTATATCTAAATTTTTGCTTTGTTTTCCTTATTTATTTATTTATTTTGTTTGTTTGTTTGTTTATTTGTTTGTTTGTTTTCCTTCCTTACATGCACTCCACCTCCTGGCTATTTCCTTACTACTGGACTGGTACATGTTATACACCATAAATAATGTTGTGGATTGGTAGAATTTCTCAAAATTTTACCTTGTTAAATATATCTCACTAAAAAGGTAATTTTATTTGCAGCTGTGTGTACTGGCCTGCAGTTCCATATAGAAGTGATGCAAGTAGTGGCAAGAAGTAAAGGTACAGAAAACATCATTTGTCCTAGGACAGGTAAAGTCTCAATTTAACAAACAATGTGCAGGAAAATAACACAAAATTCTCTCAAACCATTAACACTTTGGGATCACAACTTTAACTAAAAATTTTGAAAGTCTTTGTTGGGGATGAGTGTTAGGTATCACAGTCTGTGGGGTATATGTTGTTTTCTGACAGATGAAAGAACTGAAACCTTTAATCCAGCAGAGAAAATGCCAGGCTCAGCAAGTTTTCAAAGTGGAAGCTATTTGGAAATGATTTGGAGATCAATTCTTGCCCAAAAGATCTAAGCAAACTCAAACTAGAGTTTTCTACACATGTGATAAGAAAGAAAAGCAAACATTCTGTCAAAGCAAAGGTGTTTGTGCAATATATTTGCCCCTTGGTGCCATTTGAAAGAAATTAATGGGGAGGGCCAAAGAGATGGCATATGCAATATGCAATGCTCCTGAGACCTGCCTATGAGTTTGTTCCTGGTGTAGCAGAAATAAATGCTTCAGTAAGCCTTCCAGGAGAGATAAGACATGTACATAAGTAAAATTTTTTTTCTATAA
>NW_006399963.1:1022242-1034502 GCF_000299155.1 Elephantulus edwardii | reverse complement strand
TCTTCGGTGAAGTGCCTGTTCATATCCTGTGCCCATTTTTCTATTGGATTATTTACCTTTATCTTGTTGTGGTGCTCAAGTATTTCATAAATTCTTGATATAAGTCCCTTATCTGAACCAGGAGAAGATAACATAGATGAATGGGATCTTCTAAGACATAAGTAAAATTAATCAGGAGAGCTAGTTTTCACCTAATGAGTCATCTTTGACATGAAGAAACTTTAAAAAACCCACTTTTCTACAATATGGGGCCAGAAAGGGAACTTCAAGTGCCTTTGAATTTGTTTGGTATTTATTAAATGATAGGGAGCTAGTGTGTGTGTGTGGGTACACTAGGAACAGGCCTGTATCATAAATTCACGTGTTGAATCTGGGCAATCTCAAAAGGAGCAAAGCAGGCCCAAGTGTGCAGTAATGAGTAGCAATTGGCACAAAGGCCCTGCAGAGAGGAAATGATGGTACACAGTCAAATGCTTTACATAGTCAAGAAATATATTTCTGATAGTCTCTGCTAGAATTCTAGAATATTTTTGGTAGTCTCTGTTAGGATTCATTGGACATCAACAAGGGCATTCCTCATTCCATGGTCTCCTCTGAGTCCAGCTTGAAGTTCTAGTTTGAGAAGGATAAGTAAATTAGAAACTGGCTATCTAAAACAGGAAGACAAAGGTATGAAATAGCTGGCTTGCAGGTTTCATAAGTAGTTATTAGTAAGATGATAATAAAGAGGAAGTTTATCCTTCAAATATTAAGGGTAATATCTAGCAAAGTCAGGGCATAACCTGTTCTACGAGAGGTTAATTATTCAATATGCTAATAATGTGAATGAGGTAAATGACAACTTTTGAGTTGTTGTTGTTAGGTGATTTTGAGTTGAGTGTGATTCATAGTGACCTAAATCCTGTCCTAGCCTCTCTATTTCTGATACACTTGAGCCCAGTCAACTCTTAATCCATCTCATTGAGGTCTTTCTCTCTTTCTCTGACCCTCCACCTGTTCAAGTATGATATCTCTTTCCAAGGAATACCCTCTCCTAGCAACATGTCCAAAGTATGAGAGACAAAGCTTTCACTGTCCTTGTCTCCAAGGGACAATCTGGCTGCACCTTTTGTAAGATGTATCTGTTTGTTCTTTTGGCAGTCCATGGGATATTCAGTACTTTTCTCCATCACCACAACTCAAAGGCACGAATATTCCTTCCGTCATCTTTATTGATTGTCCAGCTTTCCAATTACAACATAGTAAGCAATTGAAAAGCCTGAATCAAGCACACTTTAGTCATAAAACTGACATCATTGCTCTTCAGTATTTTGTAGAGGTCCCTTAAAGTAGACTTGCCGAAAGTGATATATAGCCTGATCTCTTGACTGCTGTTATCAAGAGTGTTGATTGTTGATCTAAGTAAGATGTTTCAATCCTTTCTCTATGTTTCATGGCGTTGCCTATTGGTCCAGTGGTAAGAATCTTTGTTGTAGTGTTTGATCTTCTGCATCAAGCATTTCAGGCCCTTTTTACTTTCAGTAAGCAAGGTTGTGTCATTTGCATAACACAGGTTGTTAAGTCTTTCTCCAATCCTGATGCCAAATTCTTCATAAAGTTCAAGTTTATGAATTATTTGCTCAGCATACAGATTGGATAAGTCTGGAGAAGCTCACCATTCCTGATTTTAAAACATTTTTTTCAGTCTGAAATTAATGTCATACTTTTTACTGTCCAAAATTGATCAAACATGCAATCAAGATGCATTAATAATTATTAGTGACTGGAATGCAAAAGTTGGAAACAATGAGAGAGGAATGGTAGATATAAAGTATGGACTTAGTGATAGAAATGAGATTGGAGAGTGAATAAATTTTGTACATTCAATGATTTAGTCAATACAAATACCTTTTTTATAAAACATAAATGGTGACTTTACACATGGGCTTCAGCTGACAGACTGCACAAAAAACAGGTGGATGATATCTATGGAAAGATTCACTGGAGAAGCTTAGGATCAGCAGTGAGAACCAGACCAGGTGCTGACTGTGAAACAGATCATCAATTAGTCATAAGCAAGTTCAAATAGAAACTGAAGAAAATTAAAATAAATCTATAAGAACCAAAATACAACTTTGACTCTATGCCACCCAATTTAAAAACAAAATCATTTTAACAATAGATTTGAGGTATTAATCACCAATGATAAAAGACCAGAGGAGCTGTGGAATAAAATCAAGGATGTCATCCATGAAGAGAATAAAAGATCATTCATTACAAAGACAGAGGTCAAAGATAAAAGCAAAATGGATCTCAAGATAAACTGAAAATTGTATTAGAGTGTTGAGAAGCCAAAAAAAAAAAATCAAACAACAAAACAGAAGAGATGCCAAACTGAAAGAAAATTTCAAGGAGCAGTTCGAGAAGACAAAGTATTATAATAAAACGTGCAAAGAACTGGTGTCCGTATAAAAAGGAAGAACAACCTTGCTTGCTGAAAGTGAAAAAGATGGGTGGGGTGAAGGAAATGGGAAGAATTTTTTGTGAAAAACAGTGTATTCAAACTTTGTAAATAAATGAGAATAAAATTTAAAAAACAACAACAACAACAACAACAAAAAGAAAATGAAAAGGACCTGAAATGCTTGCTGCAAAAGATCAAAGATTACAGCCTTCAATAGGAATTACATCTCATAATATGAATTACAAAAGTTTTCACCGCTGTGCCAATAAGCAACATCATGATAGATGGAGAAAAGATTGAAACTCTCAATGATTTAATCTTACTTTGATACACCCTTGGTACCAGCAGTTAGGAGATCAGGATATATGTCACTTTGGGCAAGTATACTGTAAGGGACCTCTCCAAAATAATGAAAAGCAATGATGTCAACTAGAAGACTAAGCTACACCTGATTCAAGCCATGGTCTTTTTAATCAGGATGATATAGGATGACATAAGAAACAAAGGATTGATGCCTTTGAGTTGAAGTGCTGAGGAAAAGTACTGAACATCACAGGGACTTCCAAAAGAATAAACAGCTATGTCTTAGAGAGGATGCAGCCAGAGTGCTCCATGGAGGCAAGGATGGTGAAATTTTAATCTCACATACTTTGGACATGTTTATAGGAGAGGCTATTCTTCAAAAAAGACATCATGTTTGGAAATGTGGAGGGTGAGCAAAAGAGAGGAATGGCTTTAATGAGATAGATTGACACAGTGAGTGAAACATGCACTCAAGTGTATCAGAGATAATGAGAATGTTGTTCATAGCAGTGCTATGAATTGTACTTGACTCAATGACATCTAACAACAATAACAACATACATTCAACAAACTAAGGAAACCCCAAACTGAACAGATTCAGAAGGGGAAACACCTAGATATATTATAACGAAATGCTCCAAAATTATAGGGAAAAAAATACCAAAAGTAGCTGGAGAGAGGGATAAAAACAGATAAGTTATGTGGGAAGCTGGCTTTATGAGGAGGAATGTGGCATCAGGATTGGAGGAAGACTCAACAACCTACGTTATGCAGATGACACAAACATACTTGCTGAAACTGAGGAGGACTTGAAGTGTTTGCTGCAGAAGGTCAAGAAATGTAGTCTTCAATATGAATTGAAACTCAACATCAAGAAGACAAATATTCTCACCACTGGGCCGATTGGCAGGGTCATGATATATGGAGAAAAGATTGAGGTTGTTAACAATTTTAATTCGTTTGGCTCCACCGTCAACATTCTTGGTACCAGCAGCCAGGAAATCAGAAGATGAATTGTATTGTCAAAGTCTGCTGTCAGGGATCACTCCAGAGTATACAGAAGAAACAATGTCAGTCTGGAGACTAAGGTGTGCCTGATCCAGGCCATAGTCTTTGCAATTACTTGTTATGCAACAGAGAGCTGGACTAAGGATGACAGAAGAATTAATGCCTTCAAGTTGTGGTGATGGAGAAGAGTCTAGAACTTACCATGGATCACCAAGAAAACAAATAGGTCTGTCTTGGAGAGATTGAAACCAAGTTTCTCCTTGAAGGCTATGATTTTGAAGCTCTATCTTATCTTACATACTTTGGTTACCTGGTCAGTAGGGATCGATCCTTGGAGAAGGACATCATGTTTGAAAGGGTGGAGGGACAGCAGAGGAGAGGAAGATTCTGGATGAGATGAGTTGATACAGTAACTGGGGCAATGAGGGTTGGTGTTTCGTATCAGTGAGACTGGCTCAGGACAGGACAGGCTTCAGAGCAGTTGTACTATGAGTCACAGGTGGGTCGACAGCACATAAAAACAACATGTTGTGTGAAGGGAAAGGCAATGTGTAATATATTTATCAGATATTGTCAATAATTAAATTAATATAGTTAATGCTATAAAAACATGTATGTTGATTGAATGAAATTGTAATTACAATGCTATAAAACCAAAGCAAAGGCCTCATTGCATTCAAGCTGATTCCAACTTGTAGTGACCCTGAAAGGATATAAAAGCACTGTCCTCATAGGATTTCTTAGGTTGTGAATCTTTACAGAAGCAGACTAATGCATCTTTCTTTTATGGAACAGCTGGTGGATTTGAACTGCCAATATTTTGGTCGGCAGTTAAATGTTTAACAGTTAAACCAGGGGACAAGAGCGATGCATGAGGGAACAAATGTGGGATGGTCAAATTAGTTTGGAAGAAAAGTTGATTCATACTCATCAAAGTTTCTGAGTTTTTCAGTAAAACAAGGTGAACCAGTACAACAAAATGCCAACCTGTTTAACTTTCTTGTCTCTTGTCTTCAACCTTGGTTAATTTCCAAGAAACTCGTGTTGCTATTGTGTACCATCGAGTTGGAACAGACCCATATTTGACTCTTCATTGGGTATTCAGAAGTCATTAGTCACGTGGGAAGAGATTGCCAATTCTTGTCCCATGGAGCAGCTGGTGGATTCAAACAGTGGACCTTCTGGTTGCAGTGTAGCATCTGACCAGGCCACCAGAGCTCCCTGTCGATTGTTGTTATGTGCCAGAGACTGTAACTCATGGTGACCCTATCTATGTACAATAGGTTTGAACCCTGCCCTCTCCTGAGCCGGTCTTCCCATCTCCAACACACCTACCATCATTATTCCAATTACTACTTAACCCCATCTCATCTGGGATTAGCAATTAACTGTTTTCTCTGTTATGGACTACTGAAATGTTCAATTCTTAAAAAAAACAAATCTTACTTGCTCAATATTCTGGTATACATGTCACAAGTAGGTTGGGGTGGGGAGTAATTTCTTTATGCCTCTAATAAAGTTAAGGAATGTTCTATAATGATAACTCCCAGGGTTTTTACATTAAGGAGAATAATTAAAATCAGACCATTATAGCATCTTTTGTTGAGACAGTTGCCCTGTTATTTTTTACTAAGGTCTCAAGAAAATACGATCTCTTTATTATTAGTAAAAGGAAAAAACATCTTGTCCATTTCTCTGACCAAGCAAGCCCACCAGCTCCATGCTTCGTGGCATGTCTGGGAATATTCCTTAATCTGCCCTCTGCTATTTCCACTTTAAGTAGAACTAAGGCATCAAAGGTAATCTACGTGGAAAGAGTCTAGGTCTTTCAGGCCCTAAGATACCTCGTATGTGCCAGTTGCTTTATGGATATGATATCTCATCTCATACTCAGGAAACCAAAAGTCAATAACTTGCTCAAGATCATATAGTCAGTGGGAAATATTTAATTCAAATCCAGGTCTTCCATTTGTCACATTTTCAGGATTGTTGGGTCTTCTTAGAAAGAGGCCAATTCATAACTTGCAGGAAATGTTGACTCTACCATTTTAATTTCAAACACATTCTGACTAAACTATGTGAAAATATTTTTAACTGGAAATACAAGCAACCCCCCCAAAATAGGTAAAATAGCATAAATTAAATGTTAATTGACTGAAAATAGATGATAGCCAGTTGCCTTAGAGTTGGCTTCAACGTCTACACACAGAGTAGGATGCTGCCCATCCTGCACTGCCCTCTCAAGTGCTGGGATGCTTACATCCATCACCACAGACAGCCAACATGCTCACTGAAGCTCTTAGAACTCTCACTGATCCTCTACTTAATCAAACCTGATGTCCTCTAATATTTACTTTTTCCTAGTGACATATTCATGGTAGCTCTGGTAGCATAGACCTAGAGAGTTGTGCTGATAACCAAAAGCCATGCTTCTCTGTTTTGAATAGACCATTGCTCTGTAGGAGAAAAAAAATGAGCATTCTCCTCCTGGGTGATTTACAATCTTGGAAACCCTCTGGAGGGTTAATTATGAGTCAGAACCCACTGAACAGCAATAAAAGAGAATGTGTGACTAGAACATAATCAAGTAGGTTAGACAATATTCTATTGTGAGTAATAAGGTTTTCATTACCTGCTTTTCAGGTTTCTTGGCAGGCACACCCTCTTAATCTGGAAGTTCTGCTAAGCCTGCCCACCATGTGTGATCCTGTGGACATTTGAAACACCAGAGACATCACAGAAATAAACAAGCCACTACAGTAGGGCCAACTGAAGATAGGGTTTGGATTTTTTAAATTAGTAATAAAAAAACACAGCTCCTAAAGAAGATTTGTTTCAGCATCTCTTCCCCTTGTTTTGTCTTCTCGATACTGTAGATCAATTTTCAAGGTCTCTTCCATTTGGTTTTTTTCTTTCTTTTCTGTCATTTAAAGACTCTTTCGCTCTTTTCGTGGATACTTTCCTTAATGGCATCCCAAATCTCACCTGTTCTTCAATCATTGACTTTCTAATTCCATTAAAATTCTGCTCAAACCTTAAGATGATTTTTAAATCCAGGTGGGTTAGATTCAAGATAATATTTTGCTTTCAATATATTTGTTTTGATTTTCTCCAGCTTCAATTTGAACTTGCACATGACTAGTTGATGGTCTTTTTTCACAGGTAGCATATTGCCTGGTTTTGATTGCTGATACTGAACTTCTCCAAAGATTTCTTCCACAGATGTAGTCAATCTGTCCTATGCAGTCAATCTGGTGATGCCCATGTGGAAAGATCCAATAGGGGCCTAAAAATACGGGGTAATAGTGGGCAAAGATCAGTGGAGATTAATTTTATAAAACAGTATGTATAGGAGTGATTGTATAAAACACAATGAAAATGAAGGAATGTGTGAAACACAATGTGCATGTGCAAACCAATAAAAAAGAAATTAAAAAAAAAGGGTTTTGGCAGAGCAGTGACATGGGTGAAGGGCGGCAATGCAGGCAGTCTGATGTGCTGAGGATGGCTGACTTGGCAGCTTAACATCTGTGAATGGACCATCAACCCTGCACACACGGTAGCGCCCCAGTCCCGTGCCCACGGTGGCAACCCAGTCCTGTGCCCCCCTTGAATCCCCAGGGACACTGAGGAGTCCTTCACACTGCTTAGAGACCAACCAACATGGTGCAACATGGACAGTAGAATTTTGAATCAGAACTTTTGTTGGAATAATTAGTTTTGGAGCTACAGGAAGACAAACCCACCCACAACTAGAAGTCACCAGTCGAGCTGCTGTGGGACTAATCTAGCAGAAGAAAGGTTGGTGGATACTGGTTGAGTTCTGTTAAGTCCCACTAAGACCCAGTGGGTCTATTGGAATTTGACTGAATTTTTCTGTGCCCCCACCAACCACCTACTATTGGGAAGGCTGGTGGGATCCTGACTGGGTTTTCTTGGGCACCACCAATTGCCTGGGAGAGCACCCAAGGGTGAGCCCATTGGTGGGAATTTGGCTGAGCTCTCATGGGCTATGCTGACTGTCCAGGAATGAGCAGGCCAGTCAGAATATGAGTGAACTTTTGTGAACACCGCACACCAGAAAGAGGCAAGTGGGTTGGTGGGAATTTGACTGAATCTTCGTGGTTCCCGCTGTACCCAGGATCCTTCTTGGACAGGAGACATTGAGTGAGGGAACCTAGGTAAGTGCTGCTGGGCAGGGATTTCAGAGTGAAAACGACTGGGTGGGAGACAGACAGCTGCATTTTGTGTAGGGACCCCAATTGTGAGCATACTCAGACACCTGAGGTCTGAAAGAGGGCCTCCAAGTGGTTGGCCCACCCTTGTGGCCACCCCACTCCCGTGCCTACTCCACCCCAGTTGGCTTCACACCTGTGCCCACATGTCCAGTCAACCAACTTGCCTTTAATCCAGAGCACCTTGATCTGACTTATCTACAAGAGGCTGCTCTCACAGGCTCTGAACTGACCTTTCCATGGAGTCAGAAGTTCAGAGAAAAATACACGTGGGGTAGCTGCCCAACTGATTTCTAGAGCATTGTCTTCACATCAAGAACATATCAATGTCTCGTAGAAAGCAAGCTATCTCACACACTACACAAGTGCAAAGCAAGATGTCACCCACAAAGGGTAACACAGTATCAATGGATTTCCTGAAGCCAGAAACTCTGATGGAACTTTATGACACAGAATTTAAAAGAACAATGATTGAATATTTCCAACAAATAAAAGACAACTTGAAGGATTACAGGATACTACAAGCAGAAAACAGGAGGAGCTCAAAAAACCAAGCAAAAATAGGAGGAGCTCAAAAACCAGACCAGAACAATGTAGATAAAACAAAGGAGGCATTAGCAGCACTGGAAAAACAAGAAACCATGATCCAAAATATGAGGTCCAATGTTTCATATGCTGTCAACATGATGGAGGGACACATGAGCAGAATTGAAGAAATGGACCACAGAAGCAGTGAAATAGAAGACAGAATTGTCACCACTGATCTGATAGAGCAAAAAGAAGAATCAAAAAGGAAGGAAAAGAAGAAAATCTAAGAAAATTGTGGGACACCATCAAGAGAAAGAACATGTGCATCATTGGAATCCCAGAACAGGTAGAAGTAAATAAAGGCACCGAAAAAGTTGTGGAAGAATTACTAGAGGAAAACTTTCCAGGCATAATGAAGAATGAGAGAATATATATTCAAGAAGCTCAGCGAACACCATATAGAATAGACCCCCAAAAGGAAAACACCAAGGCATATCATAGTTAAATTTGTTAGAACCAAAGATTAGGAGAGAATCCTGAAAGCAGCAAGGGAGAAACAGAGTAACCTATAAGGGAGAGCAGATAAGATTAAATGCTGAAACCATGCAAGCAAGAAGAGAGTGAAAAGACATATATCAAACACTCAAAGAACACAACTGTCAATCAAGAATACGGTACCAAGCAAAATTTTCCATCAAATATGAAGGCAAGATCAAGATATTCCCAGAAAAACATAACCTAAGAGAGTTTGTAAAAACAAGACCAGCGTTGCAGGAAACACTGAGAAATGTCCTTCTTACAGAGATGGCACAGAAGCAGCATGGACCAAAGTAACTAGCAACAACACCAAAAAGAACTCAACAAAATGATAGCAATAAAACCCTGCATCTCAATAATCACACTGAATGTGAATGGTTTGAATGCACCATTGAAGAGAAGAAGTGTAGCAGATTGGATAAAAAATGAAAATCCATCCATATGCTGTCTACAAGAGACACACCTGAAAAATGAAGATAAAGAAAGACTAAAAATAAAAGGATGGGAAATAATATACCAAGCAAGTGGCAACCAGAAACAAGCAGGAGTAGCAATATTAATCTCCAATAAAATAAATTTCAAAGCAAAAACCCTCATAAAGGATAAGGAAGGTCACTAGAACAGGAGGACATAACAATAATAAATATTTATGAACCAAATGAAAGACCTGCAAAATATATAAGACAAACATTAATAAAACTGAAAAATGGGATAGACAACAGTACTATAGTAGTTGGAGACTTCAATACACCCTTTCAAGAAAAGATAGAACTACCAGAAATAAACTGAACAGAGATGCTGAAGAATTAAACCACACAATAAACCTACTTGACCTCATAGATATTTATAGGCTAATGCACCTCCAAAAACACAGTATACTTTCTTCTCCAATATGCATGGAACATTCTCCAGAATAGATCATATTTTAGGTCACAAGGCAAGCATCAATATATTAAAAAAACATAGAAATAATACGAAGCATTTTCTCAGACCACAGTGCTACAAAATTAGAAATTAATAACAACTGAAATTGAACACCTGAACAGACCCACTACAAAAGAAGAAATTGATAAGGTAATACAACAATTTCCAGCTAAAAAAGTCCTTGATCAGATGGCTTTATAAGTGAATTTTATCAAACATTCACAGAAGAACTGTCACCAAACCTACATAAACTATTTCAGAATATAAAGATGGAATTTTTCCAGACTCATTCTATGAAGCAAACATATCCTTGATACCAAAGCCAGGTAAAGATATCACCAAAATGGAAAACTATAGGCCAACATCTCTCATGAATATAGATGCAAAAATCCTGAATAAAATCCTGGCCAATAGAATCCAAAAAATACATAAAAAGAAAAATAATTCACCATGACCAAGTGTGATTCATAACAGGTATGCAAGGATGGTTGAATATAAGAAAAACAATCAATGTATTTCATCACACTAACAAAGCAAAGAACAAGAACCACATGATCCTATCAATTGATGCAGAAAAGGCTTTTGACAAAATCCAATACCCTTTCCTGATTAAAACACTCAACAAAATAGGATTAGAGGGAAATTTTTCCAACAGAGTAAATAGTATATAAGCAAATATGAGAGCCACAATTATTCTCAATGAGAACAGAACTAGGCAAGGAAGCCCACTATCACCTCTCCTATTCAATATTGTATTGGAAGTCTTAGTGATAGCAATAAGACAAGAGAAGGAAATAAGAGGTATTCAAATTGGCAGAGAGGAGGTAAAATTATCTCTCTATGCAGATGATATGATAGTTTACTTAGAAAACCCTAATGATTCAGCGAGAAAACTACTGGACATAGTTGACCAATTCAGCAAAGTGACATACAAAAAAGATCAACATACAAAAATCAATTGGATTTCTCTATAGTGACAAAGAGAATACAAAACTGGAGCTAAGAAAAACCATACTCTTCACAATAGCTAATCACAAGATTAAATACTTAGGAGTAAACCTAACCAGAAGCACAAAGAAATTGTTCAAAGACAATTACAAAACATTATTACAAGAAACAAAAAGAGAACTGGAGAGGTGGAAGTGTATCCCTTGCTCATGGATAAGAAGACTCAATATGGTGAAAAAGGCAATACTACCAAAGGCAATTTACACGGTCAATGCAATCCCAATACATATATCAATTCCATTCTTCAACGAGATGGAAAAGGCAATCTCCAGTTTCATTTGGAATGGAAAGAGGCCCAGAATAAGGAAAGCACTCCTTAAAAAAGAAACAAGGTAGAAGGCTTCTCAGTCCCTGATTTCAAATCCTACTACATTGTCAAGGTTGTCAAGACAGCGTGGTACTGGTACAATGACAGACACATAGATCAATGGAATAGAATTAAGATTTCAGAAATTAGCCCATTACCTATGTCAACTGATTTTTGACAAGGAGATGAAATCAGTTAAGTGGGGAAACGACAGCCTTTTTAACAAATGGGGCTGGCAAAATTGGAAAACTATCTGCAGAAAACTCAAGGAAGATGTACACCTCACTCCGTATAAAAAAACCAATTCAAAGTGGATTACGGATTTAGGACTAAAACCAAGGGCTATAAACTATAAACTTCGCCCTAATCCACAACATAAAGAGTTTTCCAAGCATCCTGGAAAATCTACAACTAGAAGAGAATAAAATAGATGAATGGGACCTTCAAAGACTTAAATCCCTATGCACATCCAAAAATTTCTCCAAGAGGGTAAAAAGGGAAATCATAGATTGGGAAAAAATACTTGCTAATGACATGTCTAACAAGGGACTTATATCTAGAATTTATAAAATACTTGAGCACCACAACAAGATAAATGCAAATAATCCAATTGGAAAATAGACACAGGATATGAACAGACACTTCACTCAAGAAGACATCCAGATGGCTAACAAACACATGAAGAAATGTTAAAAATCCCTAGCTCTGAGTTGTTGTTGTTATGTGCCATCAAGTCGTTTGCGACTCATAGCGACCAAGAGCCCTAAACGCCGTTCTATCCTGTGCCAATCTCGCTGTCTCAAACACATTCATTCCCACCACTCCACTCACAGAATCGACCCATCTCATCGAGGGTCTTCCTCTCACGTGCTGTCCCTCCACTCTCCCAAACATGATGTCCCTCTCCAAGGACCAGTCCCTCCTTGCAACATGCCCAAAGTATGTCAGATGAAGCTTCAGAATCCTT
>NW_006399963.1:1012012-1018792 GCF_000299155.1 Elephantulus edwardii | reverse complement strand
GTAGAGTAGAGGGATAGCGCAGGAGGGGAAGACCCTCTATGAGGTGGATTGATTCAGTGACTGGGGTAATCGGGATGGGTGTGTCAGAGGCAATGAGTTTGGCACAGGATAGAGCACGGTTTAGGGCTGTTGTACATAGGGTCGCTATGAGTCGCAAACGACTCGACGTCACATAACAACAACAACAATATCACCAATTATCATTAACGCATCTTGACTGCGTGTTTGATCAAGTATAGACTGCAAAAATTGATAAAAATCTTCAGTTTCTTCCTCTGACTTTAGCTGTTGTTTCTTCTATTTGAATAACAGTCATATTAACAGGTATTCCTTGTATGTGTACAGATAATATCTTATCACTCATAACATTGTACTTCAGAATAGAACTTGAATTGCCTTTTAAACTACGAATGAAACACCATTCTTCCTCCTTTTTTTAATTCCCAACATATTATACCATGTGGTTGTCGGATTCAAAGTAGCCAAAGACAGTGCATCTCATCTCACTAGCACCTAGAATGCCAATATTTATGAGTTCCATTTTATTTTCACAACTGTTAGTTTTCCTACATTCATGCTTTGTACATCCCATGTTCTAACTATTTAGAAGAGGCTGTGTATATTTTTGCTGATGGATCTTGGCTGAAAGCAGAGAATACCAGAAGAATGTCTATTTATGTTTTATTGACTATGAAAAGCCATTTGACTGTGTGGATCATAACAAATTATGGCTAACATTGAGAAGAATGGGAATTTCAGAACACTACATTGTGTTTGTGTGAAAGCTATACTTAGACCAAGAGGTTATTGTGTGAAAAAACCAAGGGGGTGGGCAATAAAAGTGTGTCAGGGTTGTATGTTTTCTCCTTAACTACTAAAACTGTATGCTGAGAACATTGTTGGAGAAGCTAGATTTTATGAAGAAGATGGTGGCATCAGGATTAGAGGAAGATCTTTGTTATGCAGATGACTCATCTTTGCTTGTTGAAAGTGAGGAGAACTTGAAGCACTTGCTGCAGAAAGTTAAACACCACAGCTTTCAACATGGATTGCATCTCTACATCAAGAAAACAAAAATCTTCACCACAGGACTGATGGAGAAAAGATTGAGGCTATTAAAAATGTCATCTTAGTTGTATCCACAATCATATACTTGGTACTAGCCGTCAGGAGATCAGGATATGTATTCTTTGGAAAGTATGTAGTCAGTGATTTATCCAAATTATTAAGGAAAAATTAGTTGAGGCCTGAGATGCATCTGATTTAGGCTATGGTGTTTTCAGTCACTTGCTGTGCATCTAAGGGCTGGATAATGAATGAGGATGACAGAAGAAAAATTGGTGTCTTTGAACCGTGGTGTTGAAAAAGAGTACTCAACTTCCTATGAACTTCCAAAAGAACAGAGATGTCTGGAAGAAAGTGCAGCCAGAGTGCTCTTTGGAGGAAAAGATTATAAGGCTTCATCTTTGGAGAGGGATATCATGCTTGGAAAGGTGGAAGAATAGTGAAGGAAAGGAAGACCCTCAATCAGATGGATTGACACAGTTATTGCAGCAATGGGCTAGAGGGTATCAGAGATTGTGAGAATGCACAGGGTAAGGGCATGGTTCAGATTTGTTGTTCATAGGGTTTCTATGAGTAATACTGGACTTGACAGCACCTAACAACAAGCAGTAATACTCACAGAGTTAAAGATATATAGAAAATTTTAACAGAAATTTTAAGATTCTACCTTTACTTTTCCCCCTAATTTATTTGGTTAGTCTCTTAAAAACTAAAATGAAAATATTGTTATTGAGTACTACCAAGTCAGAACGAACCCATAGCTGACCCTTGAGTGGGTTTTCAAAGGAACTAAGTCTCAAGGAAGGTTACCTATCCTCCTATGAAGCAGCTGGTAGATTTAAACTGCATGCCTTTGGGTTGATAGCACTGGGCCACCAGAGCTTTCCAAAGTGAAAATACACCAAAAATTCACCAACACAATCATTTTATGTACTATTTTATGACATTCTTATATTTTTCATCTTGTGCTACAATTATTACTATTTTGAAAAAGATTCTTTAAACTCAAAGGGTATATAAAATCGTCTTTGCAATTTCCAAGGTAAAGACTTGATTCCAGTGAAAATAGTGAACACAGCTAGAAGAGTAGTTCCTTCTAAGGAGTGGCCAGATGATGGCAGCAAAGACCAGTAAGTATCTCCTGCACAGCAGCAAATTCAGAAGCGGAGCCCAGTCAAAAATGTTTAAACAAGCACTTTGAAGGATTCAGATGCAGCTACAGAATCACTCACCACCGGCTATGCCACTTTGTCACACTGTGGTGGTTTGCATGTTACTTTGATGGTGGAAGCTATACATCAAATATACCAGAGTCACCCATGGTGAACAAATTTCAGTGGAGCTTCCAGGCTAAGATGTACTAACGAAAAAGAGCTTCTGGATATTAGCCAAAGAAAACTTTATGAACCACAAAAGAATATTATTGAGATAGTGTTAGTAGTACCAGAGAAATGTCTATTTGTGTTTCATTGACTATGCAAAAACATTTGACTGTGCTGACCATAACAAATTGTGGCTAACCTTCAGAGGAATGAGAATCCAGAACACTTGATTGTGCTCATGCAGAACCTATACTTGGATCAGGAAGCAGTCATCAGAACAGAGCAAGGAAATACTGCACTGTTCAAAATCAGCAAGGGTGTGCATCATAAATGTCTCCTGTTTCCATACGTTTTAATCTGTATGCATATTTGAGAAGCTAGGCATTTGTGGAAGACTGTGGCATCAGGATTGGAGGAAGACTCATCAACAACATGTGATATGCAGATGATACAACCTTGCTTGCTGAAACTTAGGAGGACCTGAAGTGTTTGCTGCATAAAGTCAAGGATTGCAGTCTTCTATATGAATTGAAGCTCAACATCAAGAAAACAAAGATCCTCTACACTGGGTCAATTGGCAGCACCATGATGGATGGAGAAGAAAATGAGGTTGGTCACAATTTCAGCCTGCTTTGTTCTACAATCAACTTTCTTGGCACCAGTAGCCAGGAACTGAAAAGATGAATTAGATTAGGAAAGTCTGCTGTCAGGGACCTCTCCAAAGTGCTAAAGAGTAATGGTGTCAGTCTAGGGACTAAGGTGCACCTGATCCAGGTCATGGTAATTGCAATTATTTGCTATGCATCAGAGAGCTGGACAATGACTAAGGATGACAGAAGAAGAACCAATGCCTTTGAGTTGTGGTTCGGGAGAAGAGTATTGAACACACCATGGACTGCCAAGAGAACAAACAGGTCTGTATTGGAGAGTGTGAAACCAAGTTTCTACTTGGAGGCAAGGATTTTTGAGACTTTTTCTCACATACTTTGGGCATGTGGCCAGGAAGGACCAGTCCTTGGAAAAGGACATCATGCTTGAATGGTGGAAGGACAGTGCAGGGAAGGAAAACCCCAGATGAGATGGATTGACACTGTAGCTGGTAATGGGACTGCTCAGAATAGGGCAAGATTCAGAGCTTTGTATGTAGGTAGGGTCACTATGAGTTGCAGGCAACTCAGTGGCACATAACAACAACAATAACAACAGCAATGTTATATTGCTAAGCATAATATATGGTGGCCATAACAGTGGACTAGATAATGAAGATGACACAGGATCAGGCTGTGTTTTGTGTTGTTATGGGCCACCAGGAGTGGGAGTTGACTTCATAGCAACAACCAAGTTTCAAAACCTTAACTTGGCAGAATTCCCAGTCAAGTGCAGGCCGTTTGTCTCCAAAATTAAAGTTGCTGTCACTACCTTGAAAGTTGGTTGTATGTTTCTTTATTCCTTTAGCTTCTGCCCAGCCACTAGACTGCTTTTTAAAAGACAAACTCTTGCATCTACCTGAAATGCACCCTGCGTCTGCAAGAACAGCCCCAGGCTTGCTTCCAGTCAGCATCCTCGTGCTGCAGCCTGCCTCCTTTCTTGCCATGAGATTTCTTATATCAGTGACTTGGATATGGGGCTTTTCTCTGTTGGCTGTGGTAGTCTTGGGGAGGTGTTCTACGACCAATCCTAGGGATTTTTGAGTCTTGGCCACTTCCATCTTTCAGCACTAGAGGTCAGACTTTACACATCATGGAGTTCTAATGCCTCCAACTTAGGTGACAATATTATTGTTATGGGCCATCTAAGTTTTCTCCTTGGAGGCAAGGATTTTAAAGCTCTGTCTCACATACTTTGGGCATGTGGCCAGGAAGGACCAGTCCTTGGGGAAGGACATCGTGCTTGGAGGGTGGAGAGACAGCACAGGAGAGGAAGATCCCAGTTCAAATGAAGGGTCACGGTAACTGGAGGAGTTGATGAGACTGGCTCAGGTTAGGGCAGGTTTCAAAGCTATTGTATGTAGGGCCTTTATGAATCATAGGTGACATGATGGCACATAACAACAATAGTTACCTCTTGAATTCACTGTGACTATAATAGCAATCTTACGAACAATGGCTCTGAACTTTGCCCGTCTTGAGCCAATCTCACTATCTCAAACACAATTGATCCCATTGATAAAACTACTGTTTCAATCTACCTCATTAAGTGTCTTCCTCTCTTGTGCTGACTATCTATCTTTCCCAGCATGATGTCCTTCTCCAAGGACTGGCTCCTTCTGACAATATGCTCAAATTATGTGAGACAGAGTGACCCTATTAACAGATCTGAATCTTGCCCTATCCTGCACCATCCTCACAATCTCGGATATTCTTGAGCCCATTGTTATAGTCACTGTGTCAAAGGTGACAAAACAGAGGGAAAACCAGACCTGTCCTTCGTATTCCTCCATCTCTGTTCTGCTTTCTTCTGTGAAAGATTAGCATGTGCCCAGCATCACACCCATGAGCATGTTCCATCAATGAAGACTGGCAGAGGGTGAATAGAAAGGAAGATATTATCAAAAGGTCCTCCCATGAAAGCTTGGGTGCAGCAGATGAAAGACACAGATCTGGTTCTGTGCCAGTCTCACCACTTTCTGCAGGGTTTGGAGTAAGTAATCAAAACTCACTGAGCCTTAATTAGTCCACATCTGTAAAATGGAGTAGATACCAAGGTTCACTGAAAACTTCGATTTGTATTTAACAGACTCTTGGGAAATAGGACCATTCCTCCCTTCCTTTATGAAGTAATGAGAATCTGGCAGGGTATGAGCAGAGATTGTTGTTTGTTTTTCCAGGTAGCAGAAGCAGAATTACACAAATACCCACAGCATGCAGGAGGCCCACAACAGTGCAGTGGCGAGACCTCAAACCACAATTAATGGGCAGCAGTGACACTACCACTGGCCTCAGGCACTGCTGTCAAGTAGAAATGAGGACCTAGAGTGGTCAGAGTCTTCCTTTTCAGGAGAAATAGGAAATCTGAATTTGGCCATGCAGCCCAAGGCTGACTGACTAGTCACCTGGGAAACTTACAGGAAAGGGGACAACAAGTTACTCACAACTCTGACAGGAGAAAACTCACTCCTGGGCACATCAATGGAGAGGTAACCAGAGGAAGGGAAGAGCTTGGTATTGGGCCCATGAACTGAGTCATCTGTATCTTGTCTTCACCACACTTTCAACACAGTAATCAGTACAAGTCCCTGTTTATACCCTCTCTATAATGGAGCTAGTAACAACATCTAAGGAATTTCTAGTGACACGATGGTAACTGAAAGCTGCTGGTTTGCACCATCAGCCATTCTATAAGCGAAAAATTAGGAATTCTGTTTCTGAAAGATGACAACCTTAGAAATCCTACAAGGCAATTCTACTCTTAGGAGTGATTAAGTATTAGAATCAACTTGACAAGTGGTAAAGGGTAAGGAATACCTGGGTAACATAATCAGCTTTTTAAAAATCCTATTTTTAAATTTTATTTTATATTGGTTTGCTCACAATGTTTGTATACATTGTGTATCACACGATTCTTCACTTACATTGTGTTTCATACAGTCATTGCCGTGCAATGTTTTATAAAATCAATGACCATTGCTTGGACCTTGTTGATCATTACCAAATCTTTTCAGGTCCCCACTGGAACCTTCGCACTTCCTTCACCCCCTGACTTCACCCACTGAACTTTACAACCTTGTGATTTCGCCCTTACCCATCCTCATTCCTCTGCTCTCATGCCTTCCCTCCTTGGATCCACATAAATGTTTCACTAACTATCCTTTTATATTTACAATAATGGATTTATGCAGCATTTATTTTTATGATACTGAGTTTATGCAGCATTGTTAGTCCTCAGTGTCGCATAGTTTTCCACTATGTGAATGTGCCTCAGTTACAATGTCCTTGGGATATATTCTTAGGGGGAGAATAGCTGGGTCGTACCAAGTTTCTATGTCCAACTTTTTGAGGAAATGCCAAAATGTCTTCTGGAGTCATTGTACCATTTTATAATCCCATAACACTATATGAGTTCCCACCTCTTCATATCCTCTCCAACAATTATTGCTTGCAGTCCTACTAAACTTTGCCACTACTACATGGATAAGATGATATCTCATGGTGGTTTTTATTTGCATCTCTTATTGCCACTTCTGTTGTACATAGGGTTTTCAGAGGCCTGGTATTTCAGAAGTGGATGGCCAATCCTTCTTCCTAGTCTGTCTCAATGTGAATGTTAACCCTATGTACAACAGAACACATTTAGATAACAGAAACGGCAAAGGAGGTTGAGTTTTCAAGTATGGAAATACAAAGGAAGAGGAACAGTTGTAAGCAGACACTGGTGATTGGGACATGGAATGTGA
>NW_006399963.1:1001262-1009295 GCF_000299155.1 Elephantulus edwardii | reverse complement strand
GACAGTGCGATTGGCACAGGACAGAGTGGAGTTTAGGGCTGTTGTACACAGGGTCGCTATGAGTCGCAGGCGACTCGATGGCACATAACAACAACACAACATATTGCCAGTCATTTGGAGCATTTCTTCATGTTTCTGTTTGTTATCCAAATTTCTTCCTCTGTGAAAACTCTTTCCATGTATTTTGCCCATTTTAGAATTGGGTTATCCATCTTTTAGTCCTGGAGGCCCAGGAGCATTCTGTAAACTTTTGTTAGAAGACTCTTGTCTGAAATGGTAATGCCAAATGTATTTTCCCATTTAGTGGGTTTTCTTTTCACCCTGTTGAAAAAAGTTTTTGATGAGCACAGAGATTTAATCTTTAGAAGGTGACATTCATCAGTTTTTTATCCTTTCAGATTGTGCATTTCTGTCTGTATTTGGCCATCTCTATAAACTAGGCCTTCTAAGCTTGATCCCAGCTTGTCTTTTATGAACTTTATGGTCTGGGGTTTTACTCCCAGTTCTCTGATCCACCTTGTGTTGAATTTTGTGTGTGATGTGAGATGAGGATTCTGTTTCAGCTTTCTGCATTTAGCAGTCCACTTTTGCCATCCAAAGGTACTTGCTTCTGAGAACACTGTATATGTAGTGCTACTCTGAAACAAAAGGAGTGCCTTGTGTCAGAATTAACAGAAAAGCAATTGGTATAGTGATCTTTCTTTTCTTCTATCTTATTATTTTAAGTAGCACCTTCTTTGGTAGGGTGTTTGTGGTGTGGTTTTTTTTTTTATGAAAGTTAAGTGAAGGATAATATGAGAAAGGCTCTGGAGTGTTTCTGTTCATCAGTAATTGCAAAGCTCATCTGGCACAGACCACCATTACAATTCACCAAATTGTAGTTTATTAACTCACTGGAGCAAGAGAAAATGCACACGGGGGAACTGTAGAGCAAAGGTTTGGGGAAAGATGGAGCTTAGGTCAGAATTTAAATGAAGCTACATTTGACCCACTTCAGGTAAAGGAAGACTATATATGAAGTACTATCTGCAAAGTGCACACTTACTCCTTGGACACTATAAGGTTAGGAACAATATGAAATATTACCTGAATCCCCTTACCTGAAATTCTTCACTTAATCAGGAAATGAACTCTGGATCAAGTGTCCTAGTGAATGTTCACAACTGCTAAGTAAACAGTTCTCCATTTAAGCTGCAACAAATGCAGATATATACATACCCATACCCATATTCAATGCAGCATTATTCCCAGCAGCAAAGAGATGGTAACAACTCAAGCATTTATCTGTAGATGAATGGGTAAAGAAATTATGTCACACTTACATAATGGAGTACTATGCAACATTTGAAAACAATAAGGATTTTGGGAAACACTATATAATATGGCTAAGTCTAGAGGACATTTTGTTGAATGAAGTAAGCCAGTCACAAAAGGATATATATTATATAAGATCACTATTATAAAAGGCTAAAGAAAGCTTTGCAGTCAGAAAGCATCATTCTTCTATGGTCAGCAAGGAGGGAAAAGGAGGGAGAGGGGAATAAAGTATAATATATAGATGGGACACTTACTAAGGTGAGTGAAGGGAAAGACAATATAAGGGGGTGATCAGATATTGCAAGTAATTTAATGTTTTAAAACAAAATGTGAATGAACAATTGATTGGAAAACCATTCTAAACTTTCACTCAAATCATCATCATAATAAAAAGACAATATTCTGCATGCCACTTTAGTAAGTAGCAACTGAGATCTTAAAAGTTTGTAAGCTACGATCTAAGATGTACCTATTGGGCTCTCTGTAATTATCGGAAAGAAAAGCAAAGATATACTGAAACAATTTTCTCATGATCCTGAAACCTGAGAAAGAATTAGATGGTGCCTGCTTGCCACTATTGACCACTGTAAAAGGAATCATGGTAGAAGGTCCTAGATAGAGTAGAAGGAAATGTGGAACAAAATTAAAAACAAAAATATGGACTGGCTTACTAGTCTGATGGAAACTGGAGAAATAAGTGAGATCATAGTCCTTGGTCACCCCTTCAGCTCAACAACACAACAGTAAGACTCTTACTTCTTAAAATTACCAAAAAATAAGGTTAAAATGATAGCATTTGGCCAAAGATAAAACTCTGATGTCAGGAAGAGGTAGGATAAAGTGGTTAATGGAAATGAGAATCACAGGGAAGAAGTAAGAAGAATGAGTTACACTGTGGGCATCATAATTAATGTTGTAAGAAAAATAATACATTAATAGTGGAATGAAAAAATTAATATATTTTATAAACTTTTACTTTTTATAATATTTTATAAACCTTCACTTTTTATACATTTTTAAACCTTCTATTTCCTATAAATATTTATAACTAGTCATCCACTTTTTAAGCAACATGCCTCTGGAAACTCTATGAACTTTGAAAAATGACGATAATTATAGAAAAGCTTCAGGTTTTTTGTTCATATGAGTGGTGCTAAACTCGATGGCAATCAACAACAACAACACTCAAATAACAATTTAAGTAAAAGAAAATTATGTACATTAGTATGATCTTGAGTTAATTAATCTCTCTGAACTTCAATTTAGGGGTATGGTCCACAATCATTTGCAACTTACAAAAAAAAGCTCCAAAAATTAATAGATTTTTCATAACTCATATGACTGCAAAAAAGACTGATATCACCTAAATATGACTACAAATAACTTGGATCTTGTCATATAGGTTTTGTTGTGCTGTAAAGTGCCTTCAGGTCGAATATAATGCATAGCGATTGTATGAACAACAGATCTGAACCCTCCCTTGTCTGCTTCATCCTTACCATACCTGAAATGCTTAAGCTCCTGTCTGTTTGTGGGGGTTTTTTTCGTTGTTTTTTAAAATAAATTTTAATTTTATAAAATTAGCTTATGAAGTTTGTATACATTGTTTTTCACACTATCTTCATTCACACTGTGTTTCAAAATTAATCAGCACCAAAAAATATGCTCACCATTGCCCTGTCTTTCCAGATACCCACCAGATCTTTCCTATTTCCTTTATTGACCCCTCCCTCTACCTATCAGATTGTGTGACCCTGTGATATCGCCCCCCTGCTTATCCTCACCCCTTTGCTCCTACCCTTCCACCCTTGGAACTTCATACCCATTCTACTAGTTACCTTTCTATTTCTACAATAATGATCTAATACAGTAAGATATGGTACTGAGTTAGTTAATTTAGCATAATGCTCTCCAGTCTCTCCCAAGTTAGGTAATAATTTTCAAAATCATTGTTCCTGCATGCTGCACAGCATTCCATTGTGTGAATGTACCACAATTTCTCAATCCATTCAATTGTGGTTAGACATTTCAGCTGTTTCCATGTTCTTGCGATGGTGAATAACACTGCTTTGATCATTGGTTATAAATCTCTGTTTCTCAGTTCTAATTATATCAAGGAATATTCCAAGCAGTGGAATATCTAGATTATAAGGAATATCTGTGTTGAGCTTTCTGAGGAACCTGCCTTCCAGAGAGTTTGTACCACTTTACAATTCCACTAACAGTATATGAGAGTTCCTATCTTTCCATACTCTCTCCAACATTTATTATTTGTTGTCCTGTTAAACTTTGCCATTTCTACTGTGGTGAGATGGTATCTCATTGTGGTTTTGATTTGCATCTTTCTTACTTCCAGTGATTTTGACTATATTTTCATGTGTCTGTTGGCTATCCAAATGCCTTTCTCTGTGAAAGGTCTTCCAAAGCCTTTGCCCATTTTGTAATTGAGTCATTAGTCTTTTTCTTGTGGTGGCCCTGCAGTACTCTGCAAACTTTTATTATGAGACTTGCTTTTTTATCCATTCTGCTACTCTTTTTCTCTTAAGTGGTACATTAATTTCATTCACATCAAATGTGATTGTTTTCAGGCCAGGTTTTATTGTTGCCATTTTGCTATGCTTCTTTTTCTATTGTTTCTGGTTACTATGGTCCATCTACTTTCTTTCGGTGTCTCTGTATGAAAGACTTCCCTTAAAATTTCTTGTAGTTTGGTTTTGTTTTCACAAATGCCTTAAGTTCCTTATTTTCTGAAAATGACCTGACTTCTCCTTCATATTTGATGGACAGCTTTCCTGAGGACAGGATCCTTGGCTGGCAATTGTTGTCTTTCACCTTTCCATATTTGTCTTCTGGCTCGCATGGTTTATGCTTTATGCTGAGAAATCAGAACTTAATTGTTTCCCCTTTGTGAAGTGATACTTTGGTGTTCTCATGCTGTTTTTTAAAAAATTATTATTATTATTATTATTATTATTATTATTATTATTATTATTATACAAATTGTGGCTGAATCTGAGAAGAATGGGAATCCCAGAACACTTGATCATGCTAATGCAAAACCTATAGTTGGACCAAGAGGCAGTTGTCAGAACAGAACAAGGAAACATTGCAATGGTTCAAAATTGGGAAGGGCGTATGCCAGGGATGTGTCCTGTCTCCATACCTTTTCAACCTGTATGCAGAACAGATTATCAGGGAGGGTGGGCTCTATGAGGAGAAATGTGGGGTCAAGATTGGCAGACGATTTATCAACAATCTGCGTTATGCAGATGACACAATCCTGCTTGCTGCAACTGAGAAGGACCTGAAACTCTTGCTGCAGAGGGTCAAGGACTGCAGCCTCCAATATGGATTGAGGCTCAATGTCAAGAAGATAAAGATTCTCACTGCTGGACCAATTGGCAGCATCAGGATGGATGGTGAAGAGATTGAGATTGTTTACAGCTTTAGTTTGCTTGGCTCCACAGTCAACACTCTTGGCACCAGGATCCAGGAAATGAAAAGGCATATTGCCATGGGAAAGTCTGTTGTTAGGGACCTCTCCAAAGTACTGAAGAGCAATGGTGTCTCTCTGGAGACTAAGGTGCATCTGATACAGGCCATGGTCTTTGCTATCACTTGTTATGCATCAGAGAGTTGGACAATGACTAAAGAGGATAGAAGGAGAATTGATGCCTTTCAGCTGTGGTGCTGGAGGAGAGTATTGAGGGTACCATGGACTGCTAGGAAAACAAACAGATTCATCCTGGAAAGGGTTAAACCGGGTGGCTCCTTGGAGGCAAGAATTCTGAGGCTTTGTCTAACATACTTTGGATATGTTGTAAGGAGGGACCGGTCCTTGGAGAGGGACATTGTGCTTGGTAAAGTGGAGGGACAGCACAGGAGGAGAAGGCCGTCTATGAGGTGGATCGATTCAGTGACTGGGGTAATCGGGATGGGTGTATCCGAGAGTACGATTGGCACAAGACAGAGCAAAGTTTAGGGCTGTTGTACATAGAGTCGCTATAAGTCGCAAGTGATGTGATGGCACATAACAACAGCAACAACAATGACAACAACAACAACAACAACATTTCATTGATTTTGTGTTCCATCTCTTCAACTCTGCTCGTCATGTGTCCCTCCATCATGTTGATAGCATCTGAAACACTGAGCCTAATACTTTTCATAGTGGTTCTATGTTTTTCCAGTGCCGCTAATGCCTCGTTTGTTTTCTCTACATTGTTATGGATTGGTTTGTTGAGTTTTGTTTTGTTGCTGGTTTTTTTGGTTTTTTTTTTTAGCTCCTCCTGTTTTTGCTTGTAGTATTCTGTAATTCTTCAGGTTGTCTTTCATCCATTGAAAATATTCAATCACTGTTCTTTTAAATTCTGTGTCAGAAAGTTCCAGTAGACTTTCTGGCTTCAGGAAATCCATTGATACTGTGTCACCTTTTGGGGGTGATATCTTGCTTTGCGCTTGTGTAGTGTGTTCCATAGCTTGCTTTCTTGGAGACATTTGATATGTTCTTGATCTTCAGATCAATGCTCTAGAGATCAGTTGGGGAGCTACCGCAGTTGTATTTTTCTCTGAACTTCTAACTCCAGGGAAATGTCAGTTCATAGCCTTTGAGAGCTGCCTCTTGTAGGTAAGACAGGTCAAGGTGCTCTACATTAAAGGCAAATTGATTGACCAGACGTGTAGGCACAGGTTTGGAGCCAAATGGGTTGGGAATGCACGGGGGTGGGGTGATCACAAGGGCTGGTCAACCACTTCAGGACCTCACTCAAACTTATGATTGGGGTCCCAATTCAAATTTCAGCTGTCCATCTCCCACCCAGTGGTTTTCACTCAGTGATCCCTGCCCAGTGGCATTTACGCAGGTGCCCTCAAGCAGTAGCCCCTGCCCAAGCAGGGTCCTGGTTCCAACGGGACCCAAGGAGTCAAAGTCAAATTCCCACCAACCCACTCGCCTCTGGCTGGTCTGCAGTGTCCACAAAAGTTCAAATAAATTACCAGTGGCCTGTTGGTTCCTGGGCAGTGTGGCCCAAGAGAGCTCAGCCAAATTCCTACAAGTGGGCTCACCCTTGAATACTCTCCCAGGCAATTGGTGGTGCCCAAGAAAACCCAGTTAGGATCCTACCGGCCTTTCTCATGGCAGATCAGTCCCACAGCCACTTGATTGGTGGCTTTGGGTGATGGCTGGATCAGTGGCGTGCATTTGTGTTCTGATCCAATATCCTACTGTCCAAGCCTGTTGGTAGGTCTCTGTGCTGTGTGAAGGACTCTCTTGGGGCCCTGGGGCACCACAGGGGTGCAGGGCTGTGGTGCAGCCACCAGGGTGTGCTGGGGATGGGGGTGCGGGACCGTTGCGGGGGGTGGTGTCACTGGGATGTGGTGCTGTGGCAGGGGTGTGGGTGTGGGGACGGGGGGTGGGGCTTGGGTGCCACTTGGAGCTAGGGGCTGTAGTCTGTTCCCAGATGTTAAGCTGCCAAGTCACCGGTCCTCAGCACATCAGACTGCCCATGTTGCTGCGTCACTGGAGTGCCAAGTCATAGTATTTTCAATTACTTTCTGTGTATATGAAAGTTGGACAAGAAATAAGGATGACGTAAAAGGAATTGATGCCTTCAAAGTGTGATGATGACAGTGAGTACTGAATATCCTATGAACTACTGAAAGAACAAACAAGTCTGTTGTGCATCCTGAGTGGGTGCTTGTTTGAAGCAGGAATTGTGAAACTTTTTCTCACATGCTTTGGGCATGTTGTCAAGAAAGACCAATTCAAAAGGACGTTATTCTGGGAAAGGTCTAGGGTCAGATAAAGAGAGTAAGATATTTACCAAGATGGACTGATACCTTGACTTTAACAATGGGCTCGAGTATATCAGAGATGACGAGGATGGAGCAGGATAGAGCAAGGTTCATAGAGTTGTGGGCTGTGGTCCACTCAACAACACGTATCAACAACAACTGGTGATTTCATTCTTCATCCTTTCATTGTAAAGGATTCTGCTTTATCCTTGCAGGAACTCAGAGGGGAGGTGTCAACTAAAAGTGGTGATCTCATAATGTTCCCCAAGAGATAGCCCACCCAGGTTTAACACCTTGCTGTTCAGTCTTGCCCATTCTCCTCCAGAGGGGTTGTGGCCAGGGTGTAATGACAAGGTTTTCAGCCTCTTCTAAGGTCTTAAGTAGTGTAGTTGATACTCAGAAATAGAATGCAAAAGGTATGGCCACAACCTTTGAGGGAATTGGCCAAGATTTTCAAATATATACTACTCTATTGTTATCTGTCATTGAGTCACTTGCAACTCCCAACAGCTCTATGTACAATAGCTCTGAACCCTGCTCTATCCTGAGCCAACTTCAATATCTCTAACACTACTACCCCCATTACCTTAGTTACTGAGTCTTCATCTCTTGCGCTGTCACTCTACCCTTCCAAGCATGATGTCCCTCTCCAAGTACTGATCCCTCCTTACAATGTGCCCAAAGTATGTAAGATGAAGCTTCAAAATCCCAACCTCCGAGGAACAGCCTGGTTTCACCCTCTCTAGGATGAACCTCTTTGTTCCTCATGGTATATTCAATACTCTTTTCCATCACCACAGCTCAAAGACATTAATTCTTCTACTATCAACCCTAGCTTGTTTCAAACTTGGAAGGAGGAGTGGCATCCATTTCCATAATAGCTTGCTTCCGGAAACCCTATGAACCTGGAGAAAGGATGAAAG
>NW_006399963.1:981370-993953 GCF_000299155.1 Elephantulus edwardii | reverse complement strand
GCGTGTGTTCCCCCAGTGTTCCCTGGTCTGGCGGCGGCGTTCCCCCAGCTGGCAGCCTCGCCCTGGCGCTGCGTCGCCCTGGCGCTGCATTTTTCAGCTTTCTGATGCATAGCAAGTAATTGCAAAGACTATGGATTGAAGCAGGCACACCACCTTAGACTCCAGACTGAAATCATTGCTTTTCAGTACTCTGGAGAGGTCTCTGACATCCGACTTTACCAATGTAAATTGTCTTTTGATTACCTGGCTGCTGTTATCTAGAGTGTTGATTGCGGAGCTAAGCAAACTGAAGCTATTAACAATCTCAATCTCTTTGAAATCTATTATGATGTTGAGAATTAGCTAAATGGTCAGAATCTTTGTTTTCTTGAAGTTGAGATTCAATCTATATTTAAGGCTTCAGTCCTTGACCTCCTGCAGCAGGCAGAATCATGTATATAGCTTCTTTTTTTTACCTCCTTCCTCCACCCACCAAACTCTGCAACCTTGTGATTTCCACCCTCTCCCGCTCCCGCAAGCCTCCTTGCTCCCTCCCCTTCCTTCTTCGTATATTCATACACATCTTACTGGTTCTCCTTCTGTTTTTACAATAATGATACAGTATTTGTTCTTAGGCACCTGAGTTAGTTTACTTCGCATAACGCTTTCAAACCTCTCTCATGTTATACAGTATTTTTCAAAATCATTGCCTCTGAGTGCTGTGTAGTATTCCATCATGTAATTGTACCACAGTTTCTCAATCTAATTTTTGTTGATAGACATTTGAGCTGCTTACATGCTCTCACTATTGTGAATAATGCTGCTATGAATGTTGGTATCTCAGTTGTTGTACTTAGGGTATATTCCTAGCAGAGGAATAGCAGGGTCATACAGAGTTTCTATGTTCAGCTTTTTGAGGACACTCTAAATTGCCTTCCAAAGTGGTTGTACCATTTTACAATCCCACCAACAGTGTATAAGAGTTCCTATCTCACCACATCTTCTCCAACATTTATTCCATGCTGTCTCATTAAATTTTGCTAGCGCTGCTGGGGTGAGATGATACCTCACTGTGGTTTTAATTTGCATCTCTCATATTGCCAATGATTTTGAGCATTTCTTCATGTGTCTGTTGGCCATATAAATATCTTTCTCTGTGAAAGTTCTCCATAAAGATGTACATGCCTTTTATCCATTTTGTAATTGGGTCTTTTTCTTGTGGAGGCCTAGTAGTATTCTTTAAATTTTCATTATGAGATCCTTGTCTGAGATGTCACTGACAAAGCTCTTTTTTCCTAGTCATTCGGTTTTCTTTTCACCATATTTTTATTTGGTTTTAAGAGAATATCAGATAGTATTTTTGGCTATAGGGTTAAAGATTATCTCAAGATGATACTTTCATAGGTTTACCCAGTTTTTCTTTAAGGTAGTGATACTGAGTGTTGCGAGATGACAGTTACACTTTTCACAGCTGGGAGGAGTATACTCTGGCACTATCATTTTGAACAGCTATTTAGATTGTGCATGAAGAGATATGAAGGTAGTATAACAACAATCTTGAACAAGAGATGCATTGCAAAGTGGACTCAGGAGCATGAAGGGCGGGAGAAGGGTCAAAAGTGTGCAACAATGAATAAGTGAAAATAAAATCTTTCTGTAAGCATTCATTAAAATCACAATTAAAAAAAATCATTGACCCATGTGTGTGCCTGTGCTTGCACCCACCCTACATGCATCTCCTTGTGTGCCTGCCCAACCTTCTGGAGCAGTGAATCATCTCAAGAACCACCTATCACCTCAAGAATGAAAAACTTTATCACAGCAATGTCCCGAAAGAAGCAGACCACCTTCCTCCCCACACAAGCCCAAAGCAAGATATCATTCCCATAAAGTGACACAGTAGCAACGGATTTCCCGAAGCCAGAATGTTTGATGATAGTTTCTGATATAGAATTCAAAAGAATAATGACTGAATATTTTCAATGGGTGAAAAACAAACTTGAAGAATTACAGGACACTGCAAGCAAAAATAAGGAGAAACTTAAAAAAAAATATTCAAAACAATGAGGCATTAGAGGCACTGGAAAAAATAAGAAACCATGATCCAAAATATGAGGTCCAAGGTTTCAGATGCTGTCAACATGATGGAGGTGCACATGAACAGGGTTGAAGAGATGAAATACAGAACCAATAAAATAGAAGATTTAATTGTCATCACTGACCTGCTAGAGAGCAAAAAGCAGAATCAAAAAAGAAGGAAGAAGAAGAAAATTTAAGAGTAATGTGGGACATTGTCAAGAGAAATAACATGCACATCATCAAAATCTCAAACAGGAAGAAGCAAGTAAAGGCACTGAAAAAGTTGCAGAAGAATTACTGGAAGAAAACTTCCAAGGCATAATGAAGAATGAGAAAATATATATTCAAGAAGCTCAGCAAACACCTTATAGAATAGACCCCAAAAGAAAAATGCTAAGGTATATCATAGTCAAATTTGTCAGAATCAAACATAAGGAGAGAATTCTGAAAGCAGTGAGGGAGAAACAGAAAGTAACCTGTAAGGGAAAGCAGAAAAGACTAAGTGCTGATTTCTCAGCAGAAACCATGCAAGCAAGAAAACAGTGGAATGAAATATATTGAACAACAAACACAATTGTCAACCAAGAATACTGTATCCATAAAAATTGTCCATCAAATATGAAAGATAGATGAAGATATTCCCAGAAAAAGCATAACCAAAGGAATTTTGTAAAAACAAGACCTGCATTGCAGGAAACACTGAGAGATGTCCTTCTTACAGAAGTTCCACAGAAAGCAGCATGGACCAAAGTAACTAGCAACAACACCAAAAAGAACACAACACAATGATAGCAATAAAACCTTGCCTCTCAATAATCACACTGAATGTAAATGGTTTAAATGCACCACTGAAGAGAAAAAGAGTAGCCGCTTGGATAAAAAAAAACCAAAATCCATCAATATGTTGTTTAAAAAAGACACACTTGAAAAATGAAGATAAAGAAAAACTGAAAATAAAAGGATGGGGAAAAATTATACCAAGCAAATAACAATGGGGGGGGGGGAAGGGAAGCAGAAAGAGAAGGGATAGGAGTAGGAGTGGAGGGAAGCAGGAGTAGCAATATTAACCTCTGATAAAATAAATTTCAATGCAAAACCATCACAAAGGACAAGGAAGGTCACTACATAATACTTAAGGGGTCGCTAGAACAGGATTACCTAATAATAATAAATATCTATGCACCAAATGAAAGACCTGCAATATATATAAAACAAACATTAACAAAACTGAAAAAGGAAATAGACAACACTACTATAGTAGTTGGAGACTTCAATACCAGAAAAACGTAACAAAGATGTTCAAGAATTAAACCACACAATAAACCATCTCTATCTCATAGATATTTATAGGCTAATTCACCCCCAAGTACAGTATACATTCTTTTCCAATGTGCATGGAACGTTCTCCAGAATAGATCACATTTTAGGTCACAAGGCAAGCATCAGTAGATTAAAAACCATGGAAATAATACAAAGCATCTTCTCAGACCACAATGCTACAAAATTAGAAATTAATAACAAGAGAATAAAGGAGAAAATAAAGCCCATGCATTTGGAAGCCAAACAGCACCTTGCTTGAACATGAGTGGGTACTAGAAGAAATAAAAAATGAAATTAAAAAGTTTCTTGAAACAAATGACAGTGAAAAGACCACTTACCAAAGCCTCTGGGAAACAGCCAAAGCAATAATCAGAGGTCAATGTATAGCAATAAGCAAACACATCAAAAGGCAGGAAAAATGACCATTGACTCTCTAATGCATCATCTCCAACAAATTGAAAAAGAACAACAGGAAAACCCAACGTCCTCTAAAAAACCCTGAAATTATAAATATTAGAACAGAAAGAAAGAAAATAGAATATACCCTAGAGGAACCATAATTGCCACCCATGCAGATATATGCACATCCATGTTTATTGTTGTTTTGTTCACAATAGCAAAGAGTTGGAAACAACCTAAGTGCCCATCAACAAATGAATGCATAGAGAGGCTCTAGTATATTCACACAATGGAATACTATGCTTCATTGAAAAATAAAGAATTCATGTAATGTTATACAAAATGGATGATCCTGGAGGACCTTATGTTGAGTGAAAGATCGCAGTAAAAAACTGACAAATACTGCATAGTGCCACTGTTGGAAAACGGGGCTGGCATTGGGGTTGAGGGGAGACTGTGAATGAGGGAATAAATAATGTATACTACATTGAAACATATGAGAGAAAGAACTGTGTAAAAGTGATATATAATTAGGTATTATTATCATGACAGGAGTCTAGAATGAAGGCTGCATAGTGGAGTGTATTTGGAGGGAGGGATTGTATACCAATGAAAGAATTTTTCTTTTACTTTTCAAAGAGAAGAGTGAATGAAGGCGGTGGGCAGGTAGAAAAGTGCAACAATGACTGAATGGAAATCCAAAGTCTCTGTAAACGTTCATTAAAATTAATAGTTAAGAAAGAGAGAGGAAAACCAAGCATGAGTTGAACTGATACAGTAACTGATACAATGGGGGGTAGGTGTTTCAGAGACAGTGAGACTGGCTCAGGATAGGGCAATGTTCAGAGATATTGTACATAGGGTAGCTATGAGTTACACACAACTCAACAGGATATATAAACAACAAACATGAGCAATATGTTGAATAATTCAGGAAGCACCAAAATAAAATGGAGGGAATACACAGAGTCACTGTATCAAACAGGACTAACATTGAAAAATTTCAGAACTAACCATATCAGCAGGAGTCAATGGCAATGAAGGAGGCAGTCGAAGCAGTACTGAAGGCACTGGCAAAAAATAAGGCACCAAGAACCGATGGAATACTAATTGACTTGTTTAAATTAACAGATGCAGCCCTGTATGCACTCACCAGTCTATGCTGAGAAATTTGGAGGACAGCTATCTGGCCAGTGGATTGGAAGAGGCCCATGTTTTCCCCATTCCCAGGAAAAGTGATCCATTAGAATATCAAACAATATTATTAATATCTCATGCAAGCAAAATATTGCTGAAGATCATTAAAAAAATGGCTAGAACAGTACATAGATAGGGAACTGCCAGAAGTTCAAGCAGGATTTAGAAGAGGCCATGGCACCAGGGGTATCATTGCTGTTGTCAGATCAATCCTAACTGAAAGTAAAAAATACCTGAAGAATGTCTATTTGTGCTTTATTGATTATGCAAAACCATTTGTGTAGATCATAACAAATTATAGCTAACATTGAGAAGAATTGGGCTCCTAGACCATTTCGTTCTGCTCTTGTGAAACCTATACCTAAACCAAGAGGCTGTTGTGCCAACAGAACACGGAGATAGATACTACATGGTTTAAAATTAAGAAGGGAGTATGTTAGGATTGTATTCTTTCTCCATACCTATTCAATCTGCATGCTGAGTAAATGAAAGAAGCTGAACTCTATGAAGAAGAATGTGGCATCAAGATCGGAGACTCATCAACAGCCTATATTCTGAAGATGACACAATCTTGCTAGCTCAAAGCATACAGCCTTACATATGTATTGCATCTCAGTGTCAAGAAAACAAAAATTCTTACCACTGACTGATAGGCAACATCATGATAGATGGAGAAAAGATTGAAACAGTCAAAAATTTCATCTTACTTGGATCCACAGTCAACAACCTGGGTACCAGCAGTTAGGAAATCAGAAAATGTATTGTATTGACATCTTCAAATTATTGAGGAGAAATGATGTCAGTGTGAGGACTAAGGTGTGTCTGATTCAGGATGCTTTTTCTAATCACTTAGCTATGCATCTGAAAGTTGGGAAATGAATAAGGATGATAGAAAATAATTGATGCCTTTGAGCTGTGGTGTTGGAGAAGAGTACTGATCATGCCATGGACTGACAAAACCCCAAATATATCTTGGAGAAAATGCAGCCAGAGTACACCTTGGAGGAAAAGATAGTAAAGTTTCACTTCATATACTTTAGGCATATTGCTAGGAAAGGTACTCCTTGGAGAGGGACATCATGCTTGGAAATGCAGAAGGTCAGCAAAGGAGAGGAAGATCCTCAACCCGGTGGATTAAAACTGTGACTGTCACAATGAACTCCAGTGTTTTAGAATGTGTGAGGATGGCATAGAATAGGACAGGGTACAGATCTTCTGTTCATAGAGTTGCTATGGGTCATATGACTCAGCTATTCCACTACTAGGAATATATCCCAAGGAAATTAGAACTGAGACATAAATGAAGATTTGTAATCGGGATGGGTGTGTCAGAGGCAATGCGATTGGCACAGGATAGAGCAGGGTTTAGGGCTGTTGTACATAGGGTCACTATGAGTCGCAAACGACTCGACGGCACATAACAACAACAACAACAACAACATACCAATGTTCATATCCATCTTATTTCCCATCGCAAGAACATGGAAACAGTACAAATGTCCAACCACAACTGAATGGATTGAGAAATTGTAGTACATTCACAGAATGGGATACTATGCAGCATTTAGGAGCAATGGTTTAAAAACAAACAAACAAACAAACTATGTATCATGGGAGAGACTGTAGAGCATTATGCTGAGTGAACTAACTCATCGATAAAGACAAATATTTCACAAGACCATTATTGTAAAAATAGAAGGATAATTAGTAAAACATGTATAGGGATCCAAGGGGGGAAAGGGCTGGGAGTAGAGGAGTTAGAATGGATAGGGGTGAAATCACAGTTACACAATTTTGTGTAGGGGAAGGGATGAAGGAAATGGGAAAGGTCTGGTGGGGACCTGAAAAGACAGGGTAATGGTGGGCATAGTCCAATGATGATTTATTTTATAAAACATAATGAAATGGGAATGATTGCATGAATGTGAACAAACACTTGTGAAAAACAATGTATACGAACTTTGTAAGCAAACCAATATTTTTTTTAAAAAAGGGGGCAGGATGAAAAGATCACACAGTCACTGAACTGAAAACTGATTGGCACGGAAACATTTAATTGCATATGATCAAAAACTAGCAGTAGTGAAGAAAGAAGTCTAAGCTGTGCTGAGGGCATTGACATAAAAGAATACTTCGAGGATTTGTGAAACACCAATTGACATGTTTCAACAAACAGATGCAGCCCTGGATAAACTCATCAGTTTGTACCAAAAAATTTGGAAAACAGTTATCTGGTCTGTTGACTGGAAATGAGTCATATTCATTCCCATTACCAAAAAAAGGTGATCTAATAAAATGTGGAAATGATAAAATAATATTATCAATATCATATGCAAATAAAGTCTTGCTGAAAATTTCAAAAAAGTAACTGGAACAGTACATGGACAGTTAACTTGCAAAATTCCAAGCTGAACTCAGAAAAAAGAAAGAGAAGTAACACTGCTGATGGCAGATGTATCTTGGCTGAAAGCAAAGACTACCAGAAAGATATTTACTTGTGCTTTGTTAATTATGCAAAGGCATTTCACTGTATGATCACAACAAATTACCCCCACAACTGGACCAACAGGCAGCAGCATGGTAGATAAAGATTGAAGCTGTTAACTATTTTATTTTACTTGGAACCACAATTAGCATTCATGATACCAGCAGACAAGGTATCAAAAGTTGTGTTACGCTGTCAAGGACAACTCCAAAGTGCTAAAGAGTGAAAATTTCAGTATAGAGACTAGGCTACACCTGACTCAAGCAGTAATTTTTAAATTGCTTTCTATATATTTGAAAGTTAGGCAATAATAAGAAAGACAAAAAAATCTCTATCATTGAATGTGATTTTGGGAAGAGTAGTGAATATATCATGAACTCACAAATAACAAATTTGTCATGGAGGAAGTGCAACCAAAAGTGCTTCTTAGAGGCAAGGATGGTAACAATTTGTCTCACATACTTTGAGCTTGTTGTCAAGAGAGGCTGGTCTTTGGGAAAGGATATCATGCTGGGAAAGGTTCAGAGAGAAAAACCCTCAACAAGATGTATTGAGACAGTATTTACAACAATGGGATTGAGCATTATAGAGATTGTGGCATAGGATAGGGTAAGGTTCTGATCTGTAGTGCATATGGGTCCTATGAGTTGTAGTTAACTTAATGGCACCCAACAACAGTTTTATTGTGGAGTTGCCTTTTTTTTCCTCCTCAAATATGTTAAAGATTAATTTACATATTTTGGAGCACTGTCTTGGAGTGTGTAATTGTTAATTATAGTTATTCCCTATGCATTTGACCTTTTAATCAATGAAATAATACCCTTCATTGTCTCTTTTACTAATTTTTGCCTCAAAACCTCTTAAAAGAAAATTATATCATTGTTTCTGTTTGGATTTTGGTTTGTTTTTAAATTGCTTTTTATATGATATAAATTTTTCCATCATTTTATTTTAGTCTATCTTTGTCCTTGTGTTCAAGATGTTTAAACACCATTATTGACGGGTCATGTTTTCCTATACAATCTGCTACTCTTTTTTCTTGACTGGTCCTTTTAATCAATTCCCATACAATGTAATTATCTATACATATGGTTTTATTGCTGTAATTTTGCTGTACAATTTTTTTTGTGATGTTTTAGATTTATTTTCCCCATCTACTTTTCTGTGCTGAGTTAGTTTTCTTCATGGATTTTCTTCTGTTGTTTTCACGTTTGCTAAATCTTGGTGACTGCCCTTTATTTGTTTTGATGTAAAGGTTTATCAATTTTCTTTGAGGTTACCTTATAAGTTACTATTTAATTTTTAAGCCTAACACAGTTCAATTTATCCTGAGATCACTCTGGTTTCCTTTTCATTTTTATATTCTGTAAAAACATTTGATTGTGTAGATCATAACAAAATATGGCTAACGTTGAGGAGAATGGGAATTCTGGAACACTTAATTGTGCATATTGCTGTTGTTAAGTGCCATTGAGTCAAATACAACTCATATCAACCCTATGAACAACAGACTCTAATTCTGTCCTATCCTGCACCATCTTTATTACCCTTGACAGACACATTTGAGTCCAACAGACATATTGCACTGGTAAAGTCTGCTGTCAAGGATTTCTCCAAAGTACTGAAGAGCATGATGTCAACTTAAAGACTAAGGTGCTGCTGATTTGGGTCATGGTGTTCTCATTGCTTGTTATACATCTGAAAGCTGGATGATGAATAAGGATGAAAGAAGAAAGATGGTGTATAAGTATGGTGTTGGAGAAGAATACTGAGTATTCTAAATGAACTGTTAAAAGAGCAAATGCATATGTGATGGAGAAAGCCCAAACAGAATGCTCCTTAAAGGCAAGGATGGTGAAGTTAAGCCTCACTTACTGTGAAAATTTTATTAGGAGAGACTATAGTTTGGAAAAAAAATCATACTCAGAAAAGTGGAGGGTCAGTGAAAGGAAGAAGACCTTCAACAAAATGGATTGACACAGTGGTTGCAGCAATAGAATCAAATATATCAGAGATGATGAAGATGGCAGAAGAAATTCAAACCTCGAGTTGCTATAATCAAGGATGCTTTCGGCAGAATGTTAAATGATCCAGGAAGTATTAAAAGAAGATGGAAAGAATATACTGAGTCACTGTATTGAAAGGAATTGGCAGACACAGAAGAATTTCATGAAACAACATATGAGCAAGAGCCTATGGTGATGAAAAAAGAAGTTCAGGCTGCTTTGAAGGAAATGGCAAAAAATAAGGCTCCAGGAATAGATGGTATACCAGTTGACATATTTCAGCTAACAGATGCTGCCCTGGACGTGCTCACCAAGTTGTGCCAAGAAATCTAGAGAACAATCACTTGGCCAACTGACTGGAAGAGATCGATATTTGTTCCTATCCCAAAGAAAGGTGACCCAACTGAATGTGGAAACTGCAGAACAATCTCACTGATTTCACATGCAAGCAAGATTTTACTGAAGATTATCCAAAAAGACTGGAACAGCACATCAACAGAGAACTACCAGAAGTCCAGGCTGAGTTTAGAAGGGGTTGTGGTACTAAGGATATTGTAGCTGATGTCAGATGGATCTTAGCTGAAAGCAGAGAATACCAGATGAATGTCTATCTGTGCTTCATTGACTATGCAAAGGCATTTGACTGTGTGGATCATAACAAACTAATGCGAAACCTATACCTTGACCAGGAGGCAGTCATCAGAACAGAGCAAGGGAACACTGCATGGTTCAAAATTGGGAAGGGCATACGCCAGGGATGCATCCTGTCTCCATACCTTTTCAACCTATATGCAGAACAGATTATCCGGGAGGCTGAGCTCTATGAGGAGAAATGTGGGGTCAAGATTGGCGGACGATTTATCAACAATCTGCGTTATGCAGATGACACAACCTGCTTGCTGAAACTGAAGAGGACCTGAAGCACCTCCTGCAGAGGGTCAAGGACTGCAGCCTACAATGTGGATTGAGGCTCAATGTCAAGAAGACAAAGATTCTCACCACTGGACCAACTGGCAGCATCAGGATGGATGGTGAAGAGATTGAGATTGTTCACAGCTTTAGTTTGCTTGGCTCCACAGTCAACACTCTTGGCACCAGTAGCCAGGAAACTAAAAGGCGCATTGCCATGGAAAAGTCTGCTGTTAGGGACCTCTCCAAAGTACTGAAGAGCAATGGTGTCTCTCTGGAGACTAAGGTGCGTTTGAAACAGGCCATGGTCTTCACAATCACTTGTTATGCATCACAGAGTTGGACAATGACCAGGGAGGATAGAAGGAGAATTGATGCCTTTGAGCTGTGGTGCTGGAGAAGAGTATTGAGAATACCATGGACTGCTAGTAAAACAAACAGATTCGTCCTGGAAAGGGTTAAACCAAGTGGCTCCTTGGAGGCAAGGATTCTGAGGCTCCGTGTAACATACTTTGGACATGTTGTGAGGAGAGACCGGTCCTTGGAGGAGAAGGACATCATGATTGGGAGGGTGGAGGGACAGCACAGGAGGGGAAGGCCCTCTATGAGGTGGATTGATTCAGTGACTGGTATAATCAGGATGGTAGTGTCAGAGACAGTGTGATTGGCACAGGACACAGCAGAGTATAGGGCTGTTGTACATAGGGTCGCTATGAGTCGCAAGTGACTCGACAGCACATAACAAAAACAACAACAAGGTCACTATGAGTCATACTCAACGACACTTAATAGCAACACAATACTAGGCAACTCTGGTGGCCTAGTGAGTAAGGAGTTGTGCTGCCAAACACAAGGTGGATAATTGGAATTAATCAGTTGGAAGGAAGATGGACAGTCTGCTCCTCAGTAACTTACATCCTCTGAAGACCCACTGGAAGGTCAACTATGCGTTGGTTCTGATGCAATGGCAATGACTTGAGAGTAACTGTAGAACTTATTTCCTCTTTTTTCATTGTCATTGTCCTCATATATAGACTGATACCTCTGGTTCACTAATTTTAGTCTCAATTACTTTAGTTTACATATTTCTATGCCTGAGATAGCCCTTTTGGTCTAGTGGTAAGGAGTTATGCTGGCAACCCAAAGGTGGTGGTAGTTGTTAAGTGCTGCCCAATTGAGTACAAACCATAGTGACCCTATGAACAAGAGATTTGAACCCTATCCTATCCTATGCCATCCTCACACTTCCTGACACACTACAGCCCATTGTGGCAGTCACCATGGCAATATAGCTGGTCAAGGGTACTCCTATCCTCCACCAATCTTCTGCCTTTTCGAGCATCATGTGTCTCTCCAAATAATAGCACCTCCTAGCAATATGCTTGAAGTATGTGAGGTGAAGCTTTATCAACTTTGCCTCCAAAGAGCTCTCAGTCTATACTTTCTCCAAGACATATTTGTTTGTTCTTTTGGAAGTCCATGGGATGTTTAGTACTCTTCTCCCACACCATAGCTCAAAGGCATCAATTATTTTTCTGTCATCCTTATTCATCTCCCAACTCTCAGTTGCATAGCAAATGATTCGTGTTCTTCCCAATGTTAGTCATAATTTGTTATGATCCACACAGTCAAATGCCTTCGTATAGTCAATAAAGCATAAATTGGCATCCTTCTGGTATTTTTTACTTCCAGCCAGGATTGAATCGACAGCAGCAATGATATCCCTGGTGCCATGGCCTCTTCTAAATCCTGCTTGAACTTCCGGCAGTTCCCTATCTGTGTGCTGTTCTAACCATTTTTTAATGATCTTCATTATTATTTTGCTTGCATGTGTTAGTAACGATATTGTTTGATGGTTTCCACCTTCTGTTGGATCACCTTTCTTGGGAATGGGACCAAATATGGATCTCTTCCATTCAGTTGGGTAAGACAGCTGTCCCCCAAACTTTCTGGCGTAGACTGAAGAGCACATCCAGGGCTGCATCTGTTAACTGAAAGAAGTCACTTGATATTCCATTGAATCCTGGGGCTCTGCTTTTTTGCCAATGCTTTCAAAGCAGCTTCAATTTCCTCTGTCATTTTTCCTGGCTCCTGCTCATATGGTACTTCCTGAAGCTTTTCAGTGTCAGTCAGTTCTTTTTTGGTGTAATGACTATGCCCTCTATCTAGTTCTCTCTCTCTCTCTCTCTCTCTCTCTCTCTCTCTCTCT
>NW_006399963.1:965696-981205 GCF_000299155.1 Elephantulus edwardii | reverse complement strand
TCTTTTGATGCTTCCTGGGTCATTCAATATATTGTCCATAGCATCTTTCAATATTGCAACATGAGGCTTAAGTTCTTAGTCCTTTCAGCTTGAGAAATTGAGAAATTGAGGTTGTTGTTATGTGCCATTGAGTCACCTGCAACTCATAGTGAACCTGTGTATACTAGCTCTGAAAGCTGCCCTATCCTGCAACAATCTCTTCATCTCTGACATACCTAATCCCATTGCTCTAATCACTGAGTCACTCCATCTCATCCTGGGTCTACCTCTCCTGCACTGTCCCTCCACCCTTCCAAGCATAATGTCCTTCTCCAATGGCTGGTCCCTCCTGATCATGTGCCCAGCTCATGTGAGATGGAGTCTCAAAAATCCTTGCCTCCAGGGAGCACCCTCTCTAGAACAGACCTGTTTGTTCTCCTGACAATTATGACATTATGGTCAACACTCCTTTCCAGCACCGCAACTCAAAAGCATCGATTCTTCTTCTATCATTCTTAGTTATCGTCCAGCTTTCTGATGCGTAGCACCTTAGTCTTAAAACTGACCTTGTTGCTCTTCAGTACTCTAAAAAAGTTCCTGACAGCAGACTTTCCCAACGCATTTCACCTTTTGATTTCTTGACTACTGGTGCCACGAATGTTGATTGTGGGACGCGTCGTCGCGTGCAGCGGACAGACGGGCCGACGGTGCCCACTTCAGCTGAGCTCCAGGCAACAGCGGCCGGTGCCAAGGTGAGCCTGTTGGCTACTGCGCCCATGGCCTGCCTGCACCGGTGCGTGACGCAGTGCCTCACCTCCCTCTTTCTGCTTCCAGACCCGCTCCCAAAGCCCCAACACGGGCACCAGGGTGTGCGGTGCAGGCCCGACATGTGCTGAGGCCGCCCTTGCAGCGCTGGCTGCGAAGATGGCCATGGCCTCACGCTACTGCCTGGACGCCACCGACATTGACATCGCCAGCAGCAATGAGACCAGGAAGGGCGACCTTCACTGTCCACCCTGCACGCCGGGCCCCACTGCCCCTCGCCCTCAACAACAAGCGGCAGTTGTTCCACCCGATGCTGCGCGAAAGAACGCGCTCATACTCAACAGTGAGCTCATGGCCGACGTTCATTTCATTGTGGGACCCCAGGGGACGGCCCGGAGGGTGCCTGCCCACAAGTACGTCCTGGCCAGGGGCAGCTTGGCCTTCTATGCCTTGTTTTACCAGGACCTTGCCGAAGTCAAGTTGGAAATTCACATCCCCTGACGTGGAGCCGGCCTCCTTTCTCATCTTGTTAAAATGTGTACAGTGATGATACTGACCTGGAAGCCGACACGGTGTTGGCCACTCTCTACACCGCCAAGAAGTGCATCGTCCCTGCCCTCGCCAAAGCCTGAGTCACCTTTCTGGAGACGAGTCTGGAAGGCAAGAATGTCTGCATCCTGCTCTCCCAGAGCCGTCTGGGAAGTCATAGATGCACAGGATGAGATAGCGCTGGGGCCAGAGGGCTTATGTGAGATCGACTGACAGACGTTGCAGATCGTCATGACCCGGGGGGCCCTCAACACCAAGGAGGTAGTGGCCATCGAGGCTGTCCTGGACTGGGCTGAGGCGGAATGCAGAAGGCACGGTCTGCCCATCACTTCCTGCAATAAGAGGCACCACCTGGGGCACGCGCTCTACCTGGTTCGGATTCCCACCATAACCCTGGAGGAGTTTGTCAATGGAGTGAACACGTCAGACATCCAGACTCTGGAGGAGATCCGTAACATCTTCCTGTGGTACACAGCTGCAAAGAAGCTGCCCCTCGAGTTCCCCCTGACCAAGTGAAAGGCCTCATGCCCCAGCGCTGCCACCACTTCAAGTCCTCGTCCTACAGCAGGAACCAGTGGCGGTATCGGGGCCGCTGGGACAACATCCAATTCTCAGTGGATAGGCTGGTATTTGTGGCAGGACTGTGGCTGTATGGCTCCAGCTCCGGGAAAGCCGAGTGCAATGTCAAGATTGTGCTAAAGAGGCTAAGGCTGATCCTGGCCCAGAACCTGACCCAGTCCATGTCCGACAGCTCTAGCAACACCTTCCCTGTGTGGTTTGAACACCTGATCCAGGTGGAGCCGGACACCTTCTACACGGTGAGCAGGGTCCCGGGTGGCAGTGAGCTTAGCTACTTCTGGCAGGAGGAGATGATAGGAGGTGCAGTGCGGGGAGGTGACCTTTTAGTTCCAGTGCTCTTCTGACAGCACCAATGGGACAGGGGTCCAAGACGGCCAGATCTCTGAGCTCATCTTCTATGCCTGAGGCCAGGAGGGTAGCACACCCTTTCTCACAACTATGTGTGGAAGTGTGGGGTGCTTGGCACCTAACGCACTCCCCTCACCCGCAGCTGGGCAGTCACGAAGACCTTAAGACCTTACTGACTTTGCGACTGTCTACATACAGTTGTAGCTACAAACTGCAATAAAAAACTTGTCACACAGCGCAAGCCTGCATGGCTGACTTTATGTGAGCACATATCCAATGGCGGATGATCTCTGGGTGCAAGGCGGTCCTGGTCATTTCCCAGGACCACCACCCGCCTGCTCCAAGGCATCAGCAATCACACCTACTGCCATTTCTCTGCCTGGCTTGGCCCAGAACAGAGGAGTCTTTTCAAGCCATTCTTCTAAGTGGAATTCATGTTAATAAAATGACATCCTGCTTTAGGGGAAAAAAAAAAAAAGAAGAGTGTTGATTGTGGAACCAAGCAAGCAGAAATTATCAACAAACTCAATCTCTTCTCTGTCCATCATGGAGCTGCCAATAGGACCAGTGGTAAGAGTCTTTGTTTTCTTGATGTTCAACTTCAATCCATACTTGAAGACTACAGTCCTTGACCTGCAGAAAATGCCTCATGTTCTCTTCCATTTCAGCAAGCAAGGTTGTGTCATCTGCATAACACAGGTTACTGATGAAACTTCCTCCAATCCAGATGCCACATTCCTCCTCATAAAGTACAGCTTCCTGAATGAGCTATTTCACATGAGCACAATTAAGTGTTCTGGGATTTCCATTCTTCTCAGAGTTAGCCACAATTTATTGTGATCCACACAGTTAAATGCCTTTGCATAGTCAATGAAACACTGATGAGCTGTGGGAGGATATTAAGAATTATCATTCATGAAGAATGCAAAGCATCACTACAAAGAAAGAGGAGAAAGAAAAGACCAAGTTAGATGTCAGAAGATACTCTGAATATTGCACTACAACCAAAAAGCCAAAGCAAACGAAAGCAATCCAGAAGTTAAGGAGCTGAATGGGAGATTTCAAAAGGAGCATAGGAAGACAAAGCAAAGTATTATAATGAAATGTGCAAGGAGTTGTAGTTGGAAAATCAAAAGTGACAAACTCGCTTGACATTTTTTAAGCTGAAGGAACTGAAGAACAAATTCAAGCCTCGAGTTGCAATACCTAAGGATGTTGTGAGCAAAATATTGAATGACCCAGGAAGCATCAAAAGAAAATGGAAGGAGTACACAAGACAGACTATACCAAAAAGAATTGGCTGACACAGAAAAATTTCATGAAACAATATATGATCAAGAGCCTATGGTAATAAAGGAGGAAGTTTAAGCTGCTCTGAAAGAATTGGCAAAAACAAGGTGCCAGGAGTTGATGAAATACCAATTAGCATATTTTGGCAAACATATGCTGCCCTGCTCACTAGGTTTTGCCAAGAAACCTGGAGGACAATTATATAGCCAATTGACTGGAAGAGATCTATATTCCAAAAAATCCATTCCAAGAAAAGGTGATCCAACAGAGTGCGGAAATTATCAAACTATTTCACTAATATCACACACAAGCAAGATCCTGCTGAAGATTATCCAGAAATGACAGGAACAGAACATCAGTAGAGAACTGCCAAATATGTAGACTGGGTTTAGAAGAAGCTTTGGCACTAGGGACATCATAACCAATGTTAGATGAATCTTGGCTGAAAGCAGAGAGTACCAGAGGAATGTCTATCTGTGTTTCAGAGCAGGTTATACACTTGATATTCTCCAATTCCAAACTCTCTGCACATTCCATTATAACACTTTGCTTTGACTTCTTTAAAAATAGTTTTATATTATACTGGTTTACATACAAAGTACGTAAAGTTCATATACATTCTTTTACACACTGGACCTTTCCCCTTTCCTTTACCAATCCCTCCACCCATCAAATTGTGCAACCATATGTTTAAACTCCCCACTTGGATCCTCATACATACTCTAAAATAATGGTCTTATTCAGTATTTGTCTTTATGAGACTGTGTTAGTTCACTTAGCGTTATACTCTCCAGTCCTTCCCATTTTTGTTGTTGATTGCCTTCGAGTTGAGCATGACTCCTAGTGACCCTATGAACAAAAGGTTTGAAGCCTTTCTATAGCTATAGACATTTATCAGAGTTCATAGAGTTTCCAGAGGCATGTTGTTTAGGAAATGGATGCCACTCCTTCTTCCAAAGTCCTTCCCATATTAGGTAGTAATTTGAAAAATCATTGCTCCTGCATGCTGCATAGTAATACATCAACATATTTCTTCTAGTTCTCTCTATCTGGGATATTCATTGGATCTGCTTTTTTAGGAAAAGAGTTATTTTGTTTTTTCATGTTGGCTGAGGCAGACTACTGCTTTCTTGACATTATGTGAGTCTTTTCTTAATAGATGCTAGTTTGTTGTAACTATATAGTGACCCAGATTATGGCAATGTTTTTTAAAAGACCTGTACATTTGTGCTCCCTTCTTGGCCTGATGTCCATATGGCTGAGATCCTGACAGCAGTGTTTTCTCCAAAGTACATGAATAGCAGAATAGTGAAGTCTTTTCCATTCCAGAAACCATGTCTCAGCCCTCTTTGGCCTGGCCTGGTCCCTGTTGCTTGAGCTTAAGGGATCCCACATCATGTAGCCAGATAGTATTATTTCATCCAAAGTATCTGAATGGTAGAACAAGGAAATCTGTCTTCTTCCAGGAACTGTGTCTTGGCCCAGCACAGCCTCTCATACTGTTAACATGTTGATAGGAGAAGCTATTCATTGGAAAGGGGCATCATGGTTGGAAAGATGGAGAGTCAGTGAATGAAAGGAAGACTTTCGATGTTGTGGTTTAACACAGTGACTACAAGTAATGGGCTCAAGTGTGTCAGAAATAAAGAGGATTGCACAGGATAGAACAGGGTTAAGATTTATTGTTCACGAGGTTGCTGTGAGCTGTACTCAATGTAACAATACCTTACAACAATTTTCCATTTATTTTATCTACTTGGTCTATGGTTGGGGTTTTTTTGGGGGGGATTGTTTGGTTTTTATTATTCTTCTGGAATTTGTCTATGGTTTCCTTAATTTTTATCTATGAGTTCTCAATTTGTTAGACACTTAACCATCATTCTTTTGAGTTACTTATAAAAAAGCTCCACTATCATTTCTTCCTGGGAGAAATTGTATAATTCTGTATTTTGATCCTTTTGGTGTGCCATCTTATCCTTGCTTCTGCTACACTATAGAAGTGCTGTCTTTGTATTGTTTTATTTTTATGCATCTGAATGAACTGTAAGAGTGTGCAGTGCAGCTTGCTGATTTGGCAAATCTTAGTATTTCACTTCCTGTCTTTTGGTAGACGTGATAAGTTTGGAGTTGTGCCTGTAGGTCTGTGCCCTTTGCTCATGTAGAACAGTTGAAAGCAGAGTGATCTAGTGATGGTCATAGTCTTTTGTCCTGTAGATTCAGCAGGCGTCAGTCTTTAGTATTACACCATGGCTGAAGCTGTAGGAAGTTTATGTGGTTAGGCTGTCTGGATACTGTTAACTGGTGAGGTAAAGAGAGAGTTAAACAAAACAAAATGAAGAGGGAGAAACACAAACAAAAAAACCAAGATTAGACAGTAAAAGGGAAAATAAAGTCCCAAACCAAGAAGGGTATAAAAGGAGTATTGAAATATTGTTGCTTTTGTGTGCTCTTGAATTGTAACCAACCCATAGCTGACCCTCCAGTTTCCAGAGGCAGTAAATCATACAGGAGTGATTGCCCACCTTTTTCTTATGGAGCAGCTGCTGGATTCAAACTGCAAACCTTTGGGTTGATGGTGTAGCTCCTTACCAGTGGGGAAAAAACAAACAGGACAAGGAAAGGACAAAATGTTAGAGAGACAAAAAGGTGGGGGCGGTGAGGGAGGAAATAAAAATAAAGAGAAAAACTCCTGAAAAATCCATGCGAAACAAATAAATGAGAACAGCCATGTAAAGTCCTTGGACTGAGGGCTGGGTACCTGATTGATGCTTTTGCCATTGCTGTGGGAGTGGGATAGGATGGAGGTAAGATGCCTGGTCTAAGACAGTGTATCTTCTAGTCAAGCAGAATTTTAGGATTGGAGGGTCTCTTTTTTTCCCCCCCCCGGATTCTATGTTTTATTAGGAGGGTCTCTTAAGGGCAAAATTTCTGTAGGACAGGAAGTGGCTTAAGGCTCAAGATGTGAGCTAAGTCATGAATAGCACCTTCTTTGGTTTAGGTACAGTTGAAAGATTGGACACTCAGCCTGGCACAGAGTTTCTGTTGGCCTCAGATTTTCCTAGGGTTTTCTGCCTGGCCAAGGATGATGTCTTTGCCAGTCCAGGGGATCTGAGCAGAGAGGACACTCAGTCAGAAATGGTACACTCTCCTAGTGTGAAGAGACACAAGGTTCCTACTGAGGGTGTACTCCACAGAGGGTGCACTGCTTTAACTATGGGTGCAGAAGTCTGAGCGTAGAGTGCACAAGAATGCCCTAAGCAGAGTTGGCACCCCTTCCAATGCAGAGACTGGCTCCAGGCTAGGTATGGCACATATAATCTGCACTTATAAGGAGCCACTAGTACTTATAGCTTTGCACACACTTCCACATACAAAGTGATGAAAGCTGAGTCTCGGTCAAAGCTGAGACTGGACAGGGGAACACTTGATGGGGATGGGAGGGAAGCCATTCTCTGTTCCCTGGGAAGGATGGGCAACAACAGGATAGCAAATCTTTCTTCTTGTCACCTAGCTGCTGGTGTGGATCCCACTGACATCCCATTTCTCACACTGACCAGAAAATTGTCCACCAAGGTTCAGAATGGCCATGTCTTGATGTTTACAGTTCATCTCTCCATCTGCCTCCTTATTCAAGATTTTCCTGTTTCTTCCATGTGTTGGTGTTTGAACTATTTCTTTTAGCTTTTCTTTGAAATTCAGGGTTCTGGGATCATCATCCATTATCTGTTACTTTTGTTTTTAGGAGTCTTAGTTGAAGAGTGTCTGCACGGCTATCTGTCTAGTTCACCATCTTATCCAGAAATCTTCTAAGTGCAATAATCTCTGAGTTATAAGAAGAACAAAACAAGTATAAAGATACATGCAGGAGAAGCACATTCAATGTGTGAGAACCTGACTAAGCAAGGGATGCTGAAGATCATACACAGACACCATAAACTAAGAAAGACTTCTAGAAGGAACTGACACAACCAAGAACTAATGTAAATGTTTAGTCTCCAGAACTGTGAGATAATACATTTGTACACCCGCCTGGGGCATTTCTATTACAGTAGTGCTAGGTATCGAAGGTTCTAAAAAGAATTCTAGGGTGCAGACTGTAAATATGTGTATAAGGAGCTACATTTAAGAAAAAGATGGATCCATCAGGGTGCATGTGCCTGCCACACTCCTGAGGCTGAGTAATGGTCTAAAAGGGGCATCAGTGCCTACAGAAACACAGCCAGTTTTGAGGATTCATGGCCACATTACTGAAGGTCTCCTTTTACAGGCTGCTCTGCATTGTCCACTTCTGGTACCTATACTTTCAGAGAGGTCAGGTAGACCTGCCATGTGACAAGTCCAGTGGAAGGCTTTTATGATGATTAGTATTCCAACACATAACACCCCTATGAGGTAAATTCTATTATTGGTCTCATTTTAGAAATTGGAAATAGGCAGCACAGAGAAGCTGAGTAATGGTTCAAGGTCATTCAGCTCTCTGACTCACGTCTATGTGTTTTTCTGTTTGGTCATGTGGTTTCTGAGCTTTGGAGCCTGTAGGATTCCTCTACTGCCTTCAAAGCCCCACTTTTCTTACTTTGTCCTCTAATATGTATGCAAGGTCATAGCTGTCCCTTTTACCTGCATGCTGGGGACGGTCCTATCCCAAGTGTGGGGTCTGTACTAGGATTCTTGCTAGAAATATTGCAATGGTTACTTATCTGAAGTGTTGTCTCTGAGTCCTTATCCCTCAGACAGCTTTCAGAACACAGATTGAAAATGTAAGTCTTCCCCACAGTAGGCACTCAGTAGATATTTGTTAAACCACGTCATTGTCTGACTTTCAATTCCCATTATCATGGGGTCAAGTTCTCAAGCTTTTATGGCTTCCAAGACCTATGGTTGATGTTTTCAATCTTTTCCACACTGTTTCTTCTAATGTTTCCTGCCTCACTCATATGGTTGCCTTTCAGGACACCTGGATCCTACAATCCGGACTCTGCTAATTGTCCATGTGTTTTTCAATGTTTAACCCAAATTCTGTACTCATTGAAACTTTCCCAGCAAAATGGACACTTACCAGAAGGAGCAATTCAGCCCATAATCACACAGCTCTCCCTTAGAATGATCAAGAGGAGTAGCAAGGGCTTGAGAGTGTGACTTCTCCTGTCCTGAGTTGGGAGCTTCCTCCTTCCCCATGGCCTATATTTAATGCATCTAACAAGTCTGGGAAACAGAGAAACACCAAGGGATTGTTGCATACACATACATGCAGATGTTCATCCACTCACCAAAGGGAAGTACATTCTTTTTCTATTCTACTTATTTTAAATGTCACCACTTACTGATGTGATTTTATAGCCAATTTTATAGACTAATGATCTGTGGCTTGAGAAATTTACATTAACTCATTTATTCTTCAGAATAAACATCATGTTGATAATGTTATTTCCAAGTTTTAGATTTGGTGATATAAAATGGCTAGCATTGAGAAGATTGGGAATCCTAAAACACTTAACTGTACTTGTGTGAAACCTATATCTAAACCAAGAAATTGTTGTCCAAAAATAGCAAGATAATACTGCATGGTTTAAAATCAGGAAACATATGATTCAGGACTGTATCCTTTATTCATACCTACTCAATCTGTAAGATGAACAAATCATTGAAGGAACTAGATCCTAAGAAGAAAAATGTGGCATCAAGTTCGGAAGACAATTCATCAACAACCTGAGTTATGCAAATGACATGACCTTGCTTGCTGAGAGCAAGAATTGGAGGCTCCTGCTTCAAAAGATCAGGGACTACAATCTTCACTATGGACTACATTTCAACATCAAGAAAAGAAAATTTCTTATGATTGGTCTGACAAGCTACGTCTTGATAAATGGAAAGAAGACAGACGTTGCTAACAATTTCATCTTACTTGGATCCACAATCAACACTCTGGTACCAGCAGTAAAGAAATCAAAAGTGTTGTATTGGGTAAATCTGCTGTCAAGGACCTCTCCAAGGTACTGAGGAGCAGCAGTATTGGTTTGAAGACTAAGGTGTGCTTGATTCAAGCCATAGTCTTTTAAAATACTTGCTATGTATTTTAAGTTTCACAATGAATAAAGAGGATTGAAGAAGAATTGATGCTTTTGAGTTGTGGTTTTGGATTGCCAAAAGAACAAACAAATGTCTTGGAGAAAGTGTAGTCAGGGTGCTCCTTAGAAGCAAGGACGGTGAAGCTTTGTCTCACATACTTGTGTATGTCATTAGAAGGGGCCTGTTGTGGAAAAAAAACCATCCTGTTTGGAAAGGTGGAGAGTCAGCAAAAGAGAAGAAGATCCTCAACAAGATCAATCAACACAATGATTGCAGGAATGGAATCGAGTATGTTTGTGATGGTGAGGATGGCAAAAGATTCATATCCATTTTTCATAGTCACTAAGAGTTGTAGTCAACCTGAAGACACCTAACAACAGTAACAACATAGCTGATTAACCTCAGCTATAAAAAGGTTAATAAAAACTTACTCAAGTTTGCACAACTAGTAAAAAATTGAGCTAGATTTTAATTAAGGCAGAGTGGTCTTAGAGCATGCTTCTAACCTCATGAAGATGGTTTCAATGATTGTTGAAGGAGTAAGGGTGATTCGGTGGTTTAAGAAATCCTGTCCTGGGGGACATGACCCCAGGAACGAGTAATTCCTAGCACTTCACCACGTTTCCCCTTTCTCTACCACATGTACAGGTCTATATTCAGTTATAGGGATGGCTCTGCTCAAAGTGTTGCTCTGTCCCTCATGGGAAGAAAAACTCACTGGACTTCCCTGCATTGATACGAGGGTGTCAGGACCCTTTACTCCTCCATGATCTGTGTTCAAAGGGAAAAATTGGGAGAAGGACCACAGAATAGGAATCTAGCAAAACAGAAATGTCCTGAGGACTGGCAGATGAGTGGGTGGTTTAGGGAGCAGAGAGCAGACTGTAGGACAATGGATGTCCAGAGCATTACCAGAGATAAGCTATACTCTGAGCATGTTATCTATGACCCTTTCCATGTCAATATCCATCTAACAGATCTAAGAAACTCAGCACTGTTCCTTGTTAACATCAAATCCTGACATGTAGAGTTATTGAGTCTTCATCCTTTTTTACTGAGCGATAAAGATGTTATAATTTATCTCATGTCGAGTCATGCCTGCAAGTGACCATACTTCCAGACAAGACAGGAGCCTTAAAGGACCCGTCATGGAAGAACCTTAGGAACCCTTGCAACCAAGCTCCTGATGATACTGTAGGAACAGCTAGGGACAGTGCCTTCACTGGCAGGTGGCTGTAGTGCACTATCCTTGGTTGAACCTGACTCTGGCTGCTTCACCAAGTCCTGCAGTGAAGTCTGACTTGAATTATCTAAGGTAGGAAGGAATTTCCTGAAGAATCCTCCAAATGGTGAAGGGGACTGTGATGGTAAACTTTGTAATCCAAGATGTGAATACAGGCATAATCCCCATCCCTTCTCAGGGTCATGGACCCAGGCAGCCAGGCACCTGGGGATGACGCTGTGCAGAAAGATAATCTAGATTAGACTTCATTGAACTGCTTTGCATGTAAAACCAAATAACCAGAACATTGTTTTCCATTAAATACTACCAATTAATTTCATTTAAAGCTAGCTTCAAACTAATTCTTGATGAGACACAAGTGAATCATAAGAACTGAGCCTATCTCCACCAGACTTCATTCACAATCTCAGCTGGTCATGTTTTAAGCCTCTCTTAGTATGGTGTAGAGAGAAGCTGACCTGAGGTCTGTGGATTGTTGAATGATGGAATGATGGTGGGACAGGTGCAGTTTCCTCACTTGAACTTGCCAGATGTCATCTGGCATCAGATAGCATGAGTTGGAGCATTCTTCTCAACTGATCTCAGTAAGCAGATTCCAAGCTAAACACTGGTGGAGTGTTGGTCTGTACATTTGGTCAGCTCAGAAAGCTTCTATCATCTCCTCTGGTGACTGGACTGAGGAAGTACCAGAAAGGGGTCTAGGCTCTTGTCCCAAGTGGAGAATTTAAAAAAACAACAACCCAACCCCCAAAACCCAAACACCCTTATTCATGTTGGAGAGAGGTTTCTCTAGTTATTCCTGTTTTCTGTCAGATCAAAGCCAGGTTCAGATATGGGTAGAGGGGGAGGAGAATCCTCTGGCCTAGGACTGAGGATTTCAAAAGAGAAGGGGAGAATTCTTTCCTGGAGGATAGTTCTGGGGAACCTGTGAGAATGTTAAAGAAAACTAATTAATGTTATGAATGTAAAGTATGTGCTGTAGATGGGAAGTCAAGGTGAGTGGGGAAAGGAGGCATGGGGCACTAAACTGCAGTGTCTGGAGACTACAGTGGAGGTCTCCGGGGCATTTCATTGCCTTCATGCCAGAGTTCAGGGAAGCTGTTAATTTCATGGAAGGAGATTGCCCATTGTTTTTCCCTGCAGAACCACTGGTGGATTTGAACACCGAAAGAGGTAAGACCATGAAAAACCCCATCAGAGATCCTATTTTCAGATTTCTCTCTTTCTCTCTTTATGTCAGCAATACTGCTTTTATTTTATTTTAAAAAATTTTGTATATTCAATGATTATTTCAGAATTTTCTTGGTTCCCCCCTTTTTATTATTAATTTTAATGAAAGTTTACAGACACTTTGGATTTCTATTCATTCATTGTTGCACTTTTCTCGCTGCCAACACCCTCATTTGCTCTTCTCTTCAAAAAGTAAAAGAAAAATTCTTTCATTGTTATACAATAGCTTCCCCCGCCCCCAAATCTACTGTGCCATGCAGCCTTCCTTCTGGACTCCTATCAATAATACCTAATCATATATCCTTTCCCCCCCATTTTTATTAATTTTAATGAACATTTACAAAGGTTTTGGATTTCCATTCATTCATTGCTGCATTTTTCTCCCTGCCCACCCCTCCCCACCAGTTAGCTCCTCTCTTTGAAAAGAAAAAGAAAAAAAATTCCTTCATTGGTACACAATTCCCACACACACACACTGATTACACTTCTCTATGCAACCTTAATTCTGGACTCCTGTGCTAACTCAATCATATATCGCCTCTAATCTGTTCTTTCCCTCATCTGTTTCAATACAGTATATATAATTTATCCATTTTTTTCTCAGTCTTACCCCAACCCTGATGTCAGTCCCATTCTACAACAGTGGAACCGTGCAGTATTTGTACCTTTGTGACTGAGATATTTCACTCAGCATAATGTCCTCCAGGGTTACCAGTTTTGTATAATATTTCATGAGTTCCTTGTTTTTCCATGTGGTGTAGTATTCCATTATGTGAATATACCACAGCTTCTCTATCCATTCGTTTGTTGATGGGCACTTAGGTAGCTTCCAACTCTTTGCTATTGTAAACAAAGCTGCAATAAACATGGGTGTGCATATATCTCCTTGGATGGAAGTTATGGTCTCTCTGGGGTATATTCCCAGTAATGGGATTGCTGGGTAAAATGGTATCTCTATTTGCAACTTTTTGAGAAAGCGCCACACCGCTTTCCACAGTGGTTGCACCATTTTACATTCCCACCAACAGTGAATAAGATTTCCCGTTTCCCCATAACCTCGCCAGCATTTGTTGCTTGCTTTTCTGTTAAATTTTGCTATTCTTTATTTATTTATTTTTTAAATTTTGCTATTCTTACTGGAGTGAGATGGCATCTCATAGTTGTTTTGATTTGTATCTTTCTTAGAGCTAGGGATTTTGAACATCTTTTTCATGGAATTTTTTTTTTTTTTTTGCCTTCTGAATGTCTTCTTTGGTGAAGTGCTTGTTCATATAATGTGACCATTTTCAATTGGGTTGTTTATCTTGTTGTAGTGCCCAAGTATTTTATAAATTCTAGATATAAGTCTCTTATTTGACATGTCATTATCAAATACTTTTTCCCAGTCTGTGGATTCCCTTTTGACTCTGTTGGAGAAGTTTTTGGATGTGCATAGGGATTTGATTCTTAGAAGAAGGTCTCATTCATATACTTTTTAAAAGATTATTATTATTATTATTATTATTATTATTATTATTATTATTATTATTAACTTCAGTGAACATTATGTTCTCCTGGTTGTAAGTTTTTCAGGGTGCTTGGAAGACTGTTTGTGTTGTGGATTTGGACTCCTAGGGTTCTTCCAAGATTTTATTTAATGAAATTTATATTCCTTGGTTTTAGTCCTAGGTCCATGATCCACTTTTAGTTGGTTATATGATAAATTGTTTTTCTTATGGTGAACCATCCTTGCATACCTATTATGAATCCCACTTGGTCATGGTGAATTTTTTTTTTAATGTATCATTGGGTTCTATTGGCCAGAATTTTATTCAGGATTTTTGTATCTATGTTCATAAGATAAATTGGCCTATAGTTTTCTATTTTGGTGGTGTCCTTTCCTGACTTTGGTATCAGTGATATGTTTGCTTCATACAATGAGTCTGGGAGAATTCTATCTTTTTTTTTAATTTTCTGAAACAGTTTGTGTAGAATTGATGACAGTTCTTCTATGAATGTTTGATAAAATACAGTTGTAAAACCATCTAGTCCAGGGTGCTTTTTTTTGCTGGAAGTTGTTTTCTTACCTTTTCAATTTCTTCTTTTATAATGGTTCTGTTCAGGTATTCAATTTTGGCTGGTGTCAGTTTAGGTAGATTGTGAATTTCTAAGTATTTGTCCATTTCCTCAAGGTTTTCATATTTGTTTGAGTATAGTTTTCATAATATTCCATTGGTAGCCTTTTTATTTTACTTGGTTCTGTTATGATGTTGCTTGTTTTATCTCTTATTCAGATTATTTGTGTCTTTTCCTTCTTTTCCTTTGTTAGTTTTGCTAGTGGTTTGTTGATTTTGTTGACCTTCTCAAAGAACCAACTCCTAGTTTTTATGGTTTCAATTGTTTTTCTGTTTTCTATTTCATTGATATCTGACCTAATTTTTAGAATTTCAGTTTTTTTAGAGGGTGTAGGGTTTTCATGCTGTTCTTTTTCAATTTGTTGGAGATGTTGGGTTAGATATTAAATAGTCATTTTCCCCCTGCCTTTTTATGTGGTTTTTGCTATAAATAGACCTCTGCCGATTGCTTTGGCTGTTTCCCAGAGGTTTTGGTAAAGTGGTATTTTCATTGTCATTTGTTTCAAGAAACTTTTTAATTTCATTTTTTGTTTGTGTTTAAGCAAGGTGTTGTTCAGCTTCTAAATGCATGGGGTTTTTTTCCCTCCTCCTTTATCCTCGTTTTATACTCTAATTTTGTAGCATTGTGGTCTGAGAAGATGCATTGTATTATTTCTATGTTTATAATTCATTGATTCATGCTTTGTGGCCCACGATCTGGTCTCTTCTGAAGAATGTTCCATGCACATTGGAGAAGAAGGTAAACTGGGCTTTTGGGGGGTTTATTTGCTTATAAATATCTATGAGATTGAGTTGGTTTATTATGTGATTTAATTATTCAGCCTCTCTGTTCAGTTTCTTTCTGGTAATTCTATCTTTTCTTGAAAGTTGTGTATTGAAGTCTTCAAGTACTATAGTAGTGGTGCCTATTTTCTTTTCCAGTTTTGTTAATGTTGTTGTTGTTGTTGTTGTTATGTGCCGTTGAGTCATTTGCGACTCATAGCGACCCTATGTACAACAGCCCTAAACCCTGCTCTATCCTGTGTCAATTGCATTGCCTCTGACACATCCATCCCGATTACCCAGTCACCTCATAGAGGGTCTTCCCCTCCTACGCTGCAGTAAGTGCATGAGGTCCTCCTCAGTTTCAGCGAGCAGGGCTGTGGCATCTGCATAACGCAGATTGTTGATGAATCTTCCACCAATCCTGACACCACACATCTCATAGAGCCCAGCCTCTCGGATAATCTGCTATGAATACAGGTTGAAAAGGTATGGGGATAGGACACATCCCTGGTGTACACCCTTCCCAATTTTGAACCACGCGGTGTTGCCCTCCTCTATTCTGACTACTGCCTCTTGGT
>NW_006399963.1:957239-963887 GCF_000299155.1 Elephantulus edwardii | reverse complement strand
ACTATCATTCAGATATATGCACCAACAACCAGAGCCAAAGAGGAAGAAATAGATGATTTCTACCAACTCTTACAGGCAGAGATAGATCGAACATGCAATCAAGATGCATTGATAATAATGGGCAACTGGAACGGAAGATCATTGTTAATGTTAGTTTTATATATTGTTCAGTTCCATCATTTGGTGCATAGATATTTATAATTGTTATGTCCTCATGTTCTGTTGACCCTTTAAGCATTATATAGTGACCTCCTTGTCCTCTGTGATAATTTTTGCATTGAAATTTGTTTTATCAGATATTAATGTCGCCACTCATACTTTGTTCTGGTTGCCATTTGCTTGGTATATTTTCCTCACCCTTTTATTTTTAGTCTTTTTTTATCTTCACCTTTCAGGTGTGTCTCTTATAGACAGCGTTTTGATGGATTTGGGATGTTATCCAATCTGCTACTCTTTTTCTCTTCAGTGGCACATTTAAACCATTCACATTCAGTGTGATTACTGAGAGTCATGGTTTTATTGCTATCATTGTGTTGAGTTCTTTTTGGTGTTGTTGCTGTTTAGTTTGGTCCATGCTGCTTTCTGTGGCACCTCTATAAGAAGGACATCTCTCAGTGTTTCCTGCAACACTGGTCTTGTTTTTACAAACTCCTTTAGGTTCTATTTTTCTGGGAATATCTTCATCTCTCCTTCATATTTGATGGACAATTTCACTGGGTACACTATTCTTTGTTGACAGTTGTGCTCTTTGACTGTTCGATATCTGTCATTCCACTGTTTTCTTGCTTGCATGGTTTCTGCTGAGGAATTGGTATTTAATCTTATCTGCTCTCCCTTACAGGTTACTCTTTGTTTCTCCCTTACTGCTTTCAGAATTTTCTTATATTTCGTTCTGTCAAATTTGACTATGATATGCCTTGGTATTTTTCTTTTGGGGTCTGTTCTATATGGTGTTTGCTCAGCTTTTTGAATATATATATTCTCTTATTCTTCATTATGTCTGGGAATTTTTCTTCTAATAACTATTCCACAACTGTTTTGGTGCCTTTATTTGTTTCTTGCTGTTCTGTGATTCCAAGGATGTTCCTGTTATTTCTCTTGATGGTGCCCCACACTATTCTTAGTTTTTCTTCTTTTTCCTTCCTTTTTAAGTCTTCTTTTTGCTCTGGTAGATCAGTGGTGACAATTATATCTTCTATTTCACTGATTCTGCATTCCATCTCTCCCTCCATCATGTTGACAGCATCTGAAACATTTGAACTCATGTTTTGGATCATGATTTCTTGTTTTTCCAGAGCCTCTAAAGTCTTGTTTGTTTTTTCTATGTTGTTTTGGATGTTTTTTTAAACTCCTCCTAGTCTTTGCTTGTGGTGTTCTGTAATTCTTCAAGTTTGTCTTTCACCCATTGAAAATATTCAGTCATTGTTTTTTTAAATTCTGTGTCAGACTGTTCCCTTAGACTTTCTGGCTTCAGGAATTCCATTGGTATTGTGTCACTTTTGGGGGGTGACATTTTGCTTTGCCCTTGTGTAGCTTGTGAGGTGGCCTGTTTCTTTCATGATGATGCTGTAGTAGGGTTTTTCATGCCTGAGGTAATGACAGGTTCTTGATCTGAATTCATTGCTACAGATGAGGGTGTGGCAATTATGTTGTCTGTGTTCCTCTCTAGATATCTGAAACAAGGAAAGTGTCCATTCACAGCCTGTGAAAGTGGCCTCGTCTGTTGGATAATTATTACATCTAAGTCAGACCAAGGTTCTCTGGATTAAATGCAGTTAGTTGACTGGACATGAGGAAATGTGAGGCTGAGGGAAAGGGGAAAACAGGTGGGGCAGGCACAAACACAGGTGTATGTTAGTAGGCGTGTGCTCAGATACTACAAGTGGGCACCTCATTCAGGCTGCAGCTGTATGGCTCATGCCTGGTGGGGCTAGCTGTCCAGGTGGGCATGCGGGAAGACCTCACTCAATTTGTAGCTGTCCCACTCACACCCGGCATGTGGGGGGGGGGCTTCCTGCCTGGGTGTTGATGTGCAGGGACCCCACTCAGGTTGCAGATGTCCCAGAAGGGCTAGCTTCCAGATTGACATATGCCAGGACCTCACTTAGTTTGCAACTGTCTCACTTGTGCCTGGCAAGGCTACTTGCCCTTGTAGGGATGCGTGGGGACTAGCGTGAGGAACTCAGTCAGTTTGCAGATGTCCTACTCAGGCTTGGCTGGGCTACCTGCCCAGGTGAGAATACACAGAGACCTTGCTCAGGTTGCAGATGTCTGGCTTGCATCTGGTAGGGCTAACTTCCAGGTGGGCACGCACGATGCCCTCACTAAGGTTGCAGCTGTATGGCTCGTGTTTGATTGGACTGGCTTCTGGGTGGTCACACATGAGTATTTCAGTTAGCTTGCAGATGGATGGCTGGGAGCAGACGCCCCGTGGGGCAGGTGCACTGCTGGGCAGGCACGTTGGAACAGGCAGTCCAGTCCGGCGGGGGAGGTGGTCCAGGCGGTCTGGCGGGAGGAGGAGGTCTGTGGTTTTCCTCTCTTGTGCTGTCCCTCTATCCTTCCAAGCATTATGTCCTTTTCCAAGGACTTGTCCCTCCTGGTAACATACCCAAAGTGTGCGATGGAGTACCACAATCTTTGCCTCCAAGTAGCAGCTTGGTTTCACTTTCTCTCGGACAGACCTGCTTGTTCCTTTGGCAGTCCATGGTATGTTCAATGCTCTTCTCCAGCACTACAGCTCAAAGGCATCAATTCTTCTTCTGTCATCCTATAATATCTATCAATATTGTGACTTGAGGCTTAAATTTTTTTTCAATTCTCTCAGTTTGAGAAATGCAGAGTGAGTTCTTCCCTTTATATTCTTCATTTTCAGTACATTCAATTATAATACTTTGTTTTCTCAAGCTGCCCTTTGAAATCTTCTGTTCAACTCTTTTTCTTCAGCATGTTTTTCTTTTGTTTTGGCTTGTTGATGCTCTTGTGCAATGTTCAGAGTGTCTTCTGAAATCCAATTTAATTTTTTTTCTTTCTTCTCTGTCTTTTTAATAATCTTTCACTCTCTTCATGTATGATATATTTTTTGTCATCCTATAACTCATCTGGTCTTTGCTCATTTGTGTTCAATGCTTCAAATCTATTCTTTAGATGATTTTGAAATTCAGGTGGAATACATTCAAGGCCATATTTTGGTTCTCATGGACTTGTTTTAATTTTCTTCACCACCGGTTTGAACTTGCACATGATTTGATGGTTTGACCCACAGTCCACCCTGGCTTAGTTTTGACTCCTGATAAGGAGTTTCTCCAATAGTTTCTTCCACAGATGTAGTAATCTGGTTCTTATGCAGTCTATCAGGTTAAGTCCATGTGTAAAACTACCATCTATGCTTTTTAAAACTTGTATTTGCAGTTAATAAATCATTGAACACACAGAATTAAATCTATTTCCAGCCTCATTTTCTGTCACCAATTCCATACTTTCTTATTACTATTCCTTCTTTATTGTTTCTAATTTTTGCATATCTGTCACCATTAATACATCTTGATTGCATGTTTGGTGAATTTCAGACTACAAGATTTCATAAAAATTTTCTATTTCCTCATCTTTGGTTCTAGCTATAGGAGTGTATATTTGAATTAGAGTTACATTGACAGGTCTTCCTTGTATGTGTATGGATAATATCCTGTCATTCACAGTATGTACTTCAGGATAGAATTTGAAATTGACTTTTTGACTATGAACGCAACACCATTCTTCTTCTATTTTTCATTCTCAGCATGGGAGATCATGTGATTATCTGATTCAAATTGGTCAAAGCTAGTCCATCTCATCTCACTAATGACTAGAATATTGATCATGCATTCAGTTTCACTTTTCATAATTTCTAATTTTCCAACACTTATACTTCTTACATTTCATTTTCCAATTATTAAAGGATGTTTGTTTGCCATTATTTCCCCCCATTTTCTTAGTTTTTCTTTTTTATACTAGTTTATTAACAAAATTAAAATACATTTATTTTCACACCAGGTCCTTCCCATTTCCCTCACCCCTTATCAAATTGTATGACCCCATGATTAATGCTTTCCTGCATATCCTACCCTATTTGCTTCCACCCTCCCCCACCCTCTTGGATCCTCATATTCATTCTACAATAATGGTTTTATACAGTATTTGTCCTTGTGGGACTGAGTTAGCTCACTCAACATAATGCTCTTCAGTCTCTCAACCTAATGCTCAAGTTAGATAATAATTTTATACTGACTTACACACAAAGTTCATAAATATTATTTTTCCTCATTTTGATTGACTTCCAATCTAGGATCTACCTGTATTACTAAAACTATCTGTGCTCCTCTACTGACAATAATAATGATAATGCTATTGTGTACCATCAAGTAGAACCAACCTATAGCAGACTCTCCAGTAGCTTTTCAGAGGCTGTTAATCGCACTGGAGGAGATTTCCATCCTTCTCCTGCAGAGCACCTGATTGATTCAAACTTCATGCCTTTGTGATTGCAGTGTAGTTTCTTACCAGGCCACCACAGCTCCCTAAGAACAATAATAAGAAATTTCAAATATGCTATTATTGGTAGAGGATAGACTAACCAGCAAGAAACTCAACAATTACATATAAGAACTAAACAATACAGTTAATGGACTGTATATTGTAGACATATGTATAGAATGTCTTCCAACAAGTATACAATATACATTCTTCTCTAGTACACATAGAAAATTCTCCAGAATATATCATACATTAGGTCACAAAACAAAATTCAATAAACTGAAAAATCAAAATACTACAAAATAACATCTCAGAGCAAAATGCTATATAATTAGAAATATAACCAGAAAGATCAAGGTGAAGAATCAAGTACATGTAAACTTAAGCATTTGCGGATAATAGAAGAATAATGGGGGGAGGGGCACTTAAAAATTCTTGAAGCAAATAAGAATTGAAACATGTCATTCAAAATCTTTAGAACACAACAAAAGCTGTACTCAGACGTCAGTTTATGAAAAATAAACACATTTAAAAAGAAAGAACCAAAATTAATACAATAACTTGGCATCTCTGATAATTAGAAAAAGAATAATAAGCAAAGCCTACATCTCCAGAAGAAAAGAAGTAATGAAGAGCAGAGGTAAATGACATAGTAAACAGAAAAAGAGTGGGAAGAATCAACAAGATTAGAAGTTAGTTCTTTGAAAGGATTAAAAAAATTGAGAAACCTAGGGAGTACTGGTGGTCTAATAGTAAGAAGCTGTGCTGCAATCCCAAAGGAATTCAGTTCAAAATCATCAGCTGCTCTGCAATCTCCTCTCATACAATTAAATTGTCTCTGAAAATCCTCTGAAGGGTAATCTATGGACAATTCCATGGATGGTATTCAACAACAACAACAAAGGAAAAGATGCTAATAACACAAATAAGAAACAAAATGAGTGATGTCCAAACATGTACCATTTAAATAAAAAGGATAAGGACAGAATGCCATGGAAAAAAAATATACTCCAAAAAATTGAAAATCTAGGGGAAATGGAGAAAGATTTAAAAACTCACTATCTACTATCTACCTAAGCTAACAAAGACAGAGTGGAATATTTGAACAGACTCAAAAGAAGAAATTGAACAGATCATAAAAATACTTATAACCAAATAAGTCCTGACCCAGGCAACTTCACCAGATAATTTTACCAAACATGGAGGAAAGAACTTTCACTATTTCAAAGTATAGAAAGCATCCATGCTTATTTCTGTGTTAGTCACAATAATAAAGAGTTGGAAGGAACGCAAGTTCCTGTAAACAAATGAATGGTAAAATAATGATAAATTCACACAATGGAATATTACACAGCATTGAAAACAATGAACTCATACAACATCACACTAAATGGGTGAGCCTGGAAGATATTATGCTGAGTTAAATATTTCAGTCACAAAAGGACAACACTACATAATACCACCATTAAAAATAAGACTGACATGGGGGGTAGAATAGGAAGAGAGTGGATAGATATTGAACATTATTGAACAGATGAGGGAGACTGTCTGAAAGAAATATATGATTAGATATTGTATGTATGACAACAATCTGAAACACGTGGCACATTACAAAGAAGACTGGGGGAGGGGAAAGGAGGAAAAAAATTGTGCAACAATGAATGAATGAATGAAATCCCACCAAAAATATTTTCTGACTTAAAAAAAAATAAAAGTGCGGCTACTAGAGACGGAGTTCCACCACCAGAGATGGAGTTCCACAGCCAGACGGGCTGGGAAGAGACCCAGGAAGAGCAATAGTCAGCCATCCACCACGGAACTCCAGAGGAGTGAAGACTACCAACCACTGTGCGACCCCACTGCAGCCCTCACCTGTGTGACCCCGACCAGCAGTGCCCAAGCCCCGCCCCCACCTCTTGGTGGTAGTGTCCAAGCCCTGCGCTCCTTACCCCCCTAGTCCCTTGCTTCCATGCACCTCAGCCCCCACCACAGCCCTGTGACCTCAGGGCACCACCGCAGATCCAGCCATCACCTGGAACTATCAACCGAGCTGCTGTGGAACTAACCTGGCAGAAGAAAGGCCAGCTGGTAGGATCTTATCTGTGTTTACTGGGGCTGATTATCTGGGAGAGCACCTAA
>NW_006399963.1:934510-949879 GCF_000299155.1 Elephantulus edwardii | reverse complement strand
TTTGAACCATTCAGTGTTGCCCTGCTCTGTTCTGACGACTGCCTCTTGGTCCAAGTATAGGTTTCACATTAGCACGATTAAATATTCTGGGATTCCCATTCTTCTCTAACTAGAGACACGTAAAACCTACACAAGAATAATGCAAAATACTACAAGAAACCGAAAAGTCTTACGTGATTGAGAGAATACATTGAAGACTCACCATGGTTAAAATGTCAATACTACCAAAAGTAATCTACAATTATATTGCAGTCCCACTCCAGATCCCATCACTAGTCTTTAAAGAGATGGGGAAAAGTAAAAGTCTATTTACTAATTTTTACTCTATCTCCCATCACTGTTAACTACCCAACAATAATTCTGTATAAATCTTTCTTTAACATTTAATAATAGTTGTCTTTTTGTTTGTTTTATAAGCAATATCTTGCCCTCTGGATCCTGGAACTGCTAACACTCTCCGATTCTGAGCAGAAGTCCCTCCATCTGGGAAAATAGCCATGCTTTAAAGGGCCCTGTTTCCCTTAGGGTAGTGACTTCACCCTTTATCTTTGAAAGGCTCTAGTCTCTCAGTTCACCAACATGGTAGCCATGCCCCCCCCCCCGCCCATTCTTTCAACTTTGACTGATGACACTGTTGAAGGTAACAGCAGCCTCCCTCCCTCCTCAAAACTTAGATGAGTATCCTACCCTTTAAAACCCAGTGAGCAGCCTAAGACCAGAAGATCCAAATGGTGTTTGGCTACTACTGCCAACTACCTTCATCAAGATTATAGTAGATGGAACTTGATACAATGTGAGAAAATATGGAACAGAATTTGAAATTCTTGCAAACAGATAAACAAAGAAGAGACTTACTAGACTAATTAATATTGGAAGATTTACCCCAAGACTACTGTTCTAAGATACTCTTCAGATGTTGAACTGAAACTGACTTCTGAGATCATCTTGTAGCTTGATAAAAAAAATCAATATTACTTGTAAGCACTGTTATGTGCCATTGAGTCATTTGTGATTCATAGCAACCCTACACTTAACATCTCAGAACTCTGCCTTATCCTCAGTCTTACCATCTCTGACACACCTGCTCTATTACCCTAGTCACTGTTTCCATCCATCTTGACCAGAGTCGTCTTCTCCTGTGCTGTCCCTCCACCCTTCCAAGCATAATGTCCTTCTCCAAGGACTGGTCCCTACTGTCCCAAAGTATGTGAGACAAAGCTTCAGAGTCCTTGCCTCCAAGGAGAAACTTGGTTTCATCCTCTCTAGGAAAGACCTATTTGTTCTCTTGACCGTCCATGAGTTCAATACTCTTCCTCAGCACCACAACTCAAAGGCATCAGTTCTTGTTCCATCATCCTTAGTTATTGTCCAGCTCTCTGATGCATAGCAAGTAATTGTGAAGATAATGGCCTGCACCAGGTGCACCTTAGACTCCAGACTGACATCCTTGCTCTTCAGTACTCTGGAGAGGTCCCTGAGAGAAGTCTTTCCCAGTACAATTCATCATCTGACCTCCTGACTGCTAGGGCTGAGAATGTTGAATGTAGAACCAAGCAAGTTGAAATTGCTAAAAATATCAATCTTTTGTCCATATATCATGGTACTGCCAGTTGGCCCAGTGGTGAGAATCTTTGTCTGTTTGATGTTGAATTTCAATCCACATTGGATACTACAGTCCTTAACCCTCTGCAGCAAATGCTTCAGGTCCTTCTCAGTCTCATCAAGCAAGGTTGTGTCAACTGCATAGCATAGGTTGTTGTTGATTCTTCCTCCAAGTCTGATGCCACATTCATCTTCATAAATTCCAGCCTCCTGAATGATCCTGAATGCATATAGATTGAAAATGTATGGAGATAGGATGCATCCCTGAAGCACTTCTTTTCTAATTTTGCACCATGTAGCATTTCCTTGTCCTGTTCCAATGACTGCTTCTTGGTCCAAGTATAGGTTTTGCATGAGCAAAACCAAGTGTTCTGGGATTCTCATTCTTCCTTAAAAATTACATGTATGAGGCCAAATGGCCAACAACTACTTAAAGCAAAGATGAGAATATAAGGGACTAGGACATTAGATTAATGGAAATGGAACAACTGCATTTATTAGGTGTTGAGGAGTCCATGACTCACAGCTACTCTATGAACAATAGTCCAAAACTGTGTCCTATCCTGTACCTTTCTGATGATCTCTGCTATTCCTTGACCCACTTAAATAGTCACTATGTTGATCCATCTCCTTGAGGGCCATCTTCTCTTTCTTTGGCCCTCTACCTTTGCTAGCATGATGTCTTTTTTCAAGGACTGGATCCCCTTGATAATATGCCCAAAGTGTGTGAAGTGAAATTTCACCATTTTTATCTCTATGGATCACCCTAGTTGTATTTCCTTCAAGACAGATTTGTTTATTACTTTGGGAGTACATGGTATATTCAACACCTGAATTCAAAGGCACTGTTTCTTTTTTGATCTTCCTTATTTTCAGGTTACTCCACTTTCAGAAACATAGGAAGCAAATAAAAACACCATGTCTTGGATTGAGCAAGCTTAAACTGCCATCCTTGCTCTTTAGCACCTTGGAGAGGTCATTCATATCATGTCTTCCCAAATCAATATGGTTTTTATTTCCTTACTGTTGCTGCCATGGGTATTGATTGTGAATGCAAGCAAAATGAAACACGAACCTGGGATCCTTGGCTCAAGAGGCACCATGCTTTACCATCAAGCTACATCTCCACGCCAAAAGCAAAATGAATTTGGTGACAGGGTCAATCTTTTCTACATCCACCATGATACTGCCTATTGGTTTAGTGGTGAGGATTTTTGTTGTCTTGATGTTGAGATCTAATCAGTATTAAATGAGATAGTCTTTGATCTTCTGCAGTAAGTTTTCTTTACTTTCTGAAAGCAAAGTATAAAAATAATAAGAATACTCACACATTGTAACAAATATAACCAAATGTCCCTCAACAAATGCCCTGAGTAACAATGTCACTGGAGAAACATTTGAATGGGAACCCAAACTATTGTGAACTTGCACCAAGAGCACAATAAAGTAATTTAAATTAAAAAAAAAGAAAACCCCAAACCATAAATAAACAACTAATTAATTAGTAACAGCACTGCCTTCCATTTTTTTAAAATTGTGAGTTTAACAAAAGTTTACAGAAAAGTTGGATTTTAATTTATTCATGGTTTCACATTTTCCTCCCTATCCCCTCTCCATTTTATTAAAAAATTCATTCATTGTTGCATAATTTCCTCCCTTCCCTGCCTCCCTCCCAAAATTCACTTTGCCTTGCACCTCTTATTCCAGACTGGTGTCACACAAAGAATGCCTGTATTTTTTAAGCCCAGAGAGGGCTGGCTTGCCCCTAAATTCTGCTTCTGCCAGTCTTCCTAATATCTGAACAGCTGCCAGAAAAGCCGTCTTCCTTTCTTGGAGATCAGCAGATGCTTGTAACCAAGTAGCTACATTTTCCCACTTCCTGCTTACAGAATTCCAGGAAACATATAGTCTTTCTTTGTTTTGTCCTTTTTTTTGTTGTTCTTTACAGTCTACTGTTGACATTTCAGATCTGTTCTTATGTGTTGTCAAGTTAGAACTGACTCATGCTTGACCCTCCACTGGATTTTCAGAGGTTGTAAAGCAGTGGGAAGGAGATTGCCCACCTTTCTCCATCAGAACGCTGGTGAATTCGAAACACCAGCCTTTGGGTTGGTAACTAGGCTCCTTACCACTAAGACCCAGGTCTAATCTCTAGCAAATGGTTGTGTAGCCACAGTCTGTGTTTTTTCCAGGGCAAGCTCTTCTAGTTGTTATTTTTGTTTTTAATTTTATTGCATTTGACACATTATACTAATTTAAGTACAGAATTTGGATACATTGTGCTTCATTCTTGTATATTGTGTTTCACACATTCCTTCATTCACATTGTGTGAATCGTTGTGTATGAACCATCATTCATATACATTGTGTTTTATAAAATTAATCATAATTGATCTATGCCAACTATTACCCCATCTTTTCAGATCTTTAATTTCTATTCTATTCTATTCTATTCTAGTCTAGTCTAGTCTAGTCTAGTCTAGTCTAAATTTTATTGTATATTTATATTTCAGATCTTTCCTTCACCCTTTCCCTTTACCCACCAAACCCCGTTATCCTAATGATTTCCTCTCTACACATATATTCCTCCACTCACACCCCTCTCTCCTCCTTTTAGACTTTCCTACACATTTTACTAGTTAACCTTCTATTTTTGCAATAATGATCCTATGCAGTATTTGTACTTAGGAAATGGAATTATTTCTCTCAGTATAATGTTCTCTAAGATTCTCTCATGTTATACAATATTTTACTAAATCACTGCTCCTTAGCACTGCAGAGCATTTCATTGTGTGAATGTACCATAATTTCTCAATCTACTCATTTGTTGACACACATTTGGGCTGTTTACACTTTCTTGCTATTGTGAATAATGCTGCTATGAACACAGGTGTACAAATCTCCATTTGTGTCCCAGTTCTATTTTTCTAGAGATATATTCCTAGCAGTGGAATAACTGATTCATATGGGATTTCTCCAGGCCATGGTCTTCCCAATTACTTGTTATGCTTCAGAGAACTGGACAATGACTAAGGATGACAGAAGAATAATAGATGTGGTCGAGTTGTGTTGCTGGAGAAAAGTCTTGAACATACCATGGACTGCCAAGAAAACAAATTGGTCTGCCTTGGAAAGGGTAAAACCAAGTATCTCCTTTTAGGCTAGGATTTTGAAGCTCTGTCTCACATACTTTGGGCATGTGGCCAGGAGAGATTGGTCCTTGGAGAAGGACACCATACTTGGAAGAGTGGAGGGACAGCACACAAGAGGAAAACCCAGGTGAGATGGTTGATACAGTATCTGAGGCAAAGGGGGTTGGTGTGATGGAATTAATGAGACTGGCTCAGGACAGGGAAGGGTTCAGAGTTGCTGTACATAAAGTCGCTATACATCGCAGGTGAGTCAATGGCACATAACAAAAACATAATATATTGGTTGTTTTTTATTTAAGCCTCCTGTTTAGAGTCAACAAGACTTTGGGGCAGGCCTTTATATTTAAAAGTCATTTGTTATTATATTTTGGAGGAAAATTCTTCTAAGTGGTTCAGCACTTTTCTGTCAATATGCTCTACTAAGTAACCTGGAGTTGCTGTGATGTTGAACATTGAGGTGTCAAATGCCATAATGGTTACCCATAGTGGATAGCATTTGGTTGAGCTCCCAGTTTAAGGCAGGTTTGGAAGCAGGAGTGGCATTGACTTCTTAAACAGCATGCTTCTGAAAACTATGAATTTTGATAAATGACAAAAGTTACAGAAAGGCTTCAGGCCTTTTGTTCATAGGGTCGCTATAAGTCGTGCTCAACTAGACGGCAATCAACAACATGGGATTTGTATGTTCAGCTTTTTTCAGGGACTGCCAAACTGCCTTCTACGATGGTTGTACCATTTTACACTAGTAGTGTATGAGAGGTTCAGTGTCTCCATATCCTCTCCAACATATATTGCTTGCTGTCCTGTTAAACTTTGCCACTCCAATTGGGGTGAGAAGGTATCTAATTGTGGTTTTGATTATATCTCTCTTATTGCCAGGCTTGGTTTGTTGTTTGTTTGTTTGTTTTTAATTATTTTATACTGGTTTACGTACAAAGTTCATATACATTGTTTTTTCCCATGCCAGATCTTTCCCATTTCCTTTACCCACCCCTCCCTCTACCCTTCAAATTGTGTGCCTCTATGATTATCCCCTTGCCCATCCTCACCCTTTTGCTCCTATTCTCTCCCCCTAGGATCCTCGTACACATTTTACTATTCATCTTTCTATTTCTATAATACTGGTCTTATACAGTTTTTGTCCTTTTGGGACTGAGTTAATTCACTTAGCATAATGTTCTCCAGTCCTTTCTAAGTTAAGTAGTGACTGTGTTTGTTGGCCATATGAACATTTTCTTTTGTGAAAAGTCTTTCCATGTCGTTTGCCCATTCTGATTGGGTTGTCAGGCTTTTCCTTGTGGAGGCCTGGTAGTATTTTGTAAACTTTCATTATGAGAACCTTTTGTGAGGTGTCATTGTTAAATGTTTTTCTAATCTGTTGGGGTTTCCCCCCCACCCTATTGGAAAAAGATTTTGATGCACACAGAGAGTAAGTCTTTAGAAGGTCCCATTAGTTTCTCCTAGTTGTGCAGTTCTCTTAGTTTTTACAATAGAATTTTCCAGAAGCTTCAGTTTTGGTTTTCTATTTTGGAGAGTTGATTTTGTTGTTGTTGCAATGTTCATTTTTTAAATCTGTTGTTATCCTCCTACATTTTACTGTAAACAAAAAGAAAGCACACTACAACTTCAAGATTTTGCTTAGAAATCTCGATTAAACATTCCAGTTCATCACTCATCTTCCATGAAACATTATAACATAATTTAGGCAAGATATTTGCCACTATGTAACAATTATTGTCTCTCCTTCAATATCCTATCACCTATTCATGATTTCCTTTTAAAGCCTCACCAGAAGCACATTACAACATACACACTTCTAATTTCTAATTACATCCTGTTTATGGTGGCAATTGTTTTCATACTATCAATTCTTTCTGAACTTTTATTAGTATTAGCTTTCCTATTCATAATATGGATTGAAGCTCAATATCAAGAAAACAAAGATTTTCACCACTGGGCCAACTGGCAGCATCAGCATGGATGGTGAAGAGATTGAGATAGATAACAGTTTTAGTTTACTTGGCTCCACAGTCAACACTCTTGGTAACAGCAGCCAGGAAATCAGAAGATGAATTGCATTGGGAAAGTCAGCTGTCAGGGACCTCTCAAGAGTACTGAAGTGCAACAACGTCAGGCTGGAGACTAAGGTGCGCCTGATCAAGGCTATAGTCTTTGCAATTACATGCTATGCATTGGAGAGTTGGACAGTGAATAGGGATGAGAGAAAGATAATTGATGCCTTTGAGTTGTGGTGCTGGAGAAGAGGGTTGAATATACCATGGACTGCTAGGAACACAAACAGATTTGTCCTGGAGAGGGTGAAGCCAGAATGTTCCCTGGAGTCAAGGATTCTGAAGCTTCATCTGACATACTTTGGGCATGTTGTAAGGAGGGACTGGTCCTTGGAGATGGACATTATGTTTGGGAAAGTGGAGGGACGGCACAGTAGAAGAAGACCCTCGATGAGATGGATCGATTCTGTTAGTGGAGTGGTGGGAATGAATGTGTTTGAGACAGCAAGGTTGGCACAGGACAGAATGGTGTTTAGGGCTCTTGTACATAGGGTCACTATGACTTGCAAATGACTCGATGGCACATAACAACAACAACAACAACAACAACAACATTCATAATTCTACCAACTGCCTCTTCTACATACTCTAGAATCTTCCCGCAAGTACATAAAAATTTCTTCAACATCTAGCCATTACCCAATTCCAAAGAACTCTACAGTTTGTGTATGTGTTACAGCAGCTCCTTCACTCTTTATTACCAAATTCACTCTTAGTTTGGTAAAGGTTTTCTAAAAAAATACTATAAAAGGATAGCTTTAAGAACAAAAATTTATTTTCTCACAGTTTAGAAGACTAGAAGTAAAAATTGTCACTGTCTTTAAGGGGAGGCCAACCCTTGTTGAGCCATAAATTCCCACAAATTCTTTGGCATTTCGTGGTGTTCTTTATAGTCCTTGGCATTTATCTTTCCTTAGTGTTCATTTTTTTTTTCAATCTTTCTGTAACCCAGAAATGATAAGGCGCTGGACCCGTACTAATCTAGTATGATATCATTAACATAATACAACACAACAAAGCTTTATTTCCAAACCAAGTTGAAATAGAATGATGCCATGAGGGCAGCAATGGCCTCAAGTATACATCAGAGATGATGAGGATAGCATGGGATAGGACAAGGTTCAGAATTGTTGCTCACATGGTTGCTATTAGTCATATCTGACTTCACAGCACCTAACATTGACCAAGTTGAGCACATATTTTGAGAAACACAATTCAGTTCATAAAAGAATGTGTGTGTATGTGTGTTTTTAAAAAGAATGTGTTTTCAGAAACTTCAAAACAGATAATTTTGACTTTGTAGCCATGTTTTTCAGATACATAAGATTTCTATAGTCCTGAACAAAAATAATCACCACATATCATTCGGAACAAACATCTTATTTGGACTTTCATCAAGGCTTTCTATTTGTCAAACATTGTAGTAGGTGCTGATAGCGTGTTGGCACAGTGATAGTACGTTGCAATCTCGTGTGCACACATCTACATAGAGTGTTTACAGGTCTTCCTTGTATGCATATGTATAGTGTTCTATCATTCACAGCACTGCATTTCAGGATACATTTTACAGTGTTCCTTTTGACTCTGAATGTGACACATTCTTCTTCAATTTGGCATTCCCATCATAATAGATCATATGATTGCTTTATTCAAAGTAGTCTGTCTTAACTCATTAATGCCTGTAGTTGTTGTTACATGCCATTGAGTTGTATAGGACTCATAGCAATCCTATGAACAATGGATCTGTACCTCTCACTATCTTATGCTAACCTCATCTCTGACCTACATGAGCCCATTTGTTATAGTCACTGTGTCAATACACCTCTTTGACGATCTTCTTTTTTTGTTGACCCTCAATCTTTCCAACCATGATATCCTTTCCCAAGGACTGGATCCTACTAACAGCACTCCCAAAATACATGACATGAAACTTCACCATCTTTGTCTCTAAGGAACACCCTAGTCAGACTTTCTCCAAGACATATTTGTTTATTCTTTTGGCAGTCCTGGGATATTAAGTATTCCTCTCCAACAACAAAACTCAAAGGAATTTATTCTTCTTCTGTCATCCTTATTCATTGTCCAGCTCTCATCTGCATAACAAATTAATGAAAAAGACATGGCTTAAATCAGATGCACCTTACTCTTTAAATAGATTACATTGATCCTTAACACTCTGGACAGGTTTTGAGGGCATACTTTTCCAATGCAATATGTCACTGAAGGCACACCAACTGACATATTTCAACAAACAGATGCTGCATTAGACAGGCTCACCAGGTTATGCCAAGAAATATGGAGGAAAACCACCTGGTCAACTGACTGGAAGTGATCAATATTTATCCCCATTCCAAAAAAAGGCGACCCAACAGAGTGTGTAAATTATTGAACAATATCATTGGCAAGTAAGATTCTGCTGAAAATTAACCAGAAACTAGTGGAACAGCACGTCCACAGAGAAATTCCAGATATTCAGTCTTGGTTTAGAAGAGGCTGTGGCAGTAGGGACTTTATAACCAAAGTTAGATGGATTTTAGCTGAAGGCAGAGAGTATCAGAGGAATGTCTGTGTTTCATTGAATGTGAAAAGGTATTTGACTGTGTGGATCATAATAGACTGTGGCTTACTTTGAGAAGAATGAGAATCCCAGAACACTTGATCGTGCTAATGCAAAACCTATACTTGGATCAGGAGGCAGTCATCAACACAGAGCGAGGAAATGTTGTTGTTATGTGCTGTTAACTTGCCTGCAACTCATAGTGATCCTATGTACCATAGCCCTAAATCCTCCTTTATCCTGTGCCAATCTTATTGTCTCTGATACATTTACCTCCACTACCCTAGTCACTGAATCAATTCATCTCACCGAGGGTCTTCCTCTCTTGCACTGTCCTTCCACACTCCCAACCATGATGTTCCTCTCCAAGGACTGGTTCCATATTGCAACATGTCCAAAATATGTGCAATGAAATGTCAGAATCCTTGCCTCCAAGGAACAGCCTGGTATCACCCTCTCTAGGATGAACCTGTTTGTTCTCCTAGCAGTCCATAGTATATTCAATACTCTTCTCCAGCACCATAGTTCAAAGACATCAATTCTCCTTCTATCATCTCTAGTCATTGTCCAGCTTTATGACACATAGTAAGTAATTGCTAAGACTATGGCCTGGATCAGGCGTATCTTAATCTCCAGATTGACATCATTGCTCTTCAGTACTTTGGAGAGGTCTCTGATAGCAGACTTTCCCAATACAATTTGTCTTTTAATCTCCTGGGTGCTGATACCAAGAGTGTTTCCTGTAAAGCCAAGTAAACTAAAGCTGTTAACAACCTCAATCTCTTCACCATCTATCATAATGTTGCCAGTCGGCCCAGTGGTGAAGTCTGGAGACTAAGGTGTGCCTGATTCAGGTGATAATCTTGTAAATTACTTGCTATGCATCAAAGAGTTGGACAATGACTAAGTATTATGGAAGAAAAATTGATGCCTTTGAGTTGTGGTGCTGGAGAAGAGTATTGAAAATACAATGGACTGCTGAGAGAACAAACAGGTCATTTCTGGAGAGAGTGAAACCAGGCTGTTCCTTGGAGGCAAGGGATTTAAAGCTTTGTCTCATATATTTTGGGTGTGTTACCATGAGGGATCAGTCCTTGGAGAGGGACATCATGCTTGGAAGGGTGAAGGGACAGAGCAAGAGAGGAAGAGCCTGGACGAGATAGATTGATTCAGTGACTTGGGTAATGGAGGTTGGTGTGTCAGGGACAATGAAATTAGCTCAAGATAGAGTAGGTTTCAGAGCTGTTTTACATAGTGTTGCTATGAGTCACAGGCAACTCAAGGCGCATAACAACAACATGTCTAAACTGTCAGTATTTTAGCATTACATTTAATTTTTAAACAACTTTCCATTTCCTAGAATTAGAGCTCATATTTTCCGATTATTAATGGATTCTCATGGTTGTTTATCTTAATTTTAAATGATAAAAGAGATTCCTATTTCTTTCCATTTCCCAAAAAAGGTGATCCAATATAAAATGGAAATTATAGAACTGTATCATTAATATCACATGTAAGTAAATGGCCTAGTGGCAAGAAGCTGCACTGCAATTGTCAAGGCAGGTGTGGTTTGAGGCCACCAGCTGCTCCACGGGAGAAGGATGGGCAACCACTGCTGACATCATATGGATCTTGATGAGAAAGATGTTTACTTATGTTTTATTGACTATGCAAAAGCCTTTGACTATTGAATATACCATGGTCTGTTAAAAGAGTGTGGAATATACAACAAACAGCCAAAAGGAAAAATAAAAACTGATTTGGAGGAAGTATGGCCAGGGTACTCCAAAGATGGTAAATTTTTTCTTACACATTTTGGGCATGTTGTCAAGATGGAAAAAGACATCAAGCTGGGAGAGATGGAAGGTTGGAGAAAAGGAGAAAGACTTTCAACAAGATGTACGGACACAGTGACTGTAATAGTGGGCTCAAGTGTAGCAGGTAAATATTCAGATCTGTTGTTCGTAGGATCACTATGTGTTGGAGTTGACTGGATGGCACCTAACAACAAAAGCAACAAGTGTCCTTCTGAGACAATACTCAGCCTACTGCCTTCTTCTGTGCTTGCCTTCCAAAGGTCTCCTTGTCCCTGAACACTTTCCAAGTATGAAATGGAAGGACCTCTGGATGACCAGTGCTTGCTTTTCTAGTTTTTAAAATTTTCTAAAATTTATTATTATTATTATTAATTTTAATGAAAATTTACAGAGATTTTGGATTTCCATTCATTCATTGTTGTACTTTTCTGCCTGCTCACCCCTCCCCTACAGTTCTTTTTCTTTTTGAGAAGTAAAAGAATTCTTTCATTATTATACAATCCCTCTCCACAAGTCCACTCCACTATGCAGCCTTCATTCTGGATTCCTGTCATGACAATAATACCTAATCATATACACCTTTTAAACAGTTCTCCTTCTCATTTGTTTCAATGCAGTATAAATAATTTATCCCATCTTTCTCAGTCTCCCCCATATCCCTATGCCAGTCCCATTTTACAACAGTGGCTCTATGCAGTATTTGTCTTTTTGTGTCTGAGATATTTCACTTAGCATAATGTCCTCCAGGGTCATGCATTTTGAATAATATTTCATTAGTTTCTTGTTTTTCAATGCAGTGTAGCATTCTATCGTATGGCTATACCACAGCTTCTCTATCCATTTGTTTGTTGATGAGCACTTAGGTTGCTTCTAACTCTTTGCTACTGTGAACAAAGCTGCAATAAACATGGAGGTGCATATATCTGCTTGAGTGGTGGTTATAGTTTCTTTGGGTAGGATTCCAAGTAGTGGAATTGCTGGGTCAAATAGTATTTCTATTTGCAACTTTTTGACAAAGTGTCATACTGCTTTCATAGTGGCTGCACCATTTTATACTCTCACCAACAGTGAATAAGGGTTCCAGTTTCTCCACAAACTTGCCAGCATTGGTTGTTTGCTGTTCTGTTAAATTTTGCTATTTTTACTGTGGTTAGATGATATCTCATAGTTGTTTTGATATGCATCTCCCTTAAAGCTAGGGATTTTGAACATTTCTTTATGTGTGTGTTTGCCATCTGAATGTCTTCTATGCTGAAGTGTCTGTTCATATCCTGTGCCCATTTTTCAATTGGGTTGTTCACCTTTATCTTCTTGTGGTGCTCAAGTATTTCATAAATTCTAGATATAAGTCTCTTATCTTACATGTCATTACCAAATACTTTTTCCCAGTCTGTGGCTTCCCTTTTTACCCTGTTGGAGAAGTTCTTGGATGTGCATAGGGATTTGATTCTTAGAAGGTCCCATTCATCTATCTTATCTGCTCCTGGTTGTAGATTTTTCAGGATGCTTGGAAGACTGCTTATGTTGCAGATTAGGATGTCTAGAGCTCTTCCAAGTTTTTCTTACAATAAGTTTATAGTCGGTGGTTTTAGTCCTAGGTCCATGATCCACCTTGAGTTGGTTTTTGTGTATGGAGTAAGCTGTAGATCTTGCTTGAGTTTTCTGCAGATAGTGTTCCAAATTTGGCAACACCATTTGTTATAAAGGCTGTCTTTTCCCCACTTAACTGATTTCATCTCCTTGTCAAAAGTCAGTTGACCATACGTAGATGGGCTGATTTCTGGGTTCTCAATTCTATTCCCTTGATCTATGTGTCTATCATTGTACAAGTACCATGCTGTCTTGACCACCACGGCAGTGGAGTAGGATTTGAAATCAGGGAGTGAGATGCCTCCTACCTTGTTTCTCTTTTTTAAGGAGTGCTTTTCTTATTCAGGGCCTCTTTCCATTCCAAATGAAACTGTAAATTGCCTTTTTCATCTCATTGAAGAATGGGATTAGTATTTGTATTGGGATTGCGTTGAACATGTAAATTGCCTTTGGTAGTATTACCATTTTCATAATATTAAGTCTTCCTATCCATGAGCAAGGGATATTCTTCCACCTCTCCAGGTTTCTTGTAGTAATGTTTTGTAATTTTCTTTGAATAGATCCGTTATGCTTCTGGTTACATTTATTCCCAAGTATTTAAACTTGTGATTAGCTATTGTGAAGGTTATTGTTTTTCTTAGGTCCAGCTCTGTATTTTCTTTGTCACTTTAGAGAAATCCAACTGATTTTTGTATATTGATCTTGTATCCTGCTACTTTGCTGAACTGGTCAACTACATCTAGTAGTTTTCTTGCTGAATCTTTAGGGTTATCTAAGTATACTATCATATCTGCATAGAGAAATAATTTTACCTCTTCTTTGCCAGTTTTGATACCTCTTATATTCTTCTCTTGTCTTATTGCTATTGCTAAGACTTCCAATACAATATTGAATAAGAGAGGTGATAGTGGGCAACCTTTCCTAGTCTGTATTCAGAACACTACTGTCACCCAAGAATACTGTACCCAGAGAAAGTGTCCATCAAATATGAATTAGAGATCAAGACATTTCCAGAAAATCAGAACCTAAGGGATTTTGTAAAAACAAGTCCAGCATTGCAGGAAACACTGAGAAATGTCCTTCTTACAGAAGTTCCACAGAAAGCAGGATGGGCCAAAGTAACTATCAACAACACTTTTAAAAAGAACTCAACAAAATGGTAGCAATAAAACCTTGCATCTCAGTAATCACAATGAATGTGAATGGTTTAAATACACCACTGAAGAGAAAAAGAGTAGCACATTGGATAAAAAACCAAAATCCATCAATATATTGTCTACAAGAGACACACCTGAAAAATGAAGATAAAGAAAGACTAAAAACAAAAGGGTGGGAAAAAATACACCAAGTAAATGGAAACCAGAACAAATCATGAGTAGCGATATTAATCACGGATAAAATAAATTTAAATGCAAAAACTTTCACAAAGGACAAAGAAGGTAACTTCATAATGCTTAAAGGATCAATAGCGCAAGAGAACATAACAATAATGAATATGCACCAAATGAAAGACCTGCAAAATATATAAAGCAAACATTAGCAAAACTGAAAAAAGGAAATAGGCAACACTACTATAGGACTTGGAGACTTCAATACACCACTCGCAAAAAAAAGATATAACTACCAGAAAGAAACTCAACAAAGATACTGAAGAATTAAATCACACAATAAACCAACTCAATCTCATAGACATTTATAGGCTAATGCACTCCCAACAAACACAGTATACCTTTTTCTCCAAGGTGCATGGAACATTCTCCAGAACAGTTCACATTTTAGGTCACAAGATTAACATCAACAAATTAAAAAAAAAACATAGAAATAATACAAGACATCTTCTCAAATCACAATGCCACAAAATTACAAATTAACAACAAGAGGGTAAAGGAGGAAAAAAAAATAAATTTGGGAGCTGAACAACACGCTGCTTGAACATGAATAGGTACTAGAAGAAATAAAAATCAAATTAAAAAGTTTCTTGAAACAAATGACAATGAAAATACCACTTTACCAAAACCTCTGGGAAACAGCCAAAGCAGTTTATAGCAGAGGTCAATTTATAAGCATAAGCAAACACATCAAAAGGCAGGAAAAAGTGATCATTGACTCTCTAACCCAACATCTCCAACAAATTAAAAAGAACAACAAGAAAATCCAACACCCTCTAAAAAACTGAAATTATAAAAATTAGGGCAGAAATAAATAAAATAGAAAACAGAAAAACAATTGAAACCATAAACAAAGCTAGCAGTTGGTTCTTTGAAAAGTTCAACAAAATCAACAAACCACTAGCAAAATTAACAATAGAAAAGAAGGAAAAGACATAAATAATCTGAATAAGAGATGAAACGAGAAACATCACAACAGAACCAACTAAAATAAAAAGGTTAACATTAGAATATTATGAAAAATGATACTCAAACAAATATGAAAACCTTGAGGAAATGGACAAATACTTAAAAATTCACAATTTACCTAAACTGACACCAACCAAAATTGAACACCTGAACATACCCATTACAAAAGAAGAAATTTTTTTTCTATACTTATATTTTATTAATTTTCATAAACATTTACAG
>NW_006399963.1:931850-932974 GCF_000299155.1 Elephantulus edwardii | reverse complement strand
TCTGCAATGAATTTCATAGTCCTTGGTTTTAGTCCTAGGTCCATGATCCACCTTGAGTTGGTTTTTGTGTATGGAGTGAGGTGTGGGTCTTGCTTGAGTCCAAAAGAAGAAATTTAAAAAGTAATAAAACAACTTCCAGCCAAAAAAAGCCCTGGACTAGATGGTTTTACAAGTGAATTTTATCAAACATTCATAGAAGAATTGTCATCAAGTCTACATAAACTATTTCAGAAAAAGAAAAAGGTGGAATTTCTTCCATACTCATTCGATGAAGCAAACATATCCTTGATTCGAAAGCCAGGAAAGGACACCACCAAAACAGAAAACTATAGGCCAATATATCTTATGAACATAGATGCAAAAATACTGAATAAAATAATGGCCAATAGAATCCAACGACACATCAAAGAAATAATTCACCATGATCAAGTGGGATTTATAACAGGTATACAAGAATGGTTCAGCAATCAATATAATTCATCACCTTAACAAAGCAAAGAACAAGAACCCCATGATTCTATCAATTGATGCAGAAAAAGCCATTAACGATTGAACACCCTATGCACTAAATGAAAGACCTGCAAAACACATAAAACAAACATTAACAAAACTGAAAAAGGAAATAGACAACACTACTATAATACTTGGAGACTTCAATACACCCGCTCAAGAAAAGATAGAACTACCAGAAAGAAACTCAACAAAGATACTGAAGACTTAAACCAACTTGACCTCATAGATATTTACAGGCTAATGCACCCCCAAAAAACACAGTATACCTTCTTCTCCAATGTACATGGAACATTATCCAGAATAGATCACATTCTAGGATACAAGGCAAGCATCAATAAATTAAAAAACATAGAAATAATGCAAAGCATCTTTTCAGACCATAATGCTACAAACTTAGAAATTAATAATAGGATGATATTATTAATAGGAAATTAATAATAGGACGATAGGAGAAAAAAATGCATTGGGAAGCTGAACAACTCCTTGCTTGAACACGACTGGGTACTAGAAGAAATAAAAAATGAAATAAAAAGTTTCTTGAAACAAATGACAATGAAAACACAACTTACCAAAACCTCTGGGAAACAGCCAAAGCAGTAATCAGAGGTCAA
>NW_006399963.1:922405-926210 GCF_000299155.1 Elephantulus edwardii | reverse complement strand
GTCGCTATGAGTCGCAAACGACTTGAGGGCACATAACAACAACAACAACAACAACTACAAGAAACAAAAAGAGATCTGGAGAAGTGAAAGAATATCCCTTGCTCATGGATAGGAAGACTCAATATTGTGAAAATTGCAATACTACCAAAGGCAATTTACATGTTTAATGCAATCCCAATACAAATACTGATCCCATTCTTCAAGGTGATGGAAAAGGTAATCTCCAGTTTCATTTGGAATGTAAAGAAGCCCCAAATAAGCGAAGCACTCCTTAAAAATAGAAAAAAGGTAGGAGGCATCTCACTCCCTGATTTCAAATCCTACTGCACTACTGTGGTGGTTAAGACAGCATGGTACTGGTACAATGACAGACACATAGAACAATGGAATAGAATTGAGAACCCAGAAATCAGCCCATCTATGTATGGTCAACTGATTTTTGACAAGGAGATGAAATCAGTTAAGCAAGGAAATGACAGCTTTCTAAACAAATGGTGTTGGCAAAAATTGGAAAAATATCTGCAGAATACTCAAGCAAGATCCACACCTCACTCCATATGCAAAAACCAACTCAAGGTGGATCTCGGACCTAGGACTAAAACCAAGGACTATAAGCTTCATTAAAGAAAAGCTTGGAAGAAAAAATCTACAACCAGGTGAAGGTAAAATAGATGAATGGGACCTTCTAAGAATCAAATCCCTATGCCCATTCAAAAACTTCTCCAACAGGGTAAAAAGGGAAGCCACAGACTGGGAAAAAGCATTTAGTAATGTCATGTCAGACAAGGAACTTATGTCTAGAATTTATAAAATACTTGCGCACCACAACAAGATAAAGGTAAATAATCCAATAGAAAAATGGGCACAGGATATTAACAGACACTTAACCAAAGAAAACATTCAGATGGCCAAGAAGCACATGAAGAAATGTTCAAAATCCCTAGCTCTAAGAGAGATGCAAATCAAAACAACATGAGATATCATCTCACCCCAGTCAGAATAGCAAAATTTAACAGATCAGCTAGCAACAAATGCTAGCAAGGTTGTGGAGAAACTGGAACCCTTATTCACTGTTGGTGGGAGTGTAAAATGGTGCAATCACTGTGGAAGGTGGTATGGCGCTTTCTTAAAAAGTTGCAAATAGAGATACCATTTGACCCAGAAATTCCACAACCGTGAATATATCCCAAAGAGACCATAATTGACATCCAAGTAGATATATGCACACCCATGTTTATCCCAGCTTTGTTCACAATACCCATCAACAAACGAATGGATAGAAAATCTGTGGTATATTCGCATAACACAATACTACACAGCATTGAAAAACAAGTAACTCATGCAATATTATTCAAATGGGTGAGCCTGGAGGACATTATGCTGAGTGAAATATCTCAGTCACAAAAGGACAAATACTGCATAGTGCCACTGCTGTAAAATGGGACTGATATCAGGGTTGGGGTAAGACTGATAAAAAATGGATAAATTGTGTATACTGCACTGAAACAGGTGAGGGGTAGAATAATTTACAAGTGATGTATGATAGGGTATTATGGTTATCAAAAGAGTCGACAATTAAGGTTGCATAGTGGAATATATTTGGGATGGTGGGAGGGATGTGGGGGGATTGTGTTTCAGGGAGGGAGTTTTACTTTTCAAAGAGAGGAGTGAATGAGGGGGGTGTGCTGGGCAGGGAGAGAAGTGCAGCAATGAATGCATGGAAAACCAAGGTCTCTGTAAATGATCATTAAAATTATTAAAAAAATTTTTTAAAAAGAATCCCAAACTGGAAATGACCCAATAATCCATCAACAATAAAAGTAAGGGAAAAAACCCAACACCCTTTCCTGATGAAAACACTCAACAAAATAGGGTTAGAGGGGAATTTCTTCAACATAGTAAAAAGTATATATGCAAACCCGAGAGCCAACCGTGCTTGCTTTTCAAAGAAGGATAAATAACCCACTGAAGAGATTGTCCAGAATCTTTGTTTACCTCCCCCCAACCTCAATATGTAGTGCAGAATTTTTCCTAATTTTTTTCTTCAATAAAAGAATTTTTTTCGAAAAGAAGTACTGTCTCTGTGCCCTTAAGAAGATTTTCTGGTTATTTGTTCTCTCCATTATGTATCTGGAGTATTTGTCAAAGACCTTTCTACTTTCTACCACATGCCCCTGTGCTCTCTCCAGAGAGGGGAGAATTTTGACACAGTTGAGGATGTCTTATTCTTTTCAAAACAGACAAACAGAATTCCCTCCTCCCCTATCTTCTACTCCACGGTTTCTATTTGGTGTATCCTATTCCATGTTGTGAGTGAGAGGGAGACATCTTCAAGGGTAAAAACATCTGTAAACAGTCATGTGAACACACATGAGTGATAAAATGTGAGAAACACAATCACAGAGGCATAACAGTGACACAAAAGACTGAGAGGGGAGTTTATCTCAGGGGTAAGTCAAGGGGCTTGAATTGATCATAAAAAATGAGTAGGAGGCATGTGGGAAAACAAGAGGAGATGTAATTAACAAAACTTTATTTACTTGGGGAGCTCTGGTGGCCTAGTGACAAGAAGCTGCACTGCAACCCCAAAGGCATGCAGTTTAAGTCCACCAGCTACTCCATGGGAGAAGGATGGGAAATCTTCTCCTGTGAGCTTACCTTTCTCTGAAAATCCACTAGAGGGTCAGCTATGGGTCGGTTCCAACTCAATGGTACACAACAAAAACATGCCAAGCACTTTAATAACTATTTTCATTATGACAATACTAAAAAAGCTAAGTCTTATAATGGAATGTGCAGAGAGCTGGAATTGGAAAATAAAAAGGGAAGAACTGGCTCTGAATTTCTCAAGCTAAAAGAACTGAAAAACAAACTTAAGCCTCATGTCATAATATTAAAAGATGCTAGGGACAATATATTGAATTACCTGGAAAGCATCAAAAGAAGATGGAGGGAATACACGGAGTCACTGTACCATAAGAACAGGAGTCAATGGTAATGAAAGAGAAAGTGGAAGCTGCATTGAAGGTATTGGAAAAATATAAGATCCCAGGAATCGATGTGACGCCAATTGACTTGTTTCAATTAACAAGTGCAGCCTTGGATGCAGTCACCAATCTATGCCAGGAAATTTGGAGGACAGCTGTCTGGCCAATGGATTGGAAGAAGTCAATATTTATTCCCATTCCCAAGAAGGGTGATCCAACAGAATGGAAAATTATCAAACAATGTCATTGATACCACATGCAAGCAAAATGAAGATCATTTAAAAATGGCTGGAATAGTTCATAAGTAGGGAATTGCTAGAAGTTCAATCGGAATTTAGAAAAAGCCATGACACCAGGAATATCATTGCTGATGCCAGATGGATTCTGGCTGAAAGTAAGGAATACCAGAAGAATGTCTATTCGTGCTTTATTGACTATGCTAAGGCATTTGACTGTGGATTATGACAAGTGGTGGCTGACATTGAGAAGAATGGGAATCCCAGAGCACGTGACTGTGCTCATGAGGAACCTATACTTTAATCAGGAGGTTATTGTGTGAATACAGCAGGGGAGCACTGCACGGTTTGGAATTGGGAAGGAAGTGCGTCAGGGTTGTATTCTATCTCCATACCTGTTCAATTTGTATTCTGAGCAAATTATCTGAAAAGCTGGACTCTATGAAGAGGAATGTGGCATCAGGATTATAGGGAGACTCTAATGTGAAACCTATACTTGGACCAAGAGGCAGCCGTCAGAACAGAGCAGGGCAACACTGCATGGTTCAAAATTGGGAAGGGTGTACGCCAGGGATGTGTCCT
>NW_006399963.1:920571-921735 GCF_000299155.1 Elephantulus edwardii | reverse complement strand
TGACATACTTTGGACATGTTGTAAGGACAGACAGGTCTTTAGAGAGGGACATCATGCTGGGCCGAGTGGAGGGACAGCCAGGAGGGGAAGACCCTCTATGAGGTGGATTGATTCAGTGACTGGAGTAATCAGGATGGGTGTGTCAGAGGCAATGAGATTGGCACAGGATAGAGCAGAGTTTAGGGCTGTTGTATATAGGATCGCTATGAGTCATAAACGACTCGACGGCACATAACAACAACAACACCAATAACCTGCATTATGCATATGACACAACCTTACTTGCTGAAAGTGAGGAGGATTTGAAGCACTTGTTGCAGAAGATCAAGGAATGCAGCCTTCAGTATAGATTGAATTACAATATCAAGAAAACAAAGATTCTTACCACTGGGCCAATAGGCAGTGTCATGACAGATGTAGGTTGAAACTGTCAACAGCTTCCCCTTTCTTGGATCCACAATTAATACCCCTGGTCCAAGCAGTTAGGAAATAAAGAGATGCATTTCACTGGGAAAATCTGCAGTTAAGGACCTTTCCAAATTATTGAGGAGTAGTGATGTCAGTTTGAGGACCAAGGTGCATCTGATTCAGGCCATGATCTTTTCAATTACTAGCTATGCATCCAAGTACTGGACAATGAATAAAGATGACAGAAAAAGAATTGACACCTTTGAACAATGGTCTTGGAGAAGAGCACTGAACATCGCATGAGTGGCCAAGAGAACAAACAGATATATCTTGGAGATGGTGCAGCTGGAGTGCTCTTTGGAGGCAAGAACGCCTTACATACTTTGGACATGTTGCTAGGAAGTGCTATTCCTTGGATAGGGACATGATGTCAGGAAAGGTGGAGGGTCAGCAAAGGAGAGGAAGACCCTCAATCAGGTGGATTGATGCAATGACTGCTGCAATGGGTTGTTGTGTGTCAGGAAGTTTGAGGATGGCGCAGAACAGGACTTGGTTCAGATCTTTTGTTCATAGAGTCACTATGAGTCATACTCAACTCTATGGACCTAACAACAAGAAGTAATTGCCATTATATCCATTTTATAGATTTATGAATGAAGTTTTAAAGATATTAAGAGATTTTTTTTCTATAATTATATTTTATTAATTTTCATAAACATTTACAGAGATTTTGGGCTTCCACTCATTCATTGTTGC
>NW_006399963.1:887433-919816 GCF_000299155.1 Elephantulus edwardii | reverse complement strand
ATACCACAGCTTCTCTAGCCATTCGTTTGTTGATGGGCACTTAGGTTGTTTCCAACTCCTTGCTATTGTGAACAAAGCTGCAATAAACATGGGAGATTTTTTACAAGGTTAAGGAGTTAGAAACTAGAAATGTAGGCAGTATATTTTAAAGATGAGGTACAAAAGCACAGAACAATAGAATGAAAATGCTGATGGTTTGACAAGTGGCATAATCCAGAAGAAAATATGGGCATCACAATAAAGCTATAGAAGTAAATAGATTACCCAGCAACAATAGCAAGATTCAACAGCTAGTAAACAAGGTTTACTAGGCAAAGTTGTGGCGAGGTCAGAACTCTTATTCATTGCTGATGACAGTGTAAAATGTTACAATGATGATAGAAGGCAGTCTGACACCTTCTCAAAAATTTGGAAATAGAAATGACATTTGACTCAGCAATTCCACTCCCGAGAATATACCTTAAAGAAACCAGAGTTACCACTCAAAGAGATATATGTACACCCATATTCATTGCTGTGTTAGTCACAATAGCAAAGAAATGGAAGCAACCCAAGTGACTATCAACAAATGAATAGATAGAAAAACGATGATATATTCATGCAGTGGAATATTATGCAACATTGAAAAATAATGAACTCATAAAACATTATACAAAATGAATGACCCTGTAGAACATTAGGCTGAGTGAAATATCTCAGTTGCAAAACAACAATATTACTTACATAATACTGCTGTTTTAAAATAGGACAGACATGGGGGAGTTGGGGAAAGAAAAAAGTAGACAGATAATGAGCACTGCAGAGATTAGATAATGGGAATAACTGTTGGAAAGGAATATGTTGTTGTTATGAGCTATTGAGTTCCTTGCAACTCATAGTGACCCTATGTACAACAGCTCTGTCCTGAGCTAGTCTCACTAACTCTAACACACCTCCTCCCATTGCCCCAGTTACTGTATCAATCCATCTCATTTGGAGTCTTCTTCTTCTGTACTGCCCCTCCATGCTTCTGAGTATGCTGTCCTTCTCTGAGGACCAATCCCTCCTGGCCGTGTGCCTGAAGTATGTGAGACAGAGCTTAAATATGCGAAGTTTGAAGGAGAAACTTGGTTTCAACCTCTCCAACACAAATATATTTGTTTTCTTGGCAGTCCATGGTATGTTCAAGTCTCTTTTCCAGTACCACAACCCAAATACATCAATTCTTCTTCCATAATCCTTAGTCATTGTCCACTTCTCTGATGCATAGCAAGTAATCATGAAGACCATGTCACTCATGCTCACAACAGTGTGTGAGCTGATTGGATTTAAAAAGGCTTTTGGCCACCAATCTGGGGCTGTTTCTAGGCTATGAAGATGAGTGGAATGGCCAGATTCTGCGAAGGTGTGATTTCTGGTTTGGGGTTCAAACTAGGGTGTGGCTCTTGCTCACAACAGGATGTGACCTGATTTGATTTGGCCTCATATTTTAAAAGGCTTTGAACCACCAGTCTGGGGCTGCTTCTAGGCTGTGAAGATGAGTGGGATGGCCAGACTCGTGAAGGTGTTTTCTGGTTTGGGGTTGAGACTAGGATGTGGCTCTTGCTCACAACAGAGTATGAGCTGATTGGATTTGACCTTGTATTTAAAAAGGCTTTGGGTCCTCTGGCCTGTGGCCCTTGGGCTTTGTTTTTGTGGATCTCTTAAATAAAACAAATTGGAAGCAGAAGTGGCATCCACTTCTAAAAATGCTTGCCTCTGGAAACTCTATGAACTTTGAGAAAAGATGAAAGTTTTGTGTTCAAGACTTTCATTCATAGGGTTGCTGTGGATCATCTATGACTCTAAGGCACTTAACAACCTAACAACAACAACAACAACATGGCCTGGATCCGGCACACTTTCATCTCTCCACTCATATTGTTACTTTTCAGTACTCTGATACTGTCCCTGACAGCAGATTTTCCAAATGCAATTAGTCTTTTGGTTCCCTGACTGTTGGTACTAAGAGTGTTGATTGTGAAGCCAAGTAAGCTGAAATATTAACAATATTCATGTCTTCTCCATCTATCATGGTGCTGCAAATTGGCCCAGTGGTGAGAATCTTTGTCTTCTTGATGCTGAGTTTCAATTCATATTGAAGACTACATTCCTTGACCTTCTGCAGCAAGCACTTCAGGTCCTCTTCTGATTCATGTAAACAATCTGGAACGAGGCTTGCATTGTTGGAAGGGCTGGGGAAAATGGGGAGGGGGGAGAAGAAAATGTGCAACAATGGAAAAAGAATGAAAAGAAAATATTTTTATTTTTTAAAAGAAATAAATTTTATTATACCAAGCAACCAAATAGTCACCATTAAATTAATTATAATTCATAGCAATCCCATGGGTTTCAGAATACAATTACAATTCCAAAGATCAATGGTCATGACCTTTTCAAAGCAGGTCACAAGACCTTTTTCCTGAGATACATTTGCCTGGATTTAGACCAACATCATTGCATTTAACAGCTAAAAGCTCAACTATTTGTACATCCAGGCACTCCTAAAGTGATTACTGTTGCTGTTGCTAGTTGAAATTGACCCATAGCTGACCCTTCAGTGAATTTTCAGAGGCAGGCAATTGCACAGGGGGAGACTTCTTATCATACCACTGAAGAGCAGCTGGTGGATTTTGAAAAACTTGCCTTTAGGATTGCATCACAATTTCTTACCACTCAGGCCACCAGAGCTCTCTAGAGAGATTCTAGAACCCTTTTATGTTCAGATAAAGAATTTGGACTTTTCCTGTTGAAGATACATCAAAAAAATAATTTACCATGACCAAGTGGGATTCATAACAGGTATGTAAGGATGGTTCAACATAAGAAAAACATTCAATGTAATTCACCACATTAAGAAAGCAAAGAATAAGAAACACATTATTCTATCAATTGATGTAAAAAAGGCCTTTGACAAAATTCCATACACTTTCCTGATTAAAACATTCAACAAAATAGGATTAGAGGGGAATTTCTTCAACCTAGTGAAAAGTATATAAGCAAACTTGAGAGCCAAAATTGTTCTCAATAGAGAGAAATTAAAGGCATTCCCCTTGAGAATAGGAACTAGGCAAGGATGCCTACTATCACTTCTCCTATTCAATATTGTATTGGAAGTCTTGTTGTTGTTGTTGTTGTTATGTGCCGTCGAGTCGCTTGTGACTCATAGCGACCCTATGCACAACAGCCCTAAACTCCGCTCTGCCTTGTTCCAATCGCACTGTCTCTGACACTCCCATCCCAATTATCCCAGTGTTGGAAGTCTTAGGGATAGCAATAAGACAAGAGAAGGAAATAAGAGATATCCAAATTGACAAAGAGGAGGCAAAATTATCTCTCTATGCAGATGATATGGTATTTTACTTAGAAAACCCTAAAGATTCAGCAAGAAAACTACTGGACATAGTTGACCAATTCAGCAAAGTGGCAGGATACAAGATCAACGTACAAAAATCAGTTTGATTTCTCTACAGTGACAAAGAGAATACAGAACTGGAGCTGAGAAAAGCAATACCCTTTACAATACAAGATTAATTACTTAGGAGTAAACCTAACCAGAAGAAGCACACAGGACCTATTCAAAGAAAAGTACAAAATATTATTACAAGAAACAGAAAGAGCTGGAGAGGTGGAAAAATATCCCTTGCTCATGGTTAGGAAGACTCAATATTGTGAAAATGACAATACTACCAAAGGTAATTTATATGTTCAAGGCAATCTCAATACAAATAGCAATTCTATTCTTCAATGAGATGAGAAGGCAATCTCCAGTTTTATTTGGAATGGAAAGAGGCCCCGAATAAGCAAAGTATGCCTTAAAAAGAGAAACAAGGTAAGAGGCATCTCACTCCCTGATTTCAAATCCTAGTACACTGCCGTGGTAGTCAAGACAGCGTGGTACTGGTACAATGACAGACACGTAGAACAATGAAAAAGAATTGAAAATCCAGAAATCATCCCATCTACAAGGTGATGAAATCAGTTAAGTGGGGAAATGACAGCCTTTTTAACAAATGGTGCTGACAAAATTGGAACCCTATCTGCAGAAAACTCAAGCAAGATCCACACCTCACTCCATACACAAAAAAAACAATTCAAAGTGGATTATAGATTTAGGACTAAACCCAAAAACTGTAAGCTTCATTAAAGAAAAGCTTGGAAGAACTCTGGAAGTCCTAATCAACAACATAAACAATCTTCCAAACATCCTGGAAAATCTACAACCAGGAGAGGATAAAATAAACTAATGGGACTTTCTAAGAATCAAATCCCTATGTACATCCAATAACTTCTCCAATAGGATAAAAAGGGAAGCCACAGATTAGGAAAAAATATTTGGCAATGACATGTCAGACAAGGGACTTATATCTAGAATTTATAAAATAACTTGAGCACCACAACAAGATAAAGGTAAATAATCCAATAGAAAAATGGGCACAGGATATGAACAGACACTTCACCAAAGAAGACATTCAGATGGCAAACAGACACATGAAGAAATGTTCAAAATCCCTAGCTCTAAGAGAGATGAAAATCAAAACAACTATTAGATATCATCTCACCCAGTAAGAATAGCAAATTTAACAGAACAGCAAACATCAAATGCTGGTGAGGTTGTGGAGGAACTGGAACCCTTATTCACTGTTGGTGGAAGTGTAAAGTGGTGCAACCACTGTGGAAGGTGGTATGGTGCTTTCTCAAAAAGTTGCAAATAGAAATACCGTTTGACCCAGCAATTCCACTACTGGGAATATACCCTAAAGAAACCATAACCGCCACCCAAGCAGATATATGTACACTCATGTTTCTTGGGGCTTTGTTCACCATAGCAAAGACGTGGAAACAACCCAAGTGCACATCAACAAACGAATGGATAGAGAAGCTCTGGTATATTCACAAAATGGAATATTATGCAGCATTAGAAAACAAGGAACTCATGAAACATTACACAAAATGGACGACCCTGGAGGACTTTATGCTGAGTGAAATATCTCAGTCACAAAAGGACAAATATTGCATAGGGCCACTGTTGTAAATAGTGACTGAAATCAGGGTTGAGGGAAGGCAGAGAAGGAAGGGAAGAATGATGTACACTGCATTGAAACAGATGAGGGATAGAATTGTTTAAAAAGAATATATGATTGGGTATTATTGTCATGATAGGAGTCCAGAATGAAGGTTGCACAGTGGAGTGGACTTGGGGGAGGGATTGCATGACAATGAAAGAGTTTTTCTTTTATTTTTTAGGGAGTGAATTAGGGTTGGTCAGGGAGAACAGTGCAAAAATGAATGACTGGAAACCCTAAGTCTCCGTAAACTTTCATTAAAATTAATTTTAAAAAAAGAAGATTCTCATCACAGGGCCAATTTGCAGCACCATGATGGGTGGAGAAAAGATTGAGGTTGTTAAAACTACACCTTGCTTGACTCCACAATCAACTCTCCTGGCAGCAGCCGTCAGAAAAAGATTAATTGCATTAGGAAAATCTGCTGTCAGGGACCTCTCCAGAGTATGAAAAAGCAACAATGTCAGACTAGAGACTAAGGTGCACTTAATCTAGGCCATGGTCTTCATGATTACTTGCTATGTATCAGAGAGCTGGACAATGACTAAGAATGACAGAAGAAGAATCAATGACTTTGAGTTATTGTGCTGGAGAAGAATCTTCAACATGTCATTGACCGCCAAGAAATAAATAGATCTGTCTTGGAGAGGGTGAAACATGTTTCTCCTTGGAGTCTAGGATTTTGAAGATCTGTTTCCCATACTTTGGGCACATGGCCAGGAGAGACTGGTCCTTGGAGAAGGACATCATGCTCTGAAGGGTGGAAGAACAACACAGGAGAGGAAGACTCCAGATGAGATGGATTGATACAGTAACTGGGACAATGTGGGTTAATGTATGGGAATCAGTGACTAGCTCAGGACAGGGCAGGCTTCAGAACTGCTGTACATAGGGTCGCTATGGACCAAAGTTGACTCCACAGCACATAACAACAACAACAACAAAGAGAAGATATTTTTAAAATATTGAGACTTCTTATGTTGTTGTTGTTTCTGTTAGATACTCTCAAGTTGAATACCATTCATAGTGACCCTATGAATAATAGATCTGCACCCTGTTCTATCCTGTGTCATCTGCACAATCTCTGACATACTTGAGCCCACAGCTACAGTCACTGTGTCAATCCATCTTCTTATGTTTCAATAACCCTCTACCTTTCCAAGTATGATATCCCTCTAGAAAAAAATAGACTCTCCTAACAACATGACCAAAATATGGAGTTGAAATTTTATTATCTTTGCTTCTACGAAGCACTTGGCGGCACTTTCTCTAAGACATATCTGTTTGCTCTTTTGGCAGTTCATGAGATATTCATTCTGTACTCTTCTCCAACACCACAACTCGAAAGCATTAATTCTTTTTCTATCATTGTTATTCATTGTCCACCTCTCAGATACATAACAAGTGATTGAAAAGATCATACCTCAATCAGACACACTTTAGTCCTCAACTTACATCATTTCTCCTCAGTAATTTGGAGAGGTCCCAGACTGAAGACTTGCCCAATGCTATACAGCTCCTGATCTCCTGACTACTGTTCTCAAGAGTACCGTTAATGGATCCAAGTAAGATGAATTAGTTGACAGTTTCAATCTTCACTCTTTTAATCACTCTCACCTGGGGCATTATCCTACTGTGCCAGCTGTGGGTGTCAGCTAGAAGACTCTTAGCACCCACCTCATCCTGCCGTGCCACCAATAGCCTCAGATGTGCCCCAAAGTATGATTTCAATATGCCTGGTTTGCTGTTAGATGTATAACGCTTATCTATCAGTATGTTGTATTTGGGAAAGGATTTACCTACTGTTAATAATTTTGTAGCTTAAGTGTGTACATAGTTGCTTATCATTTGCTCTTATTAGTACAGCACTTGTCTGTCAGTTTGCTGCACTAGGATAACTCATGGGTTACTTTGATACTGGAAGCTATATCATCATGTGTCAAATACTAGAAGGGTCACAGTAGACAGGTTTCAGTAGTGCCCCCCAATTAAGACAGACTATGAAGCAAGATTGGCTCTCCACTTCTGAAATAGCAGCCTTCTGAAAATCCTATAAACAGTAAAGGAACATGGGTAAAGATTTCTTATAAGTCAGGAAAAAAGAAAAATCTAACAAAATGAAATTAATAACAGGCAATATACAAAGTATGAAAAGGAGAAAGAGAGGAAGAAAAAAAAGAAGAAAAATATATGAACAAAAATATGAGAAGTATCTGGTCAATTAAAACAGTCAAAATAACAAATATTCTTCTATAAGACTGACCAGAAATTAAAAGGACTGATAAGATGTGCATAGGCAAAAATGTAAAAACCCCTATGTTTCATATGCTGCTTGAGGGGGTGTACACATTGAAGCAACTACATTGGAACAATTTTTAAATTTCTTTTAAAATTTAAAATGGGCAAATCATATAACTGAGAAGTTTCTTATGTTGATACACCTTGTAGGAAGGTACTAACACACTTGCACAAGGAAGTTATGTACTGCAACATTCAAACATCTGAAAATTAGCAACAGCATACATGTCCATTAAAAGGGACATATAAAAAAAATCTGGGGTATGTGGTATGTTCATACTAAAAAATATGCTATAGCAGTTAAGAAAACAATATCTTTTTATATAGACCTTTTTTATATACACCAGAGGAGAAGGAAAGAATGACAGAATGATACCTATATAGCAACATGTATGCAAAACTGCTTGCTTAAACATAAATGCTATTTATGTTGCATATGGGTCCAAAAAGATGTATAAAAAGGTTTACCAAAGGTTTTGGTAATACACATAAAGCATTTACAATGTTCATATCTGAGAAGTGGTAGAGAGAACCAGCACTGGGCACCAGGAACAAGGCATTCATCATATTCTAACTCTTATGGGATGAACACATAGGATATTACTTTTCATTTTAATAAACGTACAAATGGATTTAAGAACCACTGACACTTCAGTTTCTTTGCAAAGTGCTATGGCTTGTTCTATGAAATTTGTATAAAAAATACTATGTAAATCGTGCCTCCATGGAACTCTCAGATTGGTTTTTGGGGAAATGATCCAATGCAAAATAGGATAAATTCCATAACAGGAATACAGTAACAATGCAGTAGGATTCAAAGAAGAATAGGAGGACTGTTCACAATATTTCAGAGACTGAGGAAGAGTTTACCACAGCTAAGGAGAGGTGAAGCTGGATGAAGAGCTGACAGGACACCAGGCTGATACTTAGGGAAGGAGAGCTTATTTAGAGTTTGAAACAAGAAAACTTGAATTCTCATTCTAAGCAACAGGGGGCCCTCTTGCATCTGTGAGCAGGCTGGGAACGGTCCTGAATCTATGCTGACAAGGATTGCCTAGTACAGGAGTCTGGAGACAAATTGGGAGGTAGTACAGGGGAAGATATAGGGTCTGATTTAGAGCTGAGGTACTGGAGGAGGGACTCGCCGAACTGGAATGGGAATTGAATGGAGAGAACAGAAATCAAAAAGGATTTCAAGGTCACAGTGAGCCTGAAGATGTTTGGGCAGTACAGACTGCCAAGAAAACAAACAGGTCTGTCTTGGACAGGGGTAAAACCAAGTTTCTCCTTGGAGGCTAAGATTTGTGTTTGTTTTTGTTTTTGAGGCTAGGATTTTGAAGCTCCGTTTCACATACTTTGGACATGTGGTCAGAAGAGACTTGTCCTTGGAGAAGGACATCATGCTCAGAAGGGTGGAGGGACAAGACGGGAGAGGAAGACACAGGATGAAATGGATTGATACAGTAACTGAGGCAATGGGGGTTGGTGTGTTGGAATTAGTGAGGCTGGCTCAGGACAGAGCAGGGTTCAGAGCTGCTGTATATAGGGTCTCTATGGGTTGCAGGTAACTCGACAACAACATTGAGTAAGGAAAGCAGATGAAAGAGGTCTCCTTTCCCTGAAAATCTGTAGAAAGGGGATCTGAGGTCTACCATATGACAGAAACCCCTTTCTCCCTTTTATTCTCCTAGGAACATATCATTATTTGGACCCATGAGAATTGAGCTGGCCAAGGGAAACCAGGCACGTAGTCTTTCTGGCTTCCAGCCACCAGACTCACAAGCTTCCGGGAAAGGCTGGTGTGGGGCTGCTTTGTTCCTTTAAATCTGAGAATTTGTAGCTGGGGAAGCCTAAATTAATTAAGTGATGGTAAGGCTCTCTTGAGGCAGCACCAGTAGTGGAGGAGCAAAGGTCTTGGAAAATTGCATCCTATCTCCAGTGTTGGAATCCAAAGAGGCTCCTATCCTTCACTGGAACTAAGCTTGTACTTAAGTGCTGCCAAGGAGACAAAGAAATATTAAATCAGGAGTGGACACCCCACCCACACACTATTAAGGTGAGCGCCAACCTGCTTCTCTGCAGAAATATGGCCATTTCTCCTCTCTGGGCCAGATGTCTTGGGAAAAAGACAAATGTCAAGGTTTTGGATTCACTCTGCTCCACAATTTCCTTAGACATGAGGCTAAGCTTCTGACTCCCTCCATGGCAGTGCCTGCTCACCACACACCCATGCTTCAAATACACACCAGACGTCATCTGGTCTCGAGACTGGGTTGCATCCTTTCCACTCTGTACACGTTCACTTGCATCAGGACTGCCTGGGTCCTAAACAAGCTCTGTCTATGTACTGGTCCAGAGTGGAACAGATTGTTCCATTAGACTGAGGTCACAGTTTTAAGTGGATAGAATGAGAAGAATAATCAACCAGGATTTATCAAGCTGCCTCTTCATGTTGTTAGGAACCATTGAGTCAACTATCTTCATAGTAACCCTGTGAAAACATCTGAATCTTGCCCTGTCGTGTCCTATCACAATCTCTGTCCCATGCCGATTGCGGTGGTCATTGTGTCCATCGCCTTGAGGGTTTTCCTTTTTCATTGACCCTCTACCTTTCCCAGCATGATATCTCTCCCCAAGGACTGGTTCCTTCTGAAAACATGCCCAAAATGAGACGAAGTTTCACTATCCTTACCTCTAAGGAACATTCAAGTTTCAACTCCTTCAAGACAGAGTTATTTCACCAAACATATATATGCACATGTTTGTTTTTGTGTTATTCACAATAGCAAAGAGATGGAGGGAACCCAAGTGCCCATCAACAAATGAATCAATAGGAAAAACTATGGTATACTTTGGACATGTTGCAAGGCAGGATCAGTCCTTGGAAAGTGATGTCATGCCCGGGAGGGTGGAGGGACAACTAAAGAAAGAAAGGCCCTTGATGAGATGGATTGATACAGTGACTAGAGCAATGGGGGTAGGTGTGTCAGAAACAATAAGATTGGCACAGGATAGAGGAGGGTTTAGGGCTGTTGTACATAAAGTCGCTATGAGTTGAAAGTGACTCAACAGCACATAACAACATCATATATTCATATAATGGAATACTATACAGCACTGGAAAATAAGGAGCTCATAATATAATACCCAATATGTGAAATATATCAGTCACAAAAGGACAAATACTGCATAACACTACTGTTCTTAAACAGGACTGAATGAGGGTTGAGGGGAAATGAAGAGGGGATGACTAATGAACACTGCATTGGAACAGATGAAGGAAAGAACTGTTAAAAGGAATATATGATTATGCATCATTTGTGTAACAACAGTCCAGAATAAGAGGTGCATAACAAAGTGGATGAGGGATGGTCGGGGGAGGAAATTATGGAGTAACAAATGAATTTTTGTTTTTAAAAAAAGGCAAACTGAATGGGGTAAGTAGAGAGAAAAATGTGCAACACTGAGTAAATGAAAAATCCAGCTTTTCTGTAAACTTTCATTAAAATCACACACACACACACACACATACACACACACTCACACACACACACACACACACACACACACGACAGACTTATTTGTTCTTTTGGCAGTTCATGGCATACTCAACACTCTTTACCAATACCATAACTCAAAGGCATAGACTCTTCTTCAGTCATCCTTATTCATTGTCCAACTTTGAAATGCCTAAGAAGCAACTGAAAATATCATGGCTTGGATTAGATGCTCCTTAGTCTTTAAACTGACATCCTTTTAAATTAGAGCTTTGGATATTTCCTTGACAGCAGATTTCCCCAATGCAACATGTCTTTTGATTTCTTGACTGCTGCTATTAGGGGAATTGATTGTAGATCCAACTAGAATCAAATAATTCACAACTTAAATCTTTATTTCCATCTAGCATGAGGTTGCCTATTGGTACAGTGTTGAGGAGGTTTGTTGTTTTTTTCCTTGTTGTTGAGATGTAGCTGACAGTGAAAGCAGACATCTGCAAAAAGTGCTTCAAGTATTCTTTGTTGGTGATTTCTTCCAATCTTGATGTCATATTTTTCTTCATATAATTCAGTTTCTCAAATTATTTGCTCAGCATACAGACTAAATAGGCATGGATAAAGGATACAATCCTGACATATATCTTTATATTAAAACATGCAGTGTTCCCTTTGGATAACTGTTTGTTGGTCTCTGTATAGGTTTCGCATGAGCACAATTAAGGTCTCACTTAATTCTCACTCTTCTCAATGTTAACCATAAACTGTTATTATGATGCACACAGTCAAATGCCTTTGTATAATCAATAAAATATAAGTGTATTTTGTATTATCTGCTTTCAGTCAGGATCCATCTGACAGCAACAGTAATATCCCTTGTGCCAAGGCCTTTTCTGAATTCAACTTAAGTTTCTTGCAGTTCCCTGTTGATGTACTGTTCCAGCAATTTTTTTCTTATAATTTCAGTAATATTTTGCTTGTGTGTGCTATTGATTTTTTTATAATTTCCACATTCTTTTCGATCTTTTTTTTTTAAAAAAAATGGGAATAAATATGGATCTCTTCCATTCAGTTGACCAGTTAGCTATTTTCCATATTTGCTGGCAGAAAATGGTCTTATGTTCAGGGTTTCACCTGTTTCCTGAAACACCTCAACTGGCATTCCATCAATTCTCGGGACCTTATTTCTTTTGTCACTCATACTTAATGTCAGGCATGGGGACTTTGGTGAGGCAGTTGTAGAATCCACGTCTTCTATGAATAATCCCCACTAACTCACTGGAGTGTAAGCTCTGCATTGGTTCTTGACATGATGACATTGAGTTTGTGGGGTTTTGTTTTGTTGGGTTTGGTTAGGCAAGGTGGCCTATTGTTAAGAAGCTGCATTGCTAATCCAAAGACTCATGATTCAAATCTACCAGCTTCCCCACAAGAGAAAAATGAGCAATATATTCCTATGAGATTTACTGCTCTAATAACCAAGTGCTGGAGTATGAGTCAGAAGTCTGTTCCAACTCAATGACACATACCAACAACAGCAAGCAGTAGAATCTGACTTCAGAACCATGGACAGCTTCCTGTGCAGCCAGACAAGAACCAAAATTGTTCCCATGTCCTGCTGTCAACACTAGTGTTTCACTGAAGGGCAATTACTCCTCTATTCTCTTTCCACTCAAACATTCAGCACTTGACAATAGGCATTGTCTTCTGAACTAGAAAGTAGAAAATGAAGAAATTGTGTCTTTGGATTTCTCTCCACTGCCAAAATGTCCACTCTGTGGAGAAGCAACAGCGTAATCAGGTAGAAGGGAGTTTGAACATCAGAGGTAAGCCTCAGCTTGAGTGTAGATATAGGAGGCTCTGATGCTAGGATCTAAGAACATTAGGCTCCTCTGTAAGATAGGGGAGCTATAAAGAACTGATGTCTTTGAGTGGTGGTGCTGAAAAAGAGTACCCACAAAGAATATTCCATGAACTACCAAAAGAACAAACAAGCATGTCTTGGAGAAAAGTGCAGTCTGGGTCTGGGTGTCCCTTTGAGATGAGGACAATGAAGCTCCTCACATACTTTGGGCATGTTGTTAGGAGGGGCCATCATGCTTGGAAGTGTAGAGTGTTAGTGAAAGAAAGGAAGCCCCTCAGGTAGGTGTATTGACCCTGTGGGCTCAAGAATCTCATAGATAATGAAGATAGCACAGTATAGGGCAGGATTCTAATCTGTTGTTCACAGAGTCACTATGATACATACTCAACTTGATAGCACTGAACAACAACATCACCTATCGACAAACTAAATAATTAATATGTCTGCTTTTTGCCATGGGAGTCTGAGGACTGAAGAGACTGAAGTCAGAAGGAACTAGGATGACTTTGTTTAATGCTCAGGATCAACCATGAGTTATGTGGGTACACAGGCTGGGAGAGTGGGGTCTGCCTTGTAGGTGCCCAGACAAGTCACTCTTTACTAAGATTTCACCATTCTTCAGTTGCTACACTTCTGCATCAAATCTCCTTCTACTTTCTTTAATAAAAACAAACAATAAATACAAGTATTGCAATAATTGAAAAATTATCATTGTCCTATAGACTGGAATACCTTTAAAAGCCTCTTAGTGAGAAGAGCAGAAGAGTCTAGTGGTCTCAAACTCAACTGGTCAGTCAAGTAGATGGCAGGAGGGGCTATAGTCTTCCCTGAGAGTACATTTGCTGACTAAAGGTCTTCAAATAAAATTTAAGGTAATTTTCCCACCCAAAGAGAGTTCTTATGCAGCTTGATCTTTCCTCTAATTCCTTACTTCACTAACACAGAAGCTGGGTCCACAGAGGAACAGTGACTAACTGAGGGTCATCACACCCAACAGTGGGAAACTGTAAACGGAAGGCAGTGTGTGTGGCCAGCTCTTTAAGGGGATCTTTCATCCCTTCCCTGGGGTGTCTGAGTGGTTGGAAAGATTTGGCAATAGGTGCCACGACCACAGCCTTTTAGCCTGACACATGGGCCTCCATCACCTCATCCATCAATTGTCACAAGGACAGAAGCCAACTTTCCGATGCCCTCTGGGCCCACCAGCCAGAACAGAGAAAGATTCACAATATGTATCTAACCAGGCAGGATAAGGCAAGGTTCAGATCCATTGTTCACAAGGTTGCTGTGAGTCATAGTCCACTTCGTTGGCACTTAACAGCATCTAACCAGAGGGAACAATTAAAAATCCAGAGTGACCTGTGTTTTTTTTATCTGCTGTTTACAAACCCCACAATTGTAAATTGAAGAGGAAACAACAGTGGATTATCACACTGCTCTTTCTATGTGCTAGCCACTCTGAGCAGTTGTTGTTGTTGTTATGTGCTATCAAGTCGATTGTGACTCATAGCGACCCTATGGAGAAGAGCCCTAAACCCTACTCTATTCTGTGCCAACCTCACTGTCTCTGACACACCTACTCTTATTACCCCAGTCACCCTCTCCTGCACTGTCCCTCTACCCTCCCAAACATGATGTCCCTCTCCAAGGACTGGTCTCTCCTTGCAACACGCTCCAAGTATGTCAGACGAAGCTTCAGAATCCTTGATTCCAAGGAGCAGCCCGGCTTCACCCTCTCCAGGACAAACCTGTTCTCCTAGCAGTCCACAGTATATTCAATACTCTTCCTAGCATGACAGCTCAAAGGCATCAATTAATTATCTTTTTTTCATCCCTAGTCACTGTCTAGCTCTCGAACGCATAGCACACAACTGCAAAGACTATGGCCTGGATCAGGCGCCCCTTATTATTCAGCCTGATGTCGTTGCTCTTCAGTACTCTTGAGAGGTCCTTGACAGCTGACTTTCCCAATGCAATTTGTCTCTTGATTTCCTGGCTTCTGGTACCAAGAGTACTGATTGTGGAGTTAAGTAAACTAAAACTGTTAACTATCTCAAACTCTTCACTATCCATCATGATGCTACCAATTGGCCCAGTGTTGAGAATCTTTGCTTTCTTGATGTTGAGCTTCAATCCATATTGAAGGCTGAAGTCATTGACCTTCTCCAGCTAGCAGTAGATACTGTTATTATCCCGTTTACAGATAAACTGAGGAACAGTGGCAAAGTAATTCCTGCAGACATTTTAACTTGCAAGTGTCAAGGCTAGGTGTCATGCAGCTGTCTGCTTCAAATGCACGTTTGGCACTGCACAGTAGGACTCCTGGGGAGTGTGGAGCTTGGCTTTGTGGCTCTAAAACTGCTTTGCTATTGAGACTAGAAGAGGGAGGTGTGTCTTTTTACTCTAGATGGGAGGGATGAAGTGTGATCTCAAGAACAGTAGCCCCTCAACCGATTCTGCTGTTTCAGAGCCTGTCACCTGCCAGCCTGCCTGTGGATGAGGACACAAGATTTGTGTGCCATTGGGGGTACAAGATTTGTGTGCTCTCATAGGTCTGTATGCACCAGGCCTAGTGCATGACACCGGTGGCTCCCCTCCGTCTGTGGAGAATTGGGTCCCTCAGCAGAGTGGCCCTCTTGGAAGGAGAATCCTCAATAAACTCTGCCCTGCTGGGCCTTCCCAGAGAGCCTGAGCTCTTGTGCAAGGTTTCCCACAGCTTTTAGAAAGGACCCTTTCTAGGCCACAACACTAGATTCCACATCTACTCTGGTCTACTCTGAGCAACCTTGTTCTGAAGGTGGGGGTGGGGGAAGCTGGCAGAAGAAAAGAGGGAGGGCCCTTGCAGGAGGATGGGCATCTTGACGCAGTTGGGAAGAGTTTGGGAGAAGTGTGGGTTAAATAAGATAGGCTATGGAAGTGAGAGTAGCTAGGGCTTGGGAAGCAGGAGAGTTAAATAGGAAGGAGGGTAGTACAGGCTGTAGAAGGCAGAGGTGTGGGGAGAGGGGTGGGAGAGGCCTTTGAGAGTCTGCTATCTGGGGCTGGGGTGGGGGCGAGGCTACTATCCTCCACCCACATGAGCTCATAATCGGAATTCGCCCTCTTTACATTCTCCCTGAAGGGCCCATAGGTAGCAACCCAGCCCAGCAGTTTCTGTGTCTCCCTCTCCCTCGCTCAGTGTGAGAGGGTTCAGGGGCGGGGCCACAGGAAAGGATGGGAGAGGGGGTCCATGCCGGGAGCTCCACTGGTCTCAGCTGGCACTTCAGCTGAGAGAACAGATGGACACAACTGCGGCTCACCTCGGGGGCTCCCTGTCCGCTGTGCGCCAAGATCCAGGTTGAGGCGGAGATCTTGAGTCCCTTGTGCCCCTTCTCCCGCGGGATCGCGGAGAATCAGCCCCCTTGATCTCTATCCCTCTGGGAGAAAAGCGAGCGTGGATCTCGCAGGTCCTGGAACTGGGTGAAGGTAAACTGCTTTTTGAGAGATGCACCCACCCCCAGGAGCTTGGCTGGTACTCTTTTTGCACTAAGACCCCTTTCCGGGGCTCCTAGTCCCAGCGCTTCTGGGGAGCGGACCCCAACCCGCCAGCGCCCCGCCCCTAGCTCCCGCCCCGCAGACGTCGCATTAGCATGAGAGACGCAAGTGGCCGGGGCACCACTCGGGGGCTGGGACTCGCCGCGTCACAGCCCCGAGTGGAACAGGGGAAAAAGAGGAGGAGGCGGAGGAGGAGGCGGCAAGAGGCGACGCGAGGGGCGGGGAGGGGCGGGAGGGGGAGGCGGCAGCCGGCAGCAGCATGCCCCTGGGCGCGTGGCCGGCGTCTGAGCGCGGTGGGGGTGGCTCCCGGCGCCAGGGGCTCGGCGCACTAGGTCCCCAGCCTAGGTCTCCCGTGAACCCACCGCGCTGCTCGCTCCGGAGTCTAGAGGCTCCAGATCCCCAGCTTGGCTGGATCAGAGACAGCGGCTAGCCAGACGGGATCCTTGCGTTTGCGGGGTGGGGGACCATGAGTCCTGCGACCACCTGAGGCACAGAGGACTCTGCGCGGTGCGGACTGTGCTCCGCAGCTTCACACTCCTAGTCCGCGCCCGGGACAGCGCCTGCACCCTGCGGAGGCGTCCTAGCACAGCGGCGGGGGTGGAACAGGGGCCATGGAGCCCTCGGAGCCGGCGGGCCAGGCCTTGGCGGCGGCCACCAAGCTGTCCGAGGCCGTGGGAGAGGTGCTGCAGGAGCCCCGGCGGCAGCGGCGTCTGGTGCTCGTCATTGTCTGTGTGGCGCTGTTCCTAGACAACATGCTGTATATGGTCATCGTGCCCATCGTGCCCGACTACATCGCCCACATGCGTGGGGGCAGTGAGGGCCCCACGCCGACCCCTGAGGTGTGGGAGCCCACCCCGCCGCCGCCCACTTTAGGCAATGCCAGCGCCACCACCGCCAATGCCTCAGAGCCTCCGACGGCCGTGAGGCCCTCCAGGTCGGTCCTGCGGCCCCGCTATCCCACGGAGAGCGAGGACGTCAAGATTGGGGTGCTCTTTGCCTCCAAGGCCATCCTGCAGTTGCTGGTGAACCCTCTGAGCGGGCCCTTCATCGACCGCATGAGCTACGACGTGCCGCTGCTCATCGGCCTGGGCGTCATGTTCGCCTCTACGGTACTGTTCGCCTTCGCAGAGGATTACGCCACCCTTTTCGCAGCGCGCAGCCTGCAGGGCCTGGGCTCTGCCTTCGCGGACACGTCTGGGATCGCCATGATCGCCGACAAGTACCCGGAGGAGCCGGAACGCAGCCGCGCGCTAGGCGTGGCGCTGGCCTTTATCAGCTTCGGTAGCCTGGTGGCGCCTCCCTTCGGGGGTATCCTCTATGAATTCGCCGGCAAGCGAGTGCCCTTCCTTGTGCTCGCCGGCATGTCGCTACTGGACGCACTGCTGCTGCTGGCTGTAGCCAAACCCTTCTCGGCTGCCGCGCGGGCGCGGGCCAACCTGCCTGTGGGCACGCCAATTCACCGCCTCATGCTGGACCCCTACATCGCTGTAGTGGCCGGCGCGCTCACCACTTGCAACATCCCGTTAGCCTTCCTGGAACCCACCATCTCTACGTGGATGAAGCACACAATGGCAGCGTCCGAGTGGGAAATGGGCATGGCCTGGCTGCCGGCTTTTGTGCCGCACGTGCTGGGCGTCTACCTCACCGTGCGCGTAGCTGCGCGCTATCCACATCTCCAGTGGTTGTACGGAGCGCTGGGGCTGATTGTGATCGGTGCCAGTTCATGCGCTGTGCCAGCCTGCCACTCCTTCGCGCCGCTCGTGGTTGCGCTTTGCGGCCTCTGCTTTGGCATCGCGCTGGTTGACACGGCACTGTTGCCCACGCTGGCCTTCCTCGTGGACGTGCGCCACGTCTCGGTCTACGGCAGCGTTTACGCCATCGCTGACATCTCCTATTCCGTGGCCTATGCGCTTGGGCCCATCGTGGCGGGACACATTGTGCACTCGCTGGGCTTCGCGCAGCTCAGTCTTGGCATGGGCCTGGCCAACCTGCTCTATGCGCCCATCCTGCTGCTGCTGCGCAATGTGAGTCTCCTAACGCGTTCCCGCTCTGAGCGCGACGTGCTGCTGGAGGAGCCGCCACAGGGACTGTATGATGCTGTGCGCTTGCGAGAGCGTCCGGTGCATGGTCGGGACGTCCTGTCAGGAAGCCCGTCTGGCCCCTTTGACGAGTGTGAGGACGACTACAACGACTACTACACCCGCAGCTAGCAGTCCTGCGAGTCCTCTCGATCACCCCTCAGTCTCTCGTCAAGGCGGCTATCCTGTGAGCGCTCTGGTCAACTGCAACTTAAGACCTGTCCCTTCCAGCGAGTACTTCAGCCTCTCTCACCTTCCCCATTCCCCTGGTCTTGACTACTCTAACCCTCCTCCAGGCCCAGCAGACCCTTTCTCTTCCACTCTCCACCCTCCCCTAACAGGAAATGAAGCATCAAGGAAGAGAAGCAAAATGTATTCCTTTCGGGGTGTAGAGGCGCAAGGGGTACTACCTGGGTCCCCATGCATCCGTCTGTCTTTCCTCCTGTTCCTCCCAGTGCCAGCTTGTCCTGCTGCACCGCGGTGCCTCTGGCCCAAACCAATAAACCATATTATTCAGGATCAAGTCTCTTTCCTGATGCATGGGGCCTCGGACGGGGGAAGGGTGAAGCAGATCTCCAATTCAGGCTAGAGTGCGGTGGGCATGTAAGGGACCTATGGCTCTTTTACTAATGGGAATGGAAAGGAGGGACACAAAATTAACAGGGCCCCTTCTCATAGACTCTCTTGACCTCCCCTTTCTTTTCTCTCTCCCTTCTCACGTCAGCAGGTGTTCACACAGCCACGCCCTTCCAGACCCTCTTAGCCTTTGTGTACGGAGGGCGCTTAGCCCCGAAATCAGCGAAGGCGCTGAAGTCCCCGGCTTCAGGCCTCACTCCTAAAGGACGCGCCCTGGCCAGCCCCGGAGCTCAGAAGAGGCAAGCTGGGCTCCATTTCCGCCCTCAAGTTCTTCCCGGTCCAACAAAAGAGTAGGGGGCAAAACGCTGCCAGCAAAGAAAAACGTCTATCTGGATGCTCGCGAGCGTGGTGTGTGTGTGCCAGTTAGAAAGCTGGTTGTGAGTGGGCTTGCGCCCTCCGCGAAGACCCTAATGTGTCCTGCAGGGCGCCGACTTCACCTGAGGGCGTTCCTTCAGGAGCTGGTGCCAGGTCCCCTCCTCCCACCCCTACGTCACCTCGCAGTGAAAACCCAGAGCTGCCAGTGAAGTCTGTAAGGTGGACTCAGCCTCTCCTGGAGTCCCGGAGCCCTGGGCTGGTTTGTCGTCATTCCCAGTCCCAAGGCTGGCCGCTGGATGAGGGGCCAAGAAGGCTGGGATTCGGGCGTAGAGGGGCTGTCAGGTCTGGGTCTGCCTGTGGGTTCACCGCACCGGTGGGAGTCGGCGCTACTGTGCTCACAGCTGTTCTTAGTCTGCACTCTGAGATGGTGGTGCTCCTGTGAGGATCTTCTCTTGAGGGTAGGGTGACATTTTCTGGGAGAGTGTCAGCCTCTGATTGCATGCCCCTTAGCATTCCAGGTCTGTATAAACTCCGTACTGTTTAACATCCACCAACCCATCCCCTTCCCCCAGTACCGGCAGCGATGGAGGAAGAAGGAACGTCCTGTAGTGATCAACTAACAGAATTATTATTTTCAAAGGATCTGTGGTCGAGTTTGAGACAAGCCTGGGAATAGGGCACAGATTCCCGGTCCAGCCTCCCCAGGGCTCGAGGCAGGAATGATGGGGTTAGGCGAGCGGCTATGGGGAAAGAGAAAACAGGCTGGGGACAATAGGGAAGGAGGGGGCATTGCTTTGCTCCCTCTTCTTAGGTCTGAGTTCCCCTGTACACCAGAAGAGCTCTTCCTGGACGCCAGCCGGGTTCGTCCAAGAGCCCCTCAGGGCACAGAGAAGCCGCGCTCAGGGAACAGAAGATCCAGAGGAAGAAAAAGATGGGAGGGGTGGGGAGGAAGCAGAGATAGACGAGGGAGGGGTAGAGAAGGGAGTGGCGAAGAGGCGCGGCTAGTTCGCAGCCAGTAGGGTGGCCGCAGGGACCCGGACGGAGGCGGCAGCCCCTCTGCAGCTCTACTGACGCTCCCACACCCGCCAGCCCGAGTCCAGTTCCACGCAGCTGGCGGCTGCCTCGGCGGAGCGAGAGTGAGCAGGTGAGGCAATGGGGTGCCGGGATTGCGGGTTGCAGGGCGCCGGGCGCGGGTCACCAGGGAAGGAAGCTCGGTCCACGATCTAAACTGGGATGGGAGACCCTCGCGTTCCAAGAAGCCCACAGGATCTGGGCGGCTGCATCTGTCGGGTATCACGAGGAAGTCGCTGCGTGCAAGCTAGAATCACTTTGCCTTTGGATCAAAGTGCAGCCGGTGGCGGCAGTGCTCCTGGAAGATGAGAAGTTAAGAAAAGACTTGGGGAGACTTGACCACCAGGCCTTGCTAGCTTACAAACTCATTTACCCTGGACCCTACCTCCTCCTAACTGCCAAGGTCGTGCGTTTTGAACCAGATCTCTCAAAGTACTTGCAAAACTACGAAGGGTGGAGGCCAGTGAGGCTGCAGAGGGGATTGGGGGGGGGGTCACTAGAAGACTTGAACAGGCTGGGGTAGAACTGGGACTCCTCTTGACAGCGCTCGGGCGCCAGACAGGCTGGAGAACAGATAGGAGGTGCTCCAGACAGACAGGAAGACAAGACACATGTACACATACATACACCCTCTGGGTGCTTGAGGCCCCCGGGAGTTGGACCCTGCGGGGGGAGCAGACCTTGCCCTTAGCTTCCTGTCCAATGCCTAAGACCTCTCCAAGACCTTCAACCTGAGACAGACTAGTTAGGTGTCTTGTGTCTGCCACTCTGGCACCTGGTCTAGGGCCAAGGGAGCTGCGGGGGCGTTCTAAGGACCCGCCTCCAGTCTTGCTGTCTAGATGGAACACTGTGGAGAGCGCTTCTTCCCCCTGTGGTGCAGGCAGCCCCCAACGCTTCTTCTACATAGATGGCCAAGAGCCCCCAGTAGTCTACAGCTCCAGAGTGCTCTACCTTCGCTGTCCAGTGTCTTTGGACCCGGGTCACTCATTTTTCTAAATGTTTCTTTTAAGAGGAAAACTGGACAGTGGAATAGGGAAATTGCCAGCTGTGAGGTCTTGAATAATAGAAATAGGTGGGTTGGTGCTTCTACATGCAGGTTGCCTGGCAAGCCCCCCAGAGATGCAGCAGAGAGGTGATAAGAGTGGTCTCATTCTCATGGAGCTCAGGGTCTAGTGGCAGAGAAAGATAACAAACAGCAAGGCACACACCTATTGGAACTTCCAAGTGGGACATAGGTGCTCTTCCAGTAGGGCCCCTGATCAAGTGAGGCATGGACTTTGAGGTCTGGCACATAGGGAATGGACTGGAATGGGCAAATGTAGCCCACTGTCTCCAGCACTGCCCTGGGATGGTCATCTGGGATGGTTGAGCTGGACCTGAGGAGGAGTAGCCTCATGGGAGCAGGGTCCAGCTGGAAACACTTCAGTATCCACCCTCTCCCAAGTGAGAGTTCAGAAAGGCAGTGTGGTCAAGGAGTTAGGTGTAGGGGTCAGGAAATTGGAGCTGGCCTGCAACAAGATTGTCCCCTCTCTGTCACCTCACAGGTTGAGACACAGTAGAGGGCCACAGATTGGATCTTGGGTTGGTGATGAAGGGACCATGGTATGTCTACATGACCATTATGCTGATGACTTCCTTCCGTCTGTCCCCAGGCCTACAATTTTGCTTTCCCTGACCAAAATTCCCAAGATGCCCATTCTGGAGAAAGTCCCCCATCATGCAGTGGCTGAAACTCCAGAGGGTGCCGAGAAGCCTGTGAGTGTCTTTGGGAGCTCCTGTCCCCATGCATGCTGCCCAGACTCACCTGCGCAGAACAGTCTCCAAGAGGACCTGGCCCTGTTGCTACCCTCTCTCAAGCAAGAGGCCTAGCCCACAGCCCTGCCTGAGCCTTCTAAGGAGCCAGGGGAGTGGGAAGGGCTTGGAGTGTCTTGGGGGATACTATGAAAATGCTGACAGAGACACCTGCCAAATCCTCAAGGTCAGAAAGAGGCTTTGATTGGTACCAGGTACCCTTCTTTCCTCTCTAGGCTGCTTCTCACCCGCAGTGGGCCAAAAGCTTGGAAAGGCTCTACTCTAAGGCAGGGCTCATCCCCAGCAGATTTGAGAGCCAAGAGTATGGCTGTAAGTGAAGCTTCATTTTCTGCTTCAAACCCTGCTATGTCAGCTGCATCTGGCATAGTTCTTCCTAGCGCCCACTGGCTGGAGACATAGCTGCCCTGTTCCAGGTAACTTCTGTCCCGAAGGAGCACATTTTTCAAATAAATATTTGATTATGCTTTAGGTGAACAAGTATACAGACAGTTAGGTTCATATTTAACTACTTTGGTGCAAATTGTTCCATGACATGGGCTACATTTTTCACAGTATGTCACTATTCTCACTGTTTCCATTTGTTTTGTTTCCATTAGCCCAGTTTCCCAGCCCTCTCTACCTTCTCAGTTTTGTTTTAGAATAAATGATGTTTTGTCTCATTAGTACATTGTTTAAGGGAGAAGAGTATTCACTCATATGCTGCTTTCTTTAAATACATCAATCTGTTATGTGGTTGAATAATGACCAGAGGCGTCAGATTTAGTCTCAAGTTCAAAGGGCATCTAAGGTCACAGTCAAGAGGATTTCTCTAGTCTGCTGTGCTCATCCTTTTTTAAAAAGGATTTTCCAGTTTTGTTCTGCCTTTCCTCACTTTCTACCAGGAACCTTCTCTTAAGGAGTTGGTCAGAAAGATTGGCAGTTCTTGTCTCAGACTGGATGGAGCTGTGGTTCAGGTGGGCTGTGGTCCTGTGGACTTGTTTCTTCTGTTTTCTTCCTTTCCTTTTGTTCCGTCTGAGTGGGCACTAATAGTTGTTCGTGTCTTAGCTGACTGCTCACAAGATTTTAGGATCTCAGATGTCACTCACCACCCTGGGATACAGAACATTATCTTGTGCCAGAGTTGTCCTGTATGACCCTGCTCCCAAGCCTTCAACCCCAACAAACCATTCCCTCATATCTTTAAGTCTAGGAAGTCTCTGTGAGGACACCTCAATAGATCAGTACACCTTGTCTCCAGGAGCCACACATCTGGTCCTCTGCTGCAAACACCTTCTTGTCAATGCCGGACTCCTCCCTACCTTAAAACCCTGACCTTGGCTCTCTAGCTCTTCTTCCCTGTATGCTCACCAGCACAGATCTGCTCTTAAAGTTCCCTTGGCCTCTGCAACTGATCTTTGGTTTTCCTTCCAGTCTGGTATGTCCCTCTCTGGGTTCCCTAATCTGCCTTTCCACTATCCTAGTATCTTTAACAAAACCCTGGAGTTCAGAAAACACAATTAGTACAAGTCTTTGCCTGTAGTCTCAGGTCTGAACCATAAGCCACTGAGAATTTAGGGAAGAACAATATGGCAATGAGACATATAACTGAGATTTCACACCTCAGTCCCTCTTATCCATCAATCAATTTCCTGTCACTCTCATTACTTTAAGAACCAAGGAAATCTACTCCTAGCCATGGTACCAGGTTGCCATCTGGTCAGGGCAATTTGTAGGCACTTGTCCCCTCACCTACTCAACTTTGGTTTTCAAGAGAAAGAAGTAGGAGCCAGAGAACTGGGAGGGGGCAGGGGGTTTGTCTGGCCCTGGTCTTGTGGGAGTGAATCTAGAAACCTGCATTACTATCTATACCCTCTTGTACCATCCCTGCCCAGGGATATCCACAGTGGCCCAGACACTCTGCTCCTCCCCAGGGCAGTGAACTCTAGAGACAGATGAAGTTTCTTATTCATCCGTCAGCACCACCACACGTGCATACACACACACACACACACACACACACACACACACACACTCCCTCTGATTCTGCCCAGGGTTGTGCCAGTCTCCAGAGTGCAGCCAGCAAGAACAGATAAGAGCCAATGAGAACAGATCTGAGGCATACTCAGAAAAGTCCTGTGCTTCTGCAGCCACACCTTCACACCTCAGAGGGAGGAACTCCTGCAAAGAAGCAGGAGTGGCATCCACTTCCTAAACAACATGCCTCTGGAAACTCTATGAACTTTGATAGTTGTCAATAGTTATAGAAAGGCTTCAGGCCTTTTGTTCATAGGGTCACTATGAGTCATGCCCGATGGCAATCAGTAACAATAACAACAACAATTAATTTTTCCATTATTATTGACTAAGTGAGAGCTCTGGTGACTTAGTATGAAGGAATTAAGTTGTCAACCCAAAGGTATATGGTCTGAATCCACCAACTGCTCTATGGGAGAAAGATGGGCAGTCTCCTTCCTCCCACACAATTTACTGCCTCTAAAAACCAGGTGGTGGGTCTGTTATGAATCACTTCTGACTCGATGGTATATAACAACAGTAACAACAAGCGAAGAAAGGAGTCCCTGAGTGGTGCAAATGCTGAATGATCTTAGCTGCTAACAGAAATCTTGAAGTTTTATGTTTTCCCAGAGGTGCCTTGGAGGAATGGCCTGGCAATCTACTTCCATAAAAATCAGCGATTGAAAATTTTGTGGATCTCAGTTCTACTCTGACACACATGGGGTCACCATGAGTCAGAGTTGATTTCACAGAGTTGTTTAAGTGATGAAGAAGAAAAGGGAGAGCATAAAAAAGGGAACAAGGGAAGTGAAGGTAGGAGTGAGAGAATGATCAAAGATATAGGAGCAAAACAAAAGTTGAAGAATTGATCTCTGGTTTAAGCCTGGCTGCCAAACTGCTGTATGACTTTGAGATAGTCCTGCCACTCTAGGAGCTTCAATTTTCTCTCCCATAAGCAGAAAAAAAATCTCTGCTCTAGCTGCCACAAAATTGTTGAAAACATACATGAGGTACTTATGTGGCAAATGGCAAAGTCCAGTGTCGGGTGTTCATATGGAGAAGACAGTGGTGAGAAACTCTGTCCAGACTCCACTTATGCTTTGTGGCCTGGGTTTCCTCTTAAGAATTCTTCCAAAGGGACAAGGACAATAACAGTATAACATTTTGTGTGCCTCTTTGGGCCAGTTGTTGATCTCAGGTAATACTTTTACATCACTCAGGTAGAAATTGCTCTTTTTGCTTGATGGATGAGGAAGCTGATGCTTGGAGGGATTTGGGAGAAGAACTTCCCTCTATAAACATAGATAATAAAATGCCCCTTCATGGATTTAGTAACTCTGGCATGGATTTAATAAAGAACTCAAGAAATGAGTCATGTTCCCTGGCAACATCTTGTAGAATTCTGGTCTTTAAAGCAATGTTGAGGGACGGTTCCTGCCATCCGAAAGCATAATTCATCTGTCCAAATCTCCCCTTTACAGTAATGTTCTGTGGATAAAAAAATGTTATTAGATTCAAGAACCCCAATTGGGAACAGTTCCTAAATTAAGAGTGACCAGTAGTTTACAATACCAATAACAGGATATTTCACCATTGATGATGGTCTTTTATGGATTCTGAAACCTCTGCATTCAGTATCTCTTAGCCTTCACTTTAGGGAAAGGAAATGGAGTGACTTGCTCAAGATCATACACCTGGTTAGTGGCAGGGTTGGGGTATGAACCTAGGTCTATCTGGTGCCCATATCTTGATTTTTCATTCTGTGCTTTGTCCCCCTTTGAGGGTGTGGGTTAAAGAAGGGAGAAACAGCAAATAGAAGCTTTGGAAATTAATACTCAGTTGCTGGGATAAGGAACAAGGTAGGAAATAAGTATGGGATGGTTGGAGACAGATACTAAGAATGTGCTCAGGGTTGCAGTGATGCAAGGACAGACCCAGTGTCAGCCTTCTCTTCCAGGGCCTGCCCAAACTGCCAGTACCCCCTCTGCAACAGACTCTGACCACTTACCTGCAATGCATGGGCCACCTGGTGCCTGAGGAGCAGTTCCAGAAAAGCCAGGCCATTGTGAAGCAGTTTGGGGCCCCTGGTGGCCTTGGTGAGGCCCTTCAGCAGAAGCTTCTAGAGCGGCAGGAGAAGACAGCCAACTGGGTAGGAGTTGTTAGGGCTCTGGGATTGTGTGGGTGGCCTGGAAGCAGTCATAAGGGGACCTGACAATGGGCCCCTGTAGGAAGGGCAGGAGGTAGAAATGAGAAGTCAATGGATGTTTGTATGGGAACAGACAGGTCACAAAAATGGGGCAAGTCAAAGGACAGAGGTGGGAGGGCAGATGGAAATAGAGTGGGGACATGAATGGACATATAGAGTGCAAAGGGCAAGAAGGAAAGACAAAATGTAGGTCTGGGAACTAAAGACAAAGCCAGAGAGAAGAGAAAAGGATAGAAATGGGAAATAAAAAGTAAATACAGTCCAAAAAAAGACTAACAGAAAAAAACAACTAAAGAAAAGTTCACACATTGAGTCAATCTTGGAGGATTTACAGGGGCTAAAGAGGAGCAAAATTTAATGAACAGATCATTTGGATGAAGGGAAAGAAAAATATATTAATATTAAAAAATCTTAAAGAAAAGAAAAATAATAAAAGATGAGTACATACTGAAGGACAAAGATGAGGGACAATGGAGATGGAAATGAGAAGGGAGGGAAAAAGATGTGGGACAAATAAGGACATAGTAGGGGCAAGAGAGGAATAGGGAAGTCAGAAAAATGAACAGGGGTGAAGGACTGAGACAGGACACACATTAGAATAAGCATGAGGACTGGAGCAAAGAACCAAACTTGGAAGCTGATGTGAGAGGCATGGGACAGGAGTGAGGGTAGGTGTGGTGGACTGCATGCATCTGAAGAATACAGAGACCTGAGTGTCTGTGTTTGTGGATTGAATTAATTGGATGATCAAATGTCATATTCTAGTTGTTTCTTGGGGCTGACAGGCTGGGAACTGGTGCCCTTATTCGGGATGCAGCTGTTGCTTGTGGGACCACTGATTATGGATCATGAAGCCCCTTCTTCCCTCTTTCCTGGCAGGTATCTGAGTACTGGCTTAATGATATGTATCTCAATAACCGCCTGGCCCTGCCTGTTAACTCCAGCCCAGCCTTGATCTTTGCACGGCAACACTTCCAGGACACCAATGACCAGCTAAGGTGAGGCCAGCTACTTGGGCCCAGACTGTACAGGGCCTTGCAAGTGTTCCTTAGACTGTGGTTGTTTTAGATCATCTGGTTGGGGAAGAAGAGAGGTGAGGTGAGGCTGTGATTGATAATGAATACATGCCTTTACCCACGATATATTTATTTAGAAGGGGACCATTAATTGAGGTCACGGGTCTCCAGGGACTCTAGGCCAGACTTAACCTGATTGAGGCCCTGAGTAGAGGTGTGTGCCCTCGACCCCTGCCAGCACTTACACTGGAGACATGCTGGCTGTCTCAGAGAGAACCTCCGCCTTCCAAAGCTCCCAGGCCTAAACAGGATCCCAGGGTGGGGGTGGAGGTTTGGGGACAGGTTCCTCCCAGCCAGCTTCCCCACACTAAAGCTCCACCATCTGCTGCAATTTCAGAGCTCAGTGAGCCATGGGGAGGGCTGATGGATGATGGGTGCCATGCAAGCAGGAGTGGGCGTAAGGGGGGGGTGTCTTTCAGAGCCATACCTGAATCCCTAGTGTCATGACCAGAATGAGGTGCAGGATGCAGACAGACAAGGACCAGCCCTACTTTCAGACAAGCCCAGGGCTCACCCATTCTGAGTGGGGCTCAGCCAGGCTCCTATTGTTCCCACTCTCTTTCTCAGTCTGTCTGAAGAAATGGATGAGTGACTTCTCCAAATTGTATCCAAGGGGGCATTTTCCTCCCAATGCAATTAAACCTGGATTCATCACCTGATGAAATGGCCAATTAAAATGAGGTAGTCCCTTGGATCCCATCTTGGGTCATTTTTCCAGCACCCACCTTTCTTTCATTAGATCTAACCAGGTGCCACAGCAAGGTCAGGTGGCCTGGTGGTAAGGAGTTGCACTGCCATCCCAAAGGCAGGCAGTTTGACTCTGCCAGCTGCTCTGCAGGAGATAGATAGTCATCTCCTCCTGTTTGATCTACTGAAAAAAAGCCTCTGAAAAATCCACTGGAGGGTCAGCTATGAGTTGGTTTTGCCTCAATGGCTCACGACAACAACAGCGGCCAGTTGCCACACAGTTGATTATGATTCATGGCAACTCCTTGTGTGTCACAGATGGAGATGTATCCATCATCAGATCATTCTTCTGAGGCATCTCTGGATGTACTTGAGCTTTTGTACCACCCCGGTGTTTCTCATTAGTATTTACGCATCATTATTGACTTTATTTTGAAGTCTGCATATCTTTAATGGAGTCTCCCCATTTTACTTTCATTGAAGCAGCTGGTGGATTAGAACCACTGAGCTTTCTGTTAGAAGCACAGATCATAATGTATCATGCTACCAGAGCTCCTTTATTAATATTTAGGGAACTAAATGACATGTTCGTAGAAAACTGGATTTCTCTCTCTCTTCAGGTTTGCTGCCAACCTCATTTCTGGTGTGCTGAACTACAAGGCCCTGCTGGACAGGTAGGGCTGAACCAGCCTGGAAAGAGTGGCTCCCTGTTAGCACAGGCTGTCCAAGCCTGTCTTCCTGCTGCCTCAGACAGGAAGCGCCTGCCCTCTGGGTGTCTCTGTCCACATTCTTGCTCCTTCTTCTCCCATAGTATCTTGATAACCTCTACCTCATCTAGCCTTACCAAGAACAGCAACTTTTTCTGAGGTAGTATCATCCTTTCTGAATGTCTTTAAAATACCCCTTTCTCTCCATGCCACCTAAGTTCATACTAGGTGTGAATTAGTTTGTCAGAAATCCCAGGACACATCAGAGAGTAGAGAAGGAAAGCTGTTGGGGTGAGAAATCAGAAGTTCAGCTCTACTACTTGAGTAAGTATGGTTTTCTCACTCTTACTTAACCCCATCAAACTCAAGAGATGGGAGAGAGACTTAGTGGACATAAAGTGGTCTGATAGGTTGGAAGACCTGCATGAGCTTGGTGAAGTGGTGCTGATTTTAGGAGGGAAGATCTTCTCCTGATTGGGGAGCATCAGTGAGAGGGAGAAGACTCAGCAAGGTCAGGTTCTGTAGCAACAGAGAAAATAAAGACATCAAATGTTTAAAGAGGGAATCCCAAAGCAAGGTTTACTTCACAAGTGAGGAAGCCAGCACCCAGCTTACCTCTTATCACAGTCAGGAGACAGCTGAAAGAGGAAAGCAGAAGAGACAAACTACCTTTTCAATTTGGGTCCAACTCACTCTTGCCTTGTCTTCATCCAGAGAATCAGACTCATAGCCATTCCAGAGAAGGATAGAGCCCTAAGACAGAGTAGCATAGGGCCATGTCCCTGGAATAGGCAGATTACAGTGTGAATTAACACTCACAATACAGGATGTGCTAGGCAAATCTAACCACTTCCAGCTAGTCTTTCATTTTTCCAAAGGGAAGAACAATGACAGCTGCCTCAAGAACTTCGTCCTCCAGCTTGCAGTAACCAATCTCTGATTCTCAGTCTCTGATTTAAAAGAGCCTCATTCCTTACAATACCATAGCTGGGCAGCAGAGGCAGGAGGGGTCAGGGCCCTTCTTCCTGGGGCTGGGATTTTTGTTCCATCTTCTGATAATAGTTTAGACCCCAGACTCACATGGGCATGCAAGTGTGTATGTTTAAGTGTGTATACATATGTAAGTGTATGTGCATGTGTGTGTGGAGTGCCCACATGTATATACACATATGTGTGTGTGCCATTTATACTCATATTTATATATCTACACATACCTCCATGCAGGTTCACATCACATCACTGTAAAGCCACAATGTTGAGACATTTGGTTGAATTTTGGGTCTCTTGTTCCACTTGCTCATTTATTCATTCATTCACTTTAAAAATGTTAATGGTTTGCATACAATAATTGATTTATATTGTGTTTCATTCACATGTTTTATTGGTTTTGCTCCGTTCCTTCACCCACCAAACTCTGGGACCCCTTAATTCCCATCCTCAATTTCATAGCTCCTTCCCCTTCCCTCTTTGGATATCCATACATTTTACTGGTTATCCTTCTGTTTTTACAATAATGGTCTTATACAGTATTTGTTTTTATGCGCTTGAGGTAGTTTACTCAGCATAATTTTTGCTGGGGAGATGAAAGGATATAAGGCCTCATCCCTGCCCTTGGGAGACTCTCAATCATTGGCAATGTAGATCCAACTTGTAGCTAGATCTCCTTCTCCAAGGCTTCTATGAGTTTCACTGGCACATCTCAGTCACTGCAATCAGTTGGTTTTTGGATGTCCTTCTCAGGCCTCAAGCTAACCCTCACCCTGACTTGTCATCTTATTAAATGCACAATCCAGGCAGCAAATCCAGAAATCTAGATATCACTATGATTCATCTTCCTTATACCCTTTTCATATTTGTTGTTGTTGTTGTCCTTAGTATTTTTTGTTTTCCTCTTCTTTTTTTTATTAATTTTAATGAAAGTTTACAGAGACTTAGGTTTCCAGTCATTCATTGTTACACTTTTCTCCCTTCTCCTTGAAAAGAAAAAGAAAAGCTCTTTCATTGTTATGTAATCCCTCCCCCCAAGTTCACTCCACTATGCAGCCTTCCCTCTAGGCTTCTGTAATGACGATAATATCCATTCATATATACCTTTTAAACAGATCTCTCAGTCATTTGTTTCAATGCAATATACATTATTCCTTCCCTCCTTTTCTGTCTTCCCTCAATCCTGGTGTCAGTCCTGTTTTACAACAGTGGCCTTATGCAATATTTGTCCTTTTGTGACTGAGATATTTCACTCATCATAATGTCCTCCAGGGTCATCCATTTTGCATAATATTTCATGAGTTCCTTATTTTTCAATGCTGCATAGTATTCCCTTGTGTGAATATACCACAGTTTCTCTATCCATTTGTTTTTGATGGGCACTTGGGCTGTTTCCAGCTCTTTGCTATTGCAAATAAAGCTGTAATAAACATGGGTGTGCATAAATCTGCTTGGCTGGCAGTTATGGTTTCTTTAAGATAAATTCCCAGTACTGGAATTGTTGGGTAGACCTTTCTCATCTTAGTGCTATTTGTCATACATATGGCTATCCAGACAGCCCTCCAGACAGTCCATCCTCTAGCAATCCTCCAAAAGCCCTCCAGACTGTTCTCCAGATAGTCATCCAATAAGCCATCAAAGCAGCCCTCCAGGCAGTCATCCAAACACTTCATCCTCTAGACACTGTCCAGACAGTCTTCCAGACAGTTTGTCCTCTAGAAACTCTCTAGACAGTCCTTATGACAGTCCATCCTCTAGACAACCCTCCAGACAGTCCTCTTTACAATTCATACTGTAGACACTCTTCAGATAGTCCTTCCTCTAGACAATTCTCTAGAAAGTTCACCCTCAAAACATTCTCCAGACAGTACTCCAGATAGTTCATCTTCTAGACACTCCTCAAACAGTCCTCCAGACAATCTGTCATCTAGACAACCCCCTAGACAGTCCTCTAGACAGTTCTCCAGTTTGTCCTCTAGACATCCCTCAAGACAATCTGTCCTCTAGATAACCTTCCAGATAGTTCTCTAGAGAGTTCATCCTCTAGACAGCGCTCCAGAGTGTCCTCCATACAGTCCTCCAGAAGTTCATTTTCTAGAGACTCTCCATAGAGTCCTCTCAACAGTCCTTCCTCTAAACATCCCTCCAGACAATCCTCCAATTTGTCCTCTAGACAGCCCTCCAGGCAGTATATCTCTAGACAACACTCCACAGTCCTCCAGACTGTTCTCCACAGTCCATCCTCTAGACAATTCACCAGACGGTCCTCCTGACAGCCCTCCAGACATTTTTCCAGACATTTTGTCTTCTAGAGACTCTCCAGACAGTCTTCTAGAGAGTCAATCTTCTAGAAAGTCAGTGCTCTAGACAATTTTCCAGACAGTCCTCCAGACATTCCTCTAGAGAGCCCTCCAGACAGTTCTCTAGACAGTTTGTCCTCTAGACACTCTTTTTTAAAAAATTATTATTAAATTTTATTAGTTTTAATGAACATTTAGAGAGATTTTGGGTTTTCATTCATTCATTGTTGCACTGTTTTCTC